>NC_066313.1:46518294-46830794 GCF_022539315.1 Serinus canaria
AGGTCTGTGTGCTACAGAGCTCATGATAGGAAAAAGAGTTGCTACTGTGTATTCTATTCAACAGAGCAGTAGGACAAACATCTCATTCTGCCTGTTTTATTCTACTTTTCTTTCTGTCTGAAGAGATGGGACGTATTCCAGGCACAAGATTTAATCATTGTGTTGCAGAGTTCAGGAATAAGGAAGAAGTTTTTCTTCATCTCCGTCATGAGTGTAATCTTATTTTATGAAAATTACTTCACTGTCAGAGTGATTTCTTGGGATGCAGCCAACAGAAGACCTTTGTCATCATTTTTCTAAAAAGTAATGCGGTCCATCATTCATTAAAAGTACATGAAAAGTAAATGTGACAATTTAATTTGTGCAAAACACAGTTTTGTTTTCACATTTTTGGGCACACACAAAAGGAATTCCAGACCATATCAAAGAAATCTTTTTTTTCTTCCTTGGCATTTAATGGCTGCACGGGAAATGGTGGATATTTGCACCATCTCCTCACAGGGTCTCTGATCTTTTCACCTGCTGAAAACAGGTGTGCACACTCGATGAACCTTACCAAACCTGAGTTAGATTTGGCCCCTGGATGCTCACCCGCAATGGCTCAGCTCCAGGTGGTGACCTAGTAGAGAATGCCTGCAAAGCTCCTTTGATGTGCTGAGCCTTAGTGGATGCAAAACTCTTGGGAGGCACCTCAGCTCTTTGCTCTCCTGCTGGTTACCCTGTCTTCTCTTTCAAATAATTTGTTGAGATAATTCATGAAGACTGATCAACCCAATGGACATCCTCTTGACTTGGTTTCTTATCCATTTGTTTTGGGGAAGTTTTCCTTGCGTGCTTGTGAATTTTTGAATTGCATTGAAGTTTTGATAGTGGATGTATAGGAATCTCAGCACTGAACATGGTAGCTTTACATTCCAAAGTCAGATTCAGATTTGCCCTACTGTAATGTTTGGCTTCCTTAGTGCTGGCTTTCCCAGTTCCCTGGCTACACTGACAGTGGAGTGCTGGTTATCTGCAGAGCCACACTGCTGATAACAAGCAGGGGCTCTATTTTTTTGCATTGCTGTCGTGTTTACAGCGTCACAGGAGCATGTGCAGGCAAACCCATCGTGTCACACTGACAAAGCAGGTTGCAGCTACAGAAGATGTCAGGGATTCGTGAGTTCACTGCACATCCAGGGAACTATGAGGCTGACTTGATGATCAGCCAAAACTGCACCTCGCTTTTCTTCCACAGGAGGAAGGACTCATGCAGGATCCACTCTCCAGAAGAACCCTCTGAGAAAGAGGGACTACTGGCACTTGGCACTGAGGGCAGCCCTTGCACATCTGATCTCCCAGGAAACATAAGTACGAGGTCCCAAAGAGCAGACAGGAAGCTCTGACTAAAATAAAACAGAGTGCCAGAAGTGTTGGCAGAGCAGGAAAATGACAGCCAAGGCACCTGAGCTGTGCTGATCTGGCTGCTGGAGGAGGCCCCAGGGGCTGCTCTGCTCAGGAAACCACAGCTCCAGCGAGATGGGAGGCAGACATGACCCCCACTGCCCTGGTGGGTTGGTGTTCATGCTGGAGATGGAGTTATGGGATAGCATGTTTAAGCTGGCACCATGGCAGTTCTCCACATTTTTGGAGAAGATCTCACTACCAAGTGTCCTCAAGGGAAGGAAAAACCTTATCTAAGATAAAACATCATGTAAAATGTGGAGCCTGTAATATTTTTTAATGGGGATTAAAATTTTAAATGCTTTTTCTTCCAAAAAAGTGGGGTTTTTACTTACTTTTAACAAGCCCATTGAGTTCTGCTTATCAGTAGGTGCTGGCAATGATTTGTGCAGAGCTCCCTTGCTTTGAATGGCTTTTGTTTCAAAGAATGAGAGCTGGTAATTTGAGTGGGTGCTTCCCATCTGCAAGTCCTGCATCCAGTATATCCCTGAGCACACGCCTTCAAGGGCACCAGGCCTGGCAGTCTGTCAAGAGCACTTCTGAAAATGACTCCAGTGAGCTAATCAAACCATATGGGCAGATGCAATGGTATTCTCCACAAGGAAACCTTCTCCTGTAAGACTGCTGGTTTGGGAATATATGTGAAGGAATCTGTTTTTTGAATATATCAGGCTGTATTTATCTGGATTTTTTCCCCTAACTTTTTGACTAATTAGGAAAAAGAAATCCATAAGAATCCACATAATTTTATTCTGAGCCTAATGCAGTTGGTGAGGACTGGACACTGCAGTCCTGGCACACAGCCCCCTGTGCATTACTCAGCAGGGTATGGAGCCAGGAGGAGTCACTGGAGGAGCCAGGCCTTGCATTCCTGGCTTCTTCCCATAACTGAATAAGAAAGATGCCCACATCATCTGGGTCTCCTCAAGCCTTCATGGCTCTCAAATCAGTTCAGTTTATCACTCCATTTACAGCAAACTTTCTGGAAAGGGTGTAGTTTGGATCTGGTGGAAATAATCCCAAAAGGGCAGTACATAAAGGATTAATTCAAATTCCATATTCTATTATTCTGATATTACCAGAAATTAAGTTGTGGTACTTCTCTTAACAGAATTAAAAGTTAGGTGCAGGAAAAATACACAGAAACATTAAGTTCTGAATTTTTTTTCCACTTTCATTTCTGTAATATAGAACTGACTTGCTATCTTATCTGCTATGTATCCTGAAGCCAAACTAATTCTGTCTGTGCCCTAGATTTTTATTAGCCTTGCTTGCTTAATACAGAAAGATTTGGTTTCTAGGACTCCTTTTAATTCAACTTACTACTGCACTGCTTTTTGTATTGAATATGATTTTTCTGTAGTGTCCTTTAAGGATTCTTGACCTTTTCTAACCTGGGACATATTTATAGTAACCTGATCTAGTTTTATTAATCATTAGTGATCTTCCCAGCAGGGTACATTCCTTTGTCTTCTTTCTAATACGATTCATGGTACATCCCAATTTAAAGTGGCCATATGATTGAACTGCTATGCTGGGATTTATTGTACTAAATCAGACTCCAGTGGATGGAGATAAGAATTTTGTTTGTCAGTTTGCAGAGCACTAATCAGATATCTGCTGTCAAAGTCCTTGAATTTTGGTAATAATACCTTAACATTGCTCATGTAAATATGTTTTAATTTTCCTTTAGCTGATTCAACTGTTTTACTTCTTAAATATTCAGGTTTCTTTTGAGACTAGTCAAGGAAAGGACCCCTAATAAATAAACTCACATAAATAGATGTGGTGTGGTATTTTCTGGGCCCCCAGGACGAAGCAGGAATTGAGAATCTGACTCCATGTTCTTAGAAGGCTAATTTATTATTTTATGTACTTATATTAAAGAATACTGTGCTAAAACTATACTAAAGAATAAAGAAGGGATACAGACAGAAGGTTACAAAGAATGAATCACGAAAACTCGTGACTGCTTCCAGAATCACAGTGATTGGTCATTAAGTCCAAACAATTCTCATGAAACCAATCAAACAACCACCTCTTGGATAAACAATCTCCAGACCACATTCCAAAGCAGCAAAACAGGGAGAAGCAATCAGATAATTCTTGTTTTCATTTTTTCTCTGAGGCTTCTCAGGAGAAGAAATCCTGGTGAAGGGATTTTTCAGAGAACATGACAGTGACAATGTGGAGATGGGCATGAACATCAGGTTATTAGTGGTGTTTGTATGGGAATGCTCACCATGCATAAAATGGTGTGAGTACAGCAATCTGCTCTGTAAGTTTGACTCTGTGAACATATTAATGTGATTGGAGGTGGCTAAATGCAGGCTTAAATAGATGAAAAAAAATTAACAGTTTTAGTAAATCCATCTTGTACATGTAGTCCAGCCACAAATGATACACAGACTGACCACAAAATTATAAAAAAATAGAGATGTCTTTGTAGGAGTCACTTAGGAGTGAACAGAGTATTCTGCACTGCCGTGTGCACACAAGTGTGTATACATGTAGACATGCAAGGTACTTGTAGCTCATAAATTGTAGCTCCCAAGCTTGATTTAAAAATTGAATTAGTTCATTATAATCCCACTCCCCTCCCCTAAAAGTCCCCTAAAAAAAAAAAAAAAGTAGTATGAGCAATCAATCTAATCTGCTTTACTAAATGAACATGTGAGAGTGCTTATCTGGGATAAACCTGGGTACTATACATATTTTTCTCTCTTTTTCCTTAAACAGAATGAAAATGCTCTTGTGAAAATAAAGGAGTTAGGAGTCGAGCTTGCAAAGATCAGGGAGGAAGTTGGTAAGTAGTACAAGAAAAGTAACAACAAAGAGATTTTCTCACTTTACATGAAAGCAGTTATTATGATTCTCTGTGACCTGGGGAGGTCCACACATGTGATGAAGTGTTTTCTGAAGCCCAGTGGCAAAGGGTTTTGTGATTTTGCAGGGAGCCTTGATTTTACCTCTTTGCTGTGCAGATGAGTTCATCACCACACACACTCGCCTTTTCTTTATCACCACGCACACTTGTGCATCATCTTTGCTACACAAATTGTTCTCCACAAATCCATATAAATCCATATAGCTTCTGTCCTCAAACACCAGCACTGCTGAGAAGAAAGCACAATGTGATGAGAAGTGGGAGCTTGGGACCATTGCAGCGCACAGGAACAGGAAATGCATCACCAGCTTATGAACTTGGCTGTGTTTTGCAGTTCAGCTAGAAACCAAAGGACACCAAGCTCAGAAATTGCTTGTTAATATCTCTAAGGTCTCTTCCTGGTGTAAAGACAGAAATAGCAGTGCATCCCATTTGGTTTGTGTGTTCCCTGTATATCTGCATGCCCCTCTTTTCCTTTTTAGTTCTGATCTAGACAGGAGAGAGAGTGTAAAGATAATGCCACTCCTGAGAGAAGGTGGGCTTTTGCTCTGGCTTCAGCCAACAGGCTGAGTTCTTCTGGGCTTAAATCTTTCCAGAATGAGTGTGATGTTGGGTTCATCACAGGGCAAATGGAGAGCAGGACCACTGCATCAGGGGACACCCTGAGCACCAGCAGGTGTTGGAACCACTGATGATTGGAGCTATGAGTAGAGGGGACCTCTCAGCTTTCCCTGCATGTGAGAAGCCAGTTCCTGGGTTACCCATTAAGCACAGACTGTGTCATGTGGCCAACAAAGGGAGGCTCAGGCCAAACCCTTGTGGAATGGGCAGGACTGCAGATCCTCCCTGTGCTTTGCCTTCACCTTGCCCATGACAGCCCACTTCAGAAAAGCTGAGCACAGCTCTTTTCAGATGCCCAGCATCTCGTGCTCCCTGCTTTGCCCCTCTGAAATGCTTTGGCTGATTGTCATTTCATAGAGAAATGTCCCCAAGGCCAGTGTATAATGCAGCAATAGCAATTCAGGTTTCCAGTTATTCCCTGGTGCCTGCCTTCCTCCATCCTCTGCATCTCTACAGCTCTTACAGAAGAATTGCTGCCACTGGTGCTTTCTTCAGGCAGGGCACATCTGAAGTTCTCAGTTCAATAGCCACTTCTCATTTGAGAGCCCTACCTCAATCTAGCAGGTTGGGTTTGCTCATTTTCCTGAGTGCTTTTCTAAGTGGCGGTGACGTGGGAAGTAAAGAGAGGTTCAGTGCTGGAGATAAAGAGCTCTGCTTCCATTTACACCATGTTTGTACAGCTGGTGGTTTTGCTGGAGAAGAGAACAAAAGGAACAAGGGTATAACCAGTGTCAGTTTGGGGGTCTCAGTAACAGGAGATCCCCTCTCTGCCTGCCCTTGCCACTGCCCTTGCACATGCAGCAACAGACACCTCCTCTGCACAAAGCTGAGTCCTGGTGGCACATGTGGGGACAGTTTTGGGCACCCCAGGAAAGCAGCCTGAGCTGTACTGCTTCAGGAGGGAGATAAGCTGGAGTTGTGCATGGGCTTTCTTCCTCAGAAAGGGAAAAGATGGTGTGAAAGTCCTTTCCTCAGTGGTCCTGTGGGCATGTGTAATGGAGAGGAGTCATTACAGGCCACCTCTTCTTCCCACCACTCTGGAAGACATGGAGATGCTGAGCAAAGGCTGTTTGTGAGTGACACAGGTGGCTGGTCACCTGCTTGGTGGAGGAAATCCTCTCTCTGCAGCCCTGAGATGCAACATGGCCAGCTAGATCCACTCCCACCAGGGATGAACAAAAAGATGAACATGTGTGGGTACTGCACTTCAGCAGAATGTGAAATAATTTATCAAATTCATCAAATCTTAGCATATATCCCTAGATATGCCTAGTATATATCTCATATCCTATTACATAGGGAAGGTAAATGACTGTGCTTTTTAGTATAAGTCAAAAGTTGCTGCACAGTCTGTTTTCCTTTGGTATAAAATTACAAAACTGAATTTCGTGAAACAGCCAGGGTTTAAAAACTGTGGATGAGGTGAAATGGTAAATGCCACGTACGTGAGAGCATTTTTCATCAGTGCAGCTCTTTGCAGTGTCTGAAGCAGTCCAAGCTGAGGTTATTACTGCAGACATGAGGGTGCTACTGGACACATGCACCCCACCTGTGCTGTAGGAGGATTGTTTTGGTCTCACTTTCAGATGGATCAGTGTGTTGTACAATATTGTACATGATTTATGCAAATGAAGAATGAAACAGTTCTTTATTTGACAACAGCAATCTTGGGTGATTCTATGAAGAAATTCAGGGAAAATCAGAGCGTGTTATTTTGACTACAACCAAGCTGTAGCTCTGAATTGCTTCCAACACTTTCACAAGTAGTTTTTCATTAATTTAAAAATAACCAGTCCAGTTAAATAGCATGGGTGTTGGTCAGAAATTCCTGATTTCTCATGTGTAAACTCACCATGTCAGACTCACTGGTGCAAATGCCTGAATGAATCAGTAAAACAAGGATGGACTTGCCAGGTTTGATACTGGTAGTGAGTCCAACACTTAGTTGTTTAGGCAACAGCTGTAATTCAGAGTTATGATTTGGGTGCTGAATGTGCTTGGTTTTCACAGTGTGCAGTCTTTAACTTCAACAGAAACTGCAGGATTCTGCTATGCAAAGCAATGAAACGGCAACAGAGAACCCACTGTTCAGAAAAAATAAGAATATATGCTTAAGGAAAATTCTTGTGGTAAATAAAACCATTTCTGAAGCAATAGCAGCAATGTACCATGTGTAAAAATAGCTTAGGGAGACCTGCATCCTTCTGGAGCCAGGCAAAATACTGAGGTCAGACAACACTGTCCACTTTTACCCCCAGCCCTCCTGTGAAAGTATCACACTGTGGGTGAAAGGGGAAAGTGATTCTCCCTTCCCAGTCCTGGGGAGGAACCTTGGCCTCTGTGAACACTGAGGGACTTGTTATTTAAAGCAATAAGGTTTGCTCATGGATTTTGCTAGGAATAGCAAGGCTAGGAAAACATGACAAGCAATCGTTCTGCACTCAAGAGACCGATCTTTATAAATTATAAATATAAGCACTTTTCAGCTGCAACACTGAGTCTCTTTCAATAAAGAGGTTTTGAATACCAGCTGTTTCCCTTCAAACTAGTGGAAATTAAATGTCAAAATTACCTGCTCCTTCACTGTCAGACCAAGGATGTGAAGTGTGTTGAGAGGAGGTATGGAGATGCATAAAAAACCTAGATGAAGGAAAGGCAATGAGATGTCAAGTTTAAAATTTGTATTATCTGTGTTCTCAAGCATTTCTAAGCCAAAGCTTTTGTGCCATCTCCTCCTGGATATGCTTCCCAGTCAGAGGACACTTAACCTGAGTGTTGTGGCTGTGATTTGTCTGTGATTTTGGGGCTGAGGCTCAGGAAGAAGAGCCCATTTCTCGTGTCAGAAGGAAACAATCCCTCTGTAAGGCCACAAGACACCAGCCCCAGTTCCCACAGCGGCTGCACTTCTGAATGCAAAGTGCCAGGGCTGTGAAGCTGCACTGTGGCTCTGACTGTGTGTGGTGGGGGAAGGAAGGTCAGTCCAATGGTGATATCTACCTTTCCCTCACCTTCCCAAACCAGCCTGAAGTTGGTTTTGTTCATCTGTTGTGACTCAGTGCTCAGGGAGTAGGGAAGCTGCAGTAGCTGGTCCCATTTAGCCCAGCACACTGATATCCCAGGAAATGCCACCTTGTGTCAGAGTCATTTCCAGCCTGTAAGCAGCAATGCAGATCCTACAGAGAAGGAAGAAGAAAACCAGGGTGTAACTCTTCAAAACAGACCAGTAATAGCTGTGCTCTGCTTGTCTTATTCCAAGTCAGTAATACATTCATATAACTTTTCAGAGTCATTTTTTCTTTTTTCTACAAGAGTAGTTCACTTTAACAGTATCCCTGTCTTGATTCCCGAAAGATAAATTCAGAGTTTTCCAGCGGCATTAGCAGGTCATGTGTTCAGGCATCTGTTATGGGGTCCCTGCTGGAGATGACCCAGCTGTTTCACCAGGACCACACAGCTGGCTCCAGCAGGGCAGGCTCTCCCACACTGGTTCCTGCTCCCTGGGCAGCACAGCTGCAGACCCTTGGGCTCCATGGGGGCTGCCTCCTGCTAAGGCTGTCCCAGGAGAGCTGGGCACAAAGGTCCATCCCCCTGCTGAGAAGAGATTCAGTTTTTCCTCAACACCTCACTCCTCAGCCTCAATTGTCTTAGTCTGAGACTTATGGTAGGGATCACTCCTTCTCATTAGAGGTGTTTAATATTCTGTGTAGGGAAAATTGCCTCATTTGCTGCCTCCAGGAGCATTGTTGGGTGTATGGGAGCATTCCATGCTAGCTCACTTTCCCTGCTTCCCTCTTCCCTCCATTTTTCACCTGCATTGGGGTCTAATTTGTGAATAGCCCTGTATTTCAGGTTACAGGATGTGTTTCAGATGCACTTGCTTTTGGTTAGAGCATGTTTCATTTCCCTGCCCTCCCTGTGTGCTGGGTAATCTCATTAGAGAGGCTGGAGAGAGATGGGGTCCATTATATCTCCTATTTAAACTTGAGTAAGTTTGAATTCTACTGAAGGCAGAGCTGCAAGCACAACCCCTCCTGCTCTGGGATCACTTTACATGCCAAAGATAATAAAAAAGCAAAAAGCAAGAGAGAGGGGTTAGAGCTCTAATCCAGACTGCCAGGAGACGAGACATTCCAGCTAATGTACCATTCCATTCTGGATATAAGACAAGTGGGAAAGCTTTCTGTGTCCTGCCAATGCGGTGCTGAACTCACTGGGTCACTCCCTTTTTGTAAGGAGCAGACAGCTTGACAGGGACAGAGTCCCTCACAGTGCTCCAGAAAATACCAGCATCAGAACAGGAGCCCAGCAGGATTGTATTTGCAGGGCATCCCCACAAAGGCAGGAATGATGCATCTGATTCCATGTTCTCAGGAGGCTAATTTATTACTTTGTTATACTACATTATATTAAAGAATACTATACTATACTAAAGAATACAGAAAGGGTAATTACTGAATGCTAAAAAGATAATAAAGTAAACTCGTGACTCTTTCCAGAGTCCCAACACAGCTTGGTCCCCATTGGCCAATGAGTCAAAACAACTCACACCAGAATCCAATGAAACAATCACCTGTGCTAAATAATCTCCAAACATATTCCAGGCGAGCACAACACAGGAGAAGCAAATGAGATAAGAATTGTTTTCCTTTTCTCTGAGGCCTCTCTTGCTGCCTTTCAGCTTCCCAGAAGAAAAACCCTGGGCAGAGGAATTTTTTCAGGGAATGTGAATGCCACCCAGCAGTGTTTCTCTGTCTGGGCATACTGAGCAAATCTGGATGTTGGTGTCCAGTAAGTGTGGAAGCAGAGCTCTAAACAGGGTGAAAAATAGCTATGTGGGGAAGGGAATGGTTAGCTTGGATGTCAAACTACCTTGGCATGGGTGCACCTAACATGAGCTGTGGGGACAGCACTGGTAACTTGAACAAATTGTTGCTGTCCTGGGAGAAATGAGCACGGTCTGACACCGCAGTAGAAAGAGGCAGGAAGATACAGATATTGAACAAATATGTTGTCATAGGATAAATATGGGTTTGAAGCATTCAGCAGGGAGCCAGCTGCTCCCAGTCCTCTGACTTACAGTGCCACAGGGGTCTGTGCATGGCACGTGCATCTTGAAAGGCAAGGGAAGGATAAATATGTAGTCAGTTTGTTCAAAAACCTGATCATCTTTCTCAGTCAACTGTGAGTCTAAATCAGAAAGAAGATCTAGCAGTGCCTTTAGAAACCCACTTCTCCTTTAGTATTCTGAATGTTATGGTCATGATGATTTTAATCACTTCTTACCTGTTAGATCTTTACAAGTGAGCAAGCTTGCTCTGTAAACATACTCTGGCTGATCTTGTCCATCTTGCATCTAGTCTTCAATATCTGGATTTTTTTGTAACTGTTCTTTAGCAAAGCAAATGGCTGAGGACACAGTGTTTGTGACATTGCTTTCCTGGGACCTGGGGGAAAATAAAGGTGAGGAACAAAATGGGGAAATAGACTGATTTTCCTTGACTTGATAGAACTGTTGGAAAACACTGGTGTGAATTCTGAGACATAGTCACTGAGTTAGTTCACTGGAGCAAAAATTTCACACTTTCTGATTGCCTTCAGTGTGAGCCTTTCATTGTACTCTCTGATGCCACGAAGCACACAAGGTGGTGGTTTGAACACAAAAATATTTTAAGCAAGTGTGCATTAATGGATTTGAATGGTCCTTGCTGGAGTTGGAGACAGGTTTATGGGATGAGCAGCTTCGAACTGCTCGAAAATGGGATGTAGGAGATACAAATCCTTTTGGTCAAGTGGTAAGTCATACCCCTCGTACAACAGAGTGGAGAGAAGCACCGAGCTCATTGCCCTACCCACAGGTGCAGTGCCCCTGCCTGGTCCTGGGCAGTGTGAGGACTGTGTGGCCTTGTCTCCGCAGACCTGAACACGGCGCGATGGAAGGAGCTGCTGAGCGAGAAGGAGGAGCTGGAGAGGCGCTTCCAGGAGGAGGGGCAGCAGCTCCGTAGGCAGCAGCAGGAGGAGATGCAGGCCTTGGAGCAGCGGCTGCAGCAGGAGTACAACACCAAGAAGGAGAGCCTGCAGGAGCAGCACAGGCTGCAGCTGGAACAAGCCAAACTGGAGCACCAAGATCAGGTCAGTCTCCACCTGTTGCCTTTGAAGAGTAGTCCATTCTAGTACTGATTGGGTTCAGGTAATGGAATACATTGAACACTCCAGAAAGATACTGCTAATGAGTTATGAGTGGGAAAATGTCATCCTGAATAACTTTACTGCTCTTTCTCCCTATTAGTTCCACTGTTTTTTCTACACACTTGTCTATTACATTGCCATGTCTTGTCTTCACATGTTTGCTGATGCTTTACAATAAAAATATTAAGATTAGCTCTGCTGCCCACACATACCTGCTCCTCAACCCACCTATTTTAGTCAATTTATGACTAAAACCAAGGGTTATAAGAATCTGTTCCACACAGGTAAGGCCAGCAGAGCCAGCCCATTGTTATTTGCTAGTTAAAGGGCAGCACAGTGAAGCTGTGCAGCCATGCAACACATGCTGCCTAAACATCAAGCACGTGATGCACTCCAGGTCCCCTGATTGCTGCCCCACCACTCAGCCTAATCTCTTGGACTGTACATCCCAAGTGTTTCTCCTTGCTTTGCTTTCTGTGTGTAGGCAGGAGTATTCTCACAAGCAGCTGCTTTTGTCTGGTTTTGTCAGATCAAGCACTGTAACTCAATGCAACTGGGCTGGTTTGTCCTGGACAAACTACCTATTTCTGTTCAGGAACTGATTTCTAAAGATGTACTAGAAGGTGCTATCAAATAGGTCTTTATGTTCTAAATCAGATTTCTAGAAATATTTCTCTGTAAAGGGTTAAACCTATGCTGAGCCATGTCTTTTGGTTCTCATTTCAGTTTAGGCAAGTTGGTTTCCTTGCAATGCCCTTCAAAATTTCTGCTTTTCTTTCTGATATGAAGGAGGGGCCATGTTCCCAAAAGCCTGACAGTTTTTTCCTTCCACTGTGTTAGTGTGTCAGTCTGCTTGGGAGAAGATGTTGGCTCTAGCTGCAAAGGCTTACCTCTCCTGGATCACCTGACATCAGCATTTGTGAAGGAATTTGTTCATTTTTTGCTGAAATAGCTTAGAGCTTAGCTCTGCTGCTCTTTGAAGTGCTTCTGTGAGCTCTCAGGCCCACAAGAACAGATGTTGATTCTTCTCCACTCAAGCTGATCAGTGCAAGAAAGCTGTTCAAAGTCATTGTAGGACTTGACTAGAAGTATGCTTATTTTTCTCTTGTTTTCATCTGTTGTGACTCTATTCATCCTCACAGAGGAGCAGTGGAAACACATCCTTCCCTCTCTGGGGCAAATAGTTCTTGGTTTGCTCCTGAGCTCTGTGTTCCCTGACTGCTGAAAATAACACAAACGTTCCTCTCCATTGCTCTCAAAGTGCTTCTGTGACTCTTGTATCTCAGAGCTTTAGCCCATGTTTTCAATTCATAGTTCAGTTAGCATGATGAGTTTTAGCAGGTTTTCCCTTTGAATTCCTACTCTGCTGTGCACCCATCCTGTGTTGAGCACTCTTGGGTCAGTGGGGCTGACAGGCTTTGCTGGAAAGCTGCTCACCAGCCTTTCTTGGCCAAGGAAATGGAGCTCTTGCACTGCACCTGAGAGAAGCCTTGTGCTTGAGCTGCCCGTCTGCGTGAGGGGGATTTGAATTTGCATTCTTGAAGGCAATAACAATAGCAAAATCCTTCTGACCATGGATCTGCATGTGTTTCTGTATCCATAAATCTAATTTGGAAGATCCTCATCCCACTTTCATGGTTTCCAGTCACAGCTTAACATTCCATGCTGTGTTGCTTCAGCCACCACGTAGTTCAGTATGAGATAGCTGTTCTTTGTTTGGGGACACATTTTCTGGTCAGGTTTTGAAGGTTCAGCTGTCTCTGAGGTGGTAGCAGAGCATGAGAGCCGAACTCCTCACAAAATGATCTTGTGTGCCAGTGCATTCTCACATCTCCTTGCAGCTGAAGGCAGAATTGCAAAGTAAAGGCTGTGATCCCTCTTGCCAGTGTTTCTCACTTGAGGTGCTCAGCTCAAGCTGTTTTGCCCAGCAGCTTACTGAATTTCTCCCTCTAGAGCTCCTCTTGATTTTACTTTATTGAGCCTTAAAAATCCCACCTGAGGTACTTTCCATAGCCAGAAATAAATATGACTTGTGTTAAGTGAGGTGATCAAGCTTACAGGGTAAGTTATTAGCATCCAAGAGAGCTGCTTCCCAGTGCCAAGTTGACTATCTGCCATGGAAAACTGCAGACAGGACATCACTCTGGAAGATTAAAGAGAGCCATGTGGGATGGGGATATGAAACACACAGAAGGCAGAAAAATCCCTACAGATAATTTGGGACATATTTAACTGGCTTTATAGATAAATAACTTGTCAAGGATGGTGGCAGCAAGAGGAGACCCCTTCACCTTCTGAAGGTGTGGGCATTGAGGATAATCACTCCTAGGAGGTGCTGTTCGGCTGAGAAGCAATTAGGGTACAAATAAAGGCTTCAGCAAGGGCAAGGTGAAGAACATGGCAGTGCTCTCAAGGCTTCAGCTTGCAGACATCACATACAAGGACACTGTGCTCTGGGAAAAGCCAGGTGACAGTCCTTACCCCATTAGTAGCCCTTTGAGTCACCCACACATTATTATGAAAATTAGTTTGGATAATTTTAAATTCCATGTTAAATGCCCAGCTTACATTCTAAGAGCATGTTTTCTCCAATATGGTTGGAAATTTGGCTTCTGGTGGTTACCTAATACATATGTTTGACAACTAAAAGCAGTGAAATAACATTTATTCCAGTCAAGGCAAACTCAGGTGAAGTAAACTTCTACCATTATTTACATAACTGTGAGCAAATAAAGCTATTTAGAGTCAAGTCACTTAGCCATGAACAGAACAGCTGTTTCACTGTAAATATAAAATAGTTTGATCCTCTGCCTTGCCAGATATCACAGATAATAGTGTGTTAAATGTAGGGAATAAAATCACTGTGGTTACAAATCCCAGAAAATCAAGTTGATGCGTTGCATTCAGAAAGTGCTCTGGACCACTGAGCACTCAATCTTCATCAGGATTTCTTATTGTAGCTCCTTTGATGATTCATATCAAAAGACCATCATTAGGGATCTCACTTTGCCCTTAGCCAAGTCTAGTAACAAACAGTGTACTGAAGGAGTCCCAAACCCAAAGGGTGCTCTGGAACACAGCCCTTTTCCAGCTGCATTCCTCACTCCCATGATGGTTGTGGGCTGTGTGGTCATTGTTATAACTTAGACAAAAGGAATGCCAAGACTTCTGAACACTTAATAAACAGCATCTCCACCTAAGGGCTTTTTGACCTTTTGCTTTCTCATGTACCTCTTCATCACCAATGAGTTAAAAGAACAAAAATACCACAGCAGTGACTACATGCTACCACTTACGGCATCAGCATGGCAAAACTGGCTCAGGTACTGGAAGTGTCACATTCAGTCGATCCCTTTGCTGTCCCCAGCTCACTGGAGCTCTCCAGCTGTGGCTTGTCAGCGTGCCACAGCCTGTCTAACCATGTGTCCATGTCTGTGCTCACTGTTGCTGGAACAGGTGGAAGATCTCACAGCTGTACATGAAGCTGCAATGTCACAGCTGGAGAACAACCACATAGTGGCCATTACAGTACTGCAGGATGAGAATGACTGCAAGATTCAAGGTAAGCCACAGACAGCCCAACAGCTACACAGCTGCTCCAGAGCAGGAATTAATGCTGTAGTGACACTGTGCTTCTTCCTCCAGAGCAGATTAGACAGAAAATTTGTATTGGTCCAGTGCTTTCATGAAGGGTGAACCACCAGATTCATGCTAGGGCAGAGGGAGAGATGTCTGCAGTCTACAGCATCTAACTTTGACCTGGGATTATCTGAGGGGGATCTCTGGGTCAATGATAAGTCTTTCTTTATGTGTTGCTGAAAATAGAATCCAAATTCCACATCACTTCTCACACATGCTTTTTCAAGAGCCTCAGATGCTCATGAGGATAGAGCTCTTGGGATAGCTCTGAATTTAGGTGCTTAAATACCCACAGGTGTTTCTAAAAACAAAACTCATTATTTCCAGTAGCAAACTTCTGGCCATGCTGAGTAGACCAAAGCCTCTCACTGGTGCAAATCTGCACCTCAGCACTGTTACCTTTATTTTGTGTTGGCTTGGCCACAGGATTGATGCTGCAGACAGAGCTCTTCTCTCCCTACCAGTTCAGTGTCTAAACACTTGCCTTTGTGCATGCCTTGGCTGACATTTAACAGTAATCTGCACAATCTCCCTATTTTTTCCTATATTTTAAATATCTCTAGTAGGTTTTCCCATGCTTCCCAGACCAAGCCATATTGCTTAGCTCTGCATTGTGTCAATTGGAGACACGGTCCAGAGCATAACATGAACTGAGAACAGTCTATTCTTCTCTCTCATGGGCAGAGAAGGTGTCTAGCATAGCATTTGCAAATTAAAAAAATGCGATTTTGAAAATAAATAAGCAAAGAGCTGATCTTGCTTGAGGATATTCTTATCTCTCCGGTTTTTCAGTATTTTCTGATGATAAAATTCAGTTATGATTTATCAAGGGTCTAGTGGCCGAAGTTTGTGCTCCCTGCTCCTGGTGCGGGTGTGAAATGCCCTCCTGTGCCTGGAAAAGGCACTGCAGCCCCTGGAGCGGTGTGTCACACATTGCTGCTGGGACTGTGGCTGCTGAGCAGGGCTCAGGGGGCAGAACCCATGGCCTTGGCAGGGAAAACACAAAAAACACAGTGTCCATATACTAAAAAGACAGCTGCTACTACTGCACTGAATGGTGATTGGATGCCATTGCTTTAGAGATTAAACTTTATTACACTTTTGGTTATTAGTACACCCAGGGTGAGTTATTCTAGCAGAAAAACCTTTAATCGAGTTTTTTGTCTTCTCTGTCTCCCTGCTGGAATAAACCTCTTAACTTATCTACCTCAGCTTGGGGAGAAGCACTGCCATTTGTGTTTTTGCATCTCAGGTGGTGGGCCTCCTCTCTATCCCCCCAAAGAAATTGCAACTCAAGCTTTTAAATGTATCCAATTTTAAATCCTTTGGTCTGGAGATTCTCACTCTGAACTGGCAAATGGCCCATTGTCAGACTGACCCTTTTCAGATCAGAGTGCCGGGGAGCTGAGAATTCTGAGCAGATCTGAAAAGTCAGAATCTGGCCACATAGAAACAGAGGTATCTGCAAACAGTGAAAGATCAGGAAACTCTGATTTCCAGAACAATTTACCTAAGGTCACAGAACATATTGCTATCGGTTTCCTATTCCATATCCATGTCCTAAAACTGCATCCCAAATTGCACTTGGCTCATGACATGCGTGCTCTCAGACCCTGGTTTGCTGGATTACACTCAGTAATTCATGTCTGTGTCACCTCTCCAGAACTGAATACTGCTCACAAACTGGAAAAGGCACAACTGGAGGAGACTTTTGAAAAGCTGCGTCTGTCACTCCAGGTTAGCAGTTTCTTTGTTTCCCATCCTATGCTGCTGCAGGGGAGCAGCCCTGGACACGCTGCCAGCACACCAGGCTCTTGCCTCCTTCCAGCTCTGGTACCTCCTGTGCTCTGCCTGTCCAAACTGGGATAGAGCAGCCAACCCTCGGGATTTTTCCTCCCCCTGGGCTGGCTCACAAGAGAGAGAAAACTTAAAGGGACTTAAAGGCATCTGGATAAAGAAAGAAATCTCTTTTTGACCCTGCTGGCAAATTTGAGCCCTTCCCTGCTTGATGGGGAGGACTCTGGCGCCTGCAGTGGCTGTGAGCATCACCCTGTCTGCATGGTCCCTGCCTGCTGGCACCCCCAGGGCTCAGAAACGGTGACATCTCCGTGCCTGGCCCCGTGCCTGTGCTTTAACCTCTTCCCTGCTGCCTGAATGTGGGAAAGCCGGTCCCACGCTGCAGACACACCTCCAGTCCCACCGGAAGGCAGTGCAGTCCCGGGTGTGGGCTGCCCCAGGGCTGCCCTGCTGTGCAGCCAGGCTGGGGATGGCTGGGTCAGCCCTGCACATCGCAGCTCCCACATCCCAATGTTTAACACCAAGGTCAAAGTTGTCTCATCCTTCTAAAAACTCCGTGCTCTTCTCACTCCCCAGATGAAGAAACCACAAGGAGGGGAGGGCAGAACTGAGCCCCTGTGACACAAGCTAAGGTTGGAAATGTGTGATCTAGTAAAGGTGCCAGAGCAATTAGTGCAAGCCCTGTTTGATTTCACAGGCAGAGATGAATTGCAATTTTAAACGCCCTGACTAGCACACATTGTCGCACTGCTGCGATAGCTCAAGGCGTGTCAGCAGTTTTGCAATAAGGGCTGATGTAATGTTCCAGACAAGAAATCACAACTGTGAAAGATAAAAATACCATCTTCACTGCAACTGTGGATTTTACAGGTGTTGTATAGGTAGAAATGCCTTTGAAGGTAACAGAAATATGATTGCTTAAAATAACATGTTGTTCCCATGTATAGCTCTGAGCTGAAATGATGATCATTTAAATTCCACTCCACTAACTCATCAATGCTTATTACCATGTTAGAAGCTTAGAAAGGGGAAGGAAACAGGTATCTCCTGCCTCATTTGGACTCTAAGGACCACACAAGTGCATGTGAAACAAATGCCAGCTCTTCCAAGGAAGGACATGTCTGTTCTCATCCAGCACAAGGTGATGGGGTGATTTGGCATCAGCCACAGGTGTTACAGGGATTTTGTGATTCCCTGAGACTTCTCAAATACCCATTCTATGTTCAAGGGGTCTGGCATAAAAAATATCACCTTACAGGGGTGTCTAAGCCTTATTTAGCTTCCCTGATAAACCACTGCCTGGTTTGGCAGTGCAAACTGACCCATATGAATGTGAGTGGCTGCTAAATCAGCTGATGTGTTAATTGGTGTGTTTCCCCCCCAGGACCAGATAGACACCCTCACCTTCCAGAATCAATCTCTTAAGGCCAAAGCAGACCGGTTTGAAGAGGCTCTGAAGAAAAACACTGAGGAACAGCTGAAG
The DNA here is from genome assembly GCF_022539315.1 of Serinus canaria. Classification (NCBI taxonomy): domain Eukaryota; kingdom Metazoa; phylum Chordata; class Aves; order Passeriformes; family Fringillidae; genus Serinus; species Serinus canaria. Next base: position 46,536,351 of record NC_066313.1, read on the forward strand.
GTAGATAACTGCTAACTATACAGGCATCAAGATACACGTTTCTAAATATTTCACATCACCTGATTCAATGAAGAGCAATTGGATCCTCACTCCAGGGGCAGGGGGCAGGTCCCAGCTGAGACCCCAGTTATTGAGCTCTGAGGAAGAGTCATGAATCATAGTTAAAGGGGAGACAATATCAGGGGTCAAATATCAATGGGCTGCAGAGGTCCAGTCCAGATAGTTTTCACAGCACTGATTCTCCTAAACCACAGGGTTAGATGGAGGAATCTCTGTCTTATGGCTGAAGATGTATGTATGGCTGACATATCCAAATCCCTGATATATTTCCTAGATTGTGCGAGCTCCGTATCTACACTTAGAAAAAGATTTGAAGAGCTTAAAACATGTTCTGGAAATGAAGAACCTCCAGATTCACCAGCAGGAGAAGATGATTATGGAGCTAGAAAAACAGGTGAGTTGTCACTTTTCCTCCAGAGGAGACATCACAGAGGTAATAAAGGAGAAGTTTGGTTACAGGAGATGAATTTAAGAGAGGTGAGTACCCAGTGAGTTTGGGGCAAGACACAGTCAAAGAGGTTCACATCCATCAATCTGGATTGCTTCTTCACACAGTACCTGCTCAGCATGTTGGGTTAGACAGTGAGGTGAGTGGTGGAGGAAGAATGGGGGAAAGGGAAATTTGTGGCAGAGTACACCAGCCTGCACCATATGCCCCTGCAGGAATCAGGGCTGGAGAAGGCACATGGGGGAAGATTGAGCCATGGTGTGTCTTGCTGCTGCTCCTGCAGGCATTTAGGGAGCCATGTGTGGATTAGCAATACTCAGCAAGCAGTCCCTAGCAATGCTTAGTCTAGAAGAAGTCTCTCCAGCCCTCCAGTAATGGTTTTCTGCAGGCTCTGCTGCTTTCTCCTCCTTTGCTTGTGGGATTCCCTAATGAAGAACTCCCCAGCTCACCGTCAATTACATTTTTTGTGGGAAAGGGGATTCATTTTGTAGAGCATAACCTGCAGTGACAGTAAAATACAGTGTGGTGACAGGATGAGGCAATACCTCAGCTGGGAGCTGTGGCAGCTGGTTCAGCACAGCATTCAGCAAGATTTGTTTCCATTTACAGGGAAATTTGAGAACTCTGGTGATTATTTTGCTGAACAGATGCTTTAGTAAGTGGATGTAGAGAAAAGTGCCTCTTTGCAACTGAGGCTTATTATCTCTGCTCCTTCCAACGTGCTACTCTTGGAGTTAAGCCAGGATTTGGAAACACATTGTGGGGGGAAATCCCAAACAACAGCCTCTGTAATTCCTGGTTCTTTAGCTGCTTTTGCTCATTAACTGCATAAGAGTGCACAGTCCTGTTCCTGCCCTTTATCACAGTAAAACACTGGGTCTGCTGTGGCCCAAAGGCACAACTGCTTTCCATCTCAAGATACACCTTGAAAGGTGTCCTGGAAGTGCCAGAGCACCTACAGGACATCTCCAAATGCTCTGGAGCCTCACAAGGGAGCAAGAGAGCATTTCAAACACAGGGTCAGCCTTGGCTCCTTGGCAGCTGAAGGGAGGCTGGAAATGCAGGTGGCATAGCTACTGCTTGTGAAAACTGTTGAAGAAGCAGAGAGGGAGCCCATGATGGTGGGCTCCCTCTCAGAGCATTTCAAAACAGAGACAGAATCCATGTGCTGCTCTAACAAAATAAACTGGGACAAACCAGAATATCTGAGAATCAGGAATATCCTTTACAATTACCTGCACAGACCAGAAAACACAATCTAAAACTGATGTCTCCACCATTAAGTGTGAGTTATTGCTATCCCCAGTGCACAATATTTTGGATCTTTATGAAAGGTTGGGAAATTCAATAACCAAGCTCACACAGAGATAAGGTTACCCTGTGCTATCTTGTTTTCTTTCAAAAGTGTTGAATTCAGCAAGATTTTCAGCTGGACTAAGGTGATAAAGTATGTCAAATTTCAAAGCTTGGGGAAAACAGGGAACCTGAGGCTGTGGAACATACCTGTAAACTGCTACTGATGTCCTCAAACTCTGCCCTTGAACTGTGCTGAATACAAGCTACCTGTGCTTGGGAAAGGAATTTCTATTAATCACAACTTAAACTTAAACATCTGGTTTAAGCCTGTCGTTTAAGCTGACATTGTCAGCAGCAGTGAGAAGAGTCTACAGAGGCCAGCCCACCTCATGAGAATGCAGCAGCACTCTAAGGCTGCTGGTGAGTGACTCTTTCCTCTCCATAACTGAAGAATCATAATCCTGGAGGCTGGATGTCAGGCTGCAATGTCTGGAAGATGTACATCATCCCATCTTGCCCTCCTCCTTCATCACTAGGCTGACTGTGGGAGCTCAGCACATCACTTCTGATGTCCAGAGCTACCGAGAGAACCCTTGGGGGGCTCGGGGGTCTTGGAATGTTGCCAGAAGCACTTGGTGGCTTGATTTTGATCCATCTAAGGATGTGCCACCTGTGTATGAGGAAATGAAACCTATGAGAATCACTCGGGTGTGAATGGTGAAGGGAAAACATAGTTATAGGGTAAATCACAGATTTTGGGGTTTTGGTACAGGGGGGTTGTGGAGACAAGTTGGAGGAATCGGGGCATGTCTCAAGACTCTTCTTTCTTCTTCTTGTCGTCCATCTTCTGTGGTGATGTTGGCACTTGTGGATTGGTCTGGGGTGAGAGTGTATCTGGTGACGAGGGTGATAGGTATTGGGGATAAAAAGTAAATATGATATAGGCAGTTTTTGTTATAAAAGATGTGACCACCTTGGGGGTGGCCAGAGTGCCTTTGGCTGCCGTGCTGGTCAGATCCAGGTCGGGCAGAGAACGGACTTTGTAGATAAGATATAATAAACAATTCTGAAGACCGAAAAAACCTGGAGTCCAGACTCATCTTTTGAAGCCCAGCCTGCCAGAACCATCCTAAGCGTGTGTGGGAGCAGAGACGAACAGCCGAACCCCATAGCTGACCACTCATACCACAGTGCTGGGCAACTTTCCATGCTGGGTGCTCCTCAAATGTCACCAGCACTTTCTCCAACGTCTGGTAACTCTGGCTCCTTGGGGGACAAAAAGCTGTGGGGCACCACTGAGGAAAACATCCATTTGCACTGAACAAAGCTAAAACCCTCCTCCTCCTCCTCAGTGATAAGTAAGGGCAGGCTCAGCTCTGTCCCTGCTCAATGCTCTGCTGGTGGCCCCAGGTACTCCACCAGTATGATTGGTGGTGTGAGTCAGATCTCTAAGTCTCAGCTGCAGTCAAGAAAACCACCTCCACCTATCCTCAAATTTTAGAAATTGCTCCACAGATTAATATAGAACAAATTATCTTGGATCGGGTGCTGAGTGTTCTTCGGACTTAACAAACCTTCTTTTGCTGCAGGTTGAAAAAAATTTAAAACTGGAAGAAAAAATCACCATGCTGCAACAGCAGAATGAGGAACTCAGAGCCAGGATTGAGCAAAATACTGTCATAACAAGGTTTGTGCTGGTATTTGCAATCTGTCTGAGCTTGAAAGGAGGCCCCAGATCTTAACTGTCCAAGGCTAACACTTATTTCAGAAGGGGGAAAACTTATTTTCCCCTGAAAATATATTTGTGTTCTGCTCTGCTTATTAAAAGAATATTTTTATATTGGGGTTTGCTTCCTTTAACGTAAGGAAGGCCGTGTATCTGTCTGTGTATTTCCATGATTTTGACATGCTGCTGAGAACAAGCTTGCCAGTGGTTCTGATCTCAGTATCAGTGCCCTGAGACCTGTTAGTCAGTGGGTAATGAGGATGCAAAATGGAAAAATCCTGGGAAGACAGCCTAAGGATGTCATTGTCACCCAGGCAGGATTAACCTTTGGCAGGTTTTTTCATCAGCACTGCCTTTTTGCAACCTTGTCACAATGGGACAAGGGTGACAAGGCTCCTTGTTAGGTGACATATGAAGAGCAGGGTAGGATAGTCCCTGTCCCAGACAGTTTATATCATGCCGTAGGGCTGGAGACCCCAGCAGGGAAAAGGGGTGCCAGAGAGAGGCACTAGAGGTGGTATTGTCCCAGCATGGCAGCTACCTAGCTGTCATGGCATCCAGAAATGATGCCACTGGCCAAAAATTTAATTTTTAGCTGATTTTTCAAACTGTCAGTGTCTCCTCTGTGATTTTAGCTTTTGTCTTTCTCATGCCTTATTTCTTAATGACTCAGCCTTTGAAATTGTCTCCAGCATGCAGATATTCTAACATTCAGACTGGGGTCATAATTATGTTTTCTCCCACGTGATTGTAAATACCTGTAGTACACGTCTCACTGTCTGAGGTGGGTGTCTACAGCATTTCTGTGCTGGGGAAGGAAAACTAGGTATTTTTATTTCTGGTTCCCCAGACCAGTTTGAGATGCCTGCTTTTGGGCTGGATGAATTGTGGCCTGGAAGTGGCAGTGTCTCTCCACGCCTGACAGCAACCAGGGTGCCTGCTTCAGCGCTTGGCATCTCTGCATTGCAGCTCCCTGTCTCTGGCTGGGGGAACAGCACCCTCCCTCCCCTCCCTGCTGACATCCAGCAGCAGCACCATGCTTGTTGCCTGCAACTGCATAGGTAGTGCTTTCAAAAACACCTTTCAGGAGAAATTCTGAATTCGAAGTCAGCCTGGGAACTCAACTTCAAGGAGAATAATTTTCAACAAGTAACTCTTTGGGGACAGCTGTGGGGCAGCTACAGGGACAGCCAAGGCTTTAAAGCTGGAGTTATTAAAGCATGCATTTTCCCAGCTGCAGTAAGCACCCTGACTGCTGATTTCTGCTGTACTGGCACTGCCTGGGAAGCACAGTGTGAATGAGCCCAGGGAGCTGCCCTGGATTAGAGCTATTTCTGCAGTCTGGGGGCCCAAGCAGCCGTGGCAGCCCAGCAGCAGTGGGAGGAGGGAGAGGAAACAGCAAAGCCAGCCTCTGCAGCACCGTCAGGAGGGGGTCCTAGAGGCACTGGGGTGGGAGGGGTGCACCACAGAGATATTTCCAATTAAGGACAAGGGCAGGTACAAAGGGAAGGACAAGAGCCTTTCAGGTAGATCATGACCCAGTTTTGGATGCGAGAGCTCCACAGAGCTCCTGCTGGGACTTCCCCAAGAACTTGAATAAATGATCTGATCTCCCAGGACTTCAGATCCTCCCTCCAAATCAACCAGCATTTTTTTGGTCCTTTGGGCTGGGGCTGTCTGAAGAATGATAGTTTCCAACACCAAGAGATCAAGGTGACTCTGCTAGCCACTGCTCGCTTCACAGTTCAGAACTTTCAGGGACTGGGAGAAGAAAGAGATGTATTCTTGATTACCTGAGCTATATTTCTGTAGGAATTGAGGCTAAAAAAGCAAAAATTCTTAAAAAATGTCTTTCAGACAGAATCAGAAGTGCCAACCCCACCCTCTCATAGACTTCTGGTGAGTGGACCAGCAGTCCATGACATCTGCTACAGCCTTCAGGCTACACCCAGAAAAGCAGTTGGACAGAACTTTTTGTATATATCCAAAATCCACACCCAGCTGCTGCTGAGCACTGAAAACACCTAGGGGAAGGTTGGGTTCCTCCCCGTTCATTCCTATAAAACCCCAAATTGCCAGTAAATCAGGTTAGGTGCCTGCCCAGAGCTGCCGTGGGTTGATCACATGAGGAGCTGGCTCTTGCCCAAGTGTAGTGGGGCTGCAGAAGCCTGGTGCTCCTGCATGCATCCTTTGGGACATGGGTGTTGTCAGCACATGCCCAAAACACATCTCAGTCAGGTCCCCCAGTCTACTTGCCCTGCCCCATTTGTTTCAAAACCAGTCACCTGGCTGATGAGTGCAGACTCACTAAGGCTGTGGTGCCCAGAGGAGGCTTCCATGCCCCAGCTCCAAAAAAACCCATGAAGTTACTGGGCATTCTGGGGAGAACACCTCCCTGGTCATTACTGGTGAAGTTTCTCCAGTGTTGCAGAATAGAGTCTATTTTGAATAGAGGCTATTTTGGGACCAAGGAAGACGGAACTGGAGAACCCACCACCTCATGACCTTTTACAGAGTAGAGTTAAAGCTTTGAAGCTGAGCTGTGTCCTGCATCAGGACATCAGCTGAAATTCAGAGCATGGAAAGACCAGACTGCTTTTCCTTTGCATACTGTAGCAGCAAGTTGAAAACATCATAGATGCAACCAGTGCCAACGCCTTTTGTACTTTGACACTCCAAGGCCAGGGAGAAAGGCTCGGGCTCATCCCACCACAGGTGTATCTGGAAGCAGAATCAGACACTGGGGGGAAGCTATGACTTGCAGAGATGACTTTCTCACCCAGCAGCAAAGACATCTGGGGCCAGCTGTGCCAGAGCTTTGGCAGCTCAGCCCTAGGGGCAGGGGTGGCTGCACGAATGCCACCATCTTTGCCCTGGAGTGCCTTATATATTGTCTTGCTTCTCTCTCCAGGCAACTGTCAGAGGAGAATGCAAATCTTCAAGAATACGTTGAGAAAGAAGTGGAGGAGAAGAAGAAGCTCAGCAGGACTAACGAGGAGCTGCTCTGGAAGCTGCAGGAGGGGGACGCCGTGAGCCCTGTCAAGCTCCCGCCCGCACCATCCACTCCTTTTTATCGCTGCTCATCAGGGAACTCCTCTCCTGCAAAAGTCAGAACCTTGAGGAGATGAACAGGCAGCTGTGTGCCGAGGGTTCCCTGCCTTTTATGCATTTCCAGTCTGCAAACTGTTACCATCCAAGGAAGTACTACCATCAACAGGCGCCCAGGGTTCATGGCTGCAAGCATGCTCAGTAGCTGCACAGCTTTACACTAGGCAGGGTACTCTTACAGTCCCCACACAGAAATTCTTGGTTCTGACATGTTGATTTGGGTAGCAAAAAAGATAGCCAAGAACAGCGGAAAGTTAGGATAGCAAAAGGTTTAGTTTGATGTGTGAACATTTTAACTATGGTTAGAGCCAAAAGTTGGGAAATGCTCTATTAATGGTTCATCAGAATGAACTTTTGCTGCAGTATTTCAGGTTAGTTGCAAATTGTGTGAATATTTCTGTATATGTGTCTGTGTTTATATACATGTATGTATTGTACCTTTATACCTATATATAGACGCACACACATATATATGTAGTTGCAGACGTTCTGAATTACATTTTTTATATTACTGGATACTACTAAGTGCTGATATATTTTCATTACAGTCAGCAGTTTTCTAACTCGTGCCTAAGACTTGTATCTACACAAAATGCATTTCTGTTTAGCCTCCCAGGAATATTTATACCCAACCTAGAAAAAAGTTACACAGAAGTAGAAGCGCCTTCCAAGTGACCACCAAGTGGTACTCTATGTAACATGAACACCAGCGAATTTGAAATTCTAAGACAGTACTGCCTTCTAAACCATCACCTTTGCATTGAACACCAGAAAAGATATGCATACCATCCACTGCTTTTTAACTCTTAGCATTGATATTGTAAGTGGAGATAGGCTAGAGATGAGAAAACTGAGAGTTTTAGCAAATTTGGTAGAGGTTATTGGTTAACATGGTTCAATTTTAGTGTCTTTATTTCAATCCTAGTCAGATCTTGTTTTACCTTGTCGTGGTTAGGATGCAGGTTTCTGTCCATTTTGTTTTATTTCAAGCCCCAGAAGCAAGAAGGAGAAAATAAGTTGCTTACCCTTGACCTTTGCTGGATGAGAGGTTTCCAATAGTAAGATGAGAAACTGGGCATCTGCTAGGCCTCTAGCTTCCTTCCACCTCAAATGCCAAATAGAGCATAGCCAACTTCATAGGTGCAGATGAAGTCAGAACTTCGTTGCTTCCACATATCTGCATTATTTCACATTGCTACAGCTTACCCAGCACTTTGAAGATTCATGGAAATGAGTGGCTAAACTACCTTTAACTTTCCCATCTAGAAGCAAAAATGTTCACCCAGGCTTGGGGTGACCTCCCACCTGAGGGGATGGTGAGGCCAAGGAGTAGTTGGGGTCAGACTGTCTGCAGGACCCTCATGGGCATAGCTAACAAGATAAAAATATCCCTGAGCATAATTTAAAAACAAAGAGATCTGTGGGATGCTTTTCTACCCAGCTTAGGGCAAAGAGCCTGCGTGCAGGCCTGCTCTGTGCACTGGGGGCCAAAGCCAGCAGGGTGACAGCACCTGGAGGAAATCCCTGAGGTGCAGGACTGCTGCAGGGAGAGTGGCTTTCTCACCCGAGTGTGGGGTGGCACCAGCGCGCCCTGCACCCACAGGGGTGGCACTGCACAGCCCTGCCATCCTGCTCGAGTGGGAGCTGTGCTTCAGCTTTCCTGGGAAATACTCAGGATTCACAGACTGCAGCTTAGATATAGCTTCCATAGTGTTAAAAAGAAAGATGATTTTTTTCCCTCCTTTTTAGAGAAATTTATTTTTGTAGCAGGTTTTGCATGGTACTGTGATACTGAGTAAACTGAGCATCTTCTTAGAATAGATCATGCCACACCAGCTGCTGCTGTTAAAATGCATTGCTAGATTTTAGTGTGTCCAGCAAGTGCAACCCAAAAGATAGATACCTAGCACGCACATGCACACAAAGCCCCTTCTTGCCAAGTACGACTTTAATCATTTTGATATTTGCTAACTGCACAGCTATTTGCAACACCTACAGCATTGTCATCTTTCATTCCACCAACAGAATTCTGAGACAGTGAGATCACAGACTCAGAGGGTGATTTGTGTTAGAAGGGAACTTCAAGACTATCTAGTCCAGCCCCCACTGCCATGGGCAGGGACTCTTTCCACTAGACCAGGTTGCTCAGAGCTTCATCCAGCCTAGCCTAGAACACTTCTAGGAATGGGGTATCCATAACTTCTCTGGGCAACCTATTCCTACCACTCTCATTGTAAAAATTCTATTCCTTATGTCCAATCTAAACCTATCCTCTTCCAGTTTAAAACTGTTGTCCATTGTCCTATCACTACAGGCCCTGGTAAAAAGTCTCTCTCCATTTTTCTTATAGGCCCCCTTGAGGTTCTGTTCTGGAAGGCTGCTAAAAGATCTCCCTAAGTCTTCTCTTCTCCAGGCTGAACAACTGCAAGTGCCTCAGCCTGTCTCCATAGAAGAGGTGCTCCAGCCCTCTAAGATCTTTGTGGCACTCCTCTTAGACTCACTCCAAGATGTCCATGTCCTTCTTATCCCTAGAGCTGGATGCAGCACTCCAGGCTGGGTCTCACAAGAGCAGAGTCGAAAGGCAGAATCCCCCCCTTGCCCTGCTGGCCACGCTGCTTTGGATGCAGCCCAGGATACAAGTGACTTTCTGGACTTCGAGCACCAACTGTTGGTTCATGTCCAGCCCCTCATCCACCTGTATTCCCAAGTCCTTCTCAGCAGGGCTGTTTTCAATCTCTTTATACTCGAGCCTGTATTCATACCAAGGGTTGCCCCATCCTAGGTGCAGGACCTTGCACTTGGTCTTATTCAGCCTCGTGATGTTCACATGGCCCCACCTCTCAAGCCTGTCCAGATCCCCCTGGATGGCATTCCTTCCTTCCAGTGTACCAAGTGAACCACTCACCTTGGTGTCAATCCACAGACTTGCTGTGGATGCACCTGATCCCACTGTCTGAGTCATTTAAGCTATTACACAGTAATATCTTAAATATTGGTCCCAATATGGACCCCAGAGGGGCACCACTTCTCACTGATGGCCGTTTGGACATTGAGCTGCTCCGGATGCAACCATCCAGCCAATTCCATATCCAGCTTCCATCCATCAAAGCTGTATCTCCCCAGTTTAGGATGCTCTGTGGGACCATGTCAAAGGCCCTGCAGAGTCCAAGTAAATGACATCAGTTGCTCATCCCTCACTCACCAACACAGTCACACCATTGCAGGGGGCCTTCAGATTAGAGTGGCTTGTTGGTAGTTCCTAGGATTCTCCTTCTTATACTTTGTAAAAATGGTTGAGATGAAACAACTATAGTTGTTATCTTGATGCTACTCACAGAGTTAAATGCACCTAAGCATACTATTGGCCCAGGACAGGCTGGCTGAACATGTTGTAATTTATTAATCTTTCCCCTTTATATCTGGTGCTTTCCTTATCACTTTGTTGGTTTAAAATCATATTCAAGAGATGCTTCCAGCAGTGAATTGGGAGTGGGGCTTTTATGGTGGGAAAACTGGGACTGAACCCAGCTCCATCATAATTTGTTATCATTGCAAATCACTTTCCCATCTCATTTTTGCCTCCCAATCCTGCCTCTCACTGGATTCTTCCTTGGCACACCCTCTGGGGCCTGCCCAATCAATAGCAAAACTGCAGGAAGTTCTGCCTAACCAGAGGGACCCAGCGACCTGTCCCTGTGGGGGGTGTGAAGAGTGGCTCCTTCTAGTGCAAGCCCAGAAACAGACTTTTTTCCCCAAAAAAGGTTATTCCTTTTTTATACTTTTCCTCTGTCATGTCTTTCTTTGCCTCTGCATGCTGAAGTAGGTGCAAAAGAAAAGCTCAGGTCACTCGGACAGTGGGAAGAAGGGAGCAGCCTCTGAATGGGGCAGCCATTCCCAGGGAATGAAGATCCCGAGGTCCAGGGCCAAGCTGGGGAGGGGAAGTGATTGCTTTTGCAGGGCTGGAAACTTCCCAAATGCCATGGCCACAGTGGGAACTTTCCCATTTGGAAATAGGATGGCCTTTGGCAGCAGAGGGAATGTAGCCAGCGTTAAGCAGAAAGAGTTTCATCATCTCTGTTTTTAAGGAAGCTGTTTAATTTCGTTAATCTTTACTCAATGCAGCAGGGTGTAGCAGCAATAAAACCAGCTTACAGCTGCTCCCAAGGGGTTCCAGAGAGGGGCACTGGGAGCAGGTATCAGCCATGGGATGGCAGGAGAGCAAGCAGAGAGCGGGGCATGGAAAACTCCTTTTATTGTGGGAAGGTACCATTGGTCCCTACTGGGACTGCACCTCCAGTGACTGCTGGCACAGACGGGTTGACTCACTTGATGCATAGCAGCAAAGGCTTGTGGTGGTGGCAGGTGGGGGGAGGAAAGGAAAAACGATCAAGTGCAAAATCAGGTATTTTGTCTCTGCACTGATGGTGGTTGTGTCCCATGGACACTCTGAGGAGCCTCTGTACAGTTTCCCATGCAGCAGGAGTTCTGTGGTCCCGTTTATTATGTGGCTAATGATTACAGGAAGAGTTTGTATTATTTCAATTATGATGTACAGATAAGTGTAATATATTCCTGATAATAAATCCGTGCGCCAGTGCACCTGTGGGCTGACGGATACAAACCAGCACGTGCTGCCGTGTTTTCTGTGCACACAGGAACTGGGATGAATGGGAAACAAAGCAAAAGCCCATTAGAGGGTTACCCCATTCAGGTAAAGACAGAAGCTAGCCATTAGCTTCCTGGCAGCAGGGCTGGTCAGCTGCCTTACCTGACAGTGCCTCACATGCTAGGAGTTTCCACGGACTCATTTTCTAGGATGCTTCCAATATGACTGGGGCTGCCAGAACAGTGATTGTGGTCTGCAATGTTTCCATTAAAGGGTCATGCTGCAGAACATGATAAGAGGAACATTTCTGCCAGTGGTTCAGGCTCATCAGCAAACACCTGAACTCCCCAATGTTTCAGTTCACTAGTTTCAACACCCCATCCCCTGCCCTCCTGCTGAGAGCCACAGAGCTGCTCAGGCTTTGCCACAAGATTAAAAAGGGACCAGGTCATACCCCACCTCGGCAATGTGCCTGACAACATCCTCCTGAAAGATTTTTCACCAGGCCCTTGGCTTGCTCAGCACAGATGAAGCTTTGGTAAGGACACAAGCTTCATGTTTTCACTGAACAGAAGCTGGTAGCCAGGTAGGAAAAACATCCTTATATTTTTAGTACAATACAAAACTTTGATTCTGTCTGAGTTTTCATCTTGTTGCCCACCCACCACACTTTCAGTGGCTTTTGGGAGGCTCTGGAGTGTGTTGAGCTTGCCTGTGTTTAAACAAAATAGACTTCAACTTAGTGGCTTTTAATTTCTATATTAATCTCTCCCTGCTTGAGTAAGACTTTGTATACGCACAAGGAGCAAAGCCTTGGCAGATGTTCAAGACCCAGTGACTGGAGCAGATCCCAACTTCATTCTGTGGGGGAAGCTGCACTCATAACACACCCTGAAGTGCACCTAGGAGGCAATAAACACAATGCCTTCACTTCCTCAAATTGCAGTCCTGTCAATAAAAGCCTCCCAATGTACTAGAATTAAAGGATGCAAACATTTCAATGGGCAAAAAGGCTATAAAGTCTCTTGGAAACATGAGAAATTATCCACAATCCAGCCATGAAATCCAGGATGGTCTCATTCCCTTTTCTGCTGCATCAGATGCCTGGTGAGATCCTGGGCAAGTCATGCAGGGGTCTGTTCAGTTCTCCAACTCAAGGACAGATGCAAGAGCCTGTCACTTCATCAGCAAGGGCCATGCTGACATACCAATTAAAGATTGTCCAGTGTTCAGAGGCAGTAGTATGAAGGACACCTAGGAAAGCATCTGCTCACATCGGGAAAGGGGATTTCTGCAGTATCTATCTGGGAAGCTCCAACCCAGAAGTGTTTGAGAGCAGGTTGGACAGGGTTTTGAGCAACCTGATCTAGTTAAAGATGTCCCTGCTGATGTCAGGTAAGCTGGACCAGATGATCTTCAAAGGTCCCTTTCCAACCCAAACTGTTCCAAAATTCTATGATTTGTTTTTCAATACAAGCTGAAGTGTAAATTTAGATCAGTGGCATTACTTGGGCATGGCTCACCTTCAAGGTGCTTTAATAAGCCTTTTTAGGGTAGTGGATTAATTTGGCTAGGGAAAGCTATTAGAGAGAATTAAAACAAAATCATCTTACAGCCAAAACCAAGGCATTGCCAATCAAATACAGACCCTGGTCTCAACCCCAAATTTCCCACCTTTCACTACAGGCAGGCTCTGGAGAGGATGTCCAGCCCCAAAGGGAAAGCTCCCCTCAGCAAGTCAGACCCTAGAGCTTAAGGGTGTTTTCTGGGCTGCACACTTTGGCAGGACTGAGAAGTCCCTGCACGCCCCCACAGCCTCCCCTGGGCAGGTGGCTGACACCAGGCATCGCTCATGTCAGAACTTCATGCCTCTGAGGAGTCTCCTGTGCTTCCCCTCCCAGGGCAGGAATGTGCTCCACCCACCAATGCCAAACCAAAGTTGCTAATGCCAGGCAGCCAGCACAGAAGATTGATGTGGGGCGAGGAACAAAGGGCTGCACTTGCTGTCAGCGCTAGCTCAGTTCTGCTGGCCACCCCCACCACTACAGCCACACCACTGGTGATTTCTGCAGCAAAGAGGCAGGACTGCTCTTTGGAGACACCCGTTGTTTTCAAGCCTTTGCAGTACTTGCACCATGTGGTTTCCTGACTAAAGCTGGCAATTCCTCTGTGGAGTGTACAGTCGGGAGAAACACCTGCTGGTGTTACCTGTGTGCTGCTGAGCGATCGCTCACCTGACAATCAGCAACCACAATCCTTCCCAACATTTCACAGCAGTGACATGCTTAAAAGAATGTGAGCACGTAGCTAAAAAACCCAGTTAAATAAAAACAAAAAAGGTAAGACCTGATATTTTAAAGATTGCCATCTTGCAGGTGCATTGTTAACCTGGGGAAATCTAGTAATTGGTGAGAACCTTTTTTTTGTGTGTGTGCATACACAGAGGGTACAGCTCACATAGAGTGAAGGATGGGTCCTGGTCTATGCCTGACAATAGTACTGCAAAACCTGCTCCATGTAAAATTGAGTAGAATATCTGTCGGGAGGTAATTCCAGGGCTACTGAAAGAAAGACATTTGTGAGGCCTGGTTTCATAGCAGCAGTTGCACACAGAAGCACTTCTCTTCCTACACACTGGGAAAAAAAACAAAACTGGAGAGAGGGAAGCACCCAGATGAGCTGCCAGTGCTACTGGGAATATGCCAGAGTTGTGTCTTTTCATCTTGTGGTCCCTTTTAACTGTGCTGCTAAACAAACTGCAAGCTGCAGTAACCAAGTTGGGGAGGCCTGCATTCTGCTTCCTTATTTCTGCATAACTGATTACAGGTGTAATCTGGTTCAGGATCCCCACCACAAAGTTTCTTCCACTGCAGCCATTCTTTCAGTCGCCCGTAAGCCAAACAGTCATTTACAGCTGTCTGAGCCAGTGTCTGTGTTTCTCTCCGCTTCTGCTGAGGCTGCATAGCTGGCTTCCACACTGTGCCATATTCCATAGGTAAAGTAGATGATAAAGCCTGTGGAAGCCAAGGGAGAGGGCACTATTAGATCTGAAAAGAAACAGAAACCTCTACTCACAGCCACTGACACAAGATACACCAGTCAAAGTCCAGCCATCCTCATGGTTAGCTTCTAGCAGACAGGCACTATCTTCTTTAGGGGAAAAAGCCATTAACACAGGCACCAGCCTTTAAAAGTCAATCTATCCCAGCCCCAAATGGGATCCTGCTTTGAGCATTTCAGAAAATTCAGCCTTATGGACATGGCTGCTGGGAGCATCTTGAGATGCAGCTCAGCTTGCTCAGCTCCAGATGCCTCCACCACCTGGACAGCAGTGCAAGGCCAGCCAACAAGGAATGCTCTATGGTTTCTTGTTGGCAACAAGACCCATAAGATGGTTCATGGGTTGTTGCTTTGTCTACACAAAGGCTTCAAGACCCTTGAATTTGAAACAAAGCTTGTTACACACAGACTAAAGGGCTTCAGTCAAGTCACCAGGGTTGCCCAAGGATGACCAGAGTGCAGAATCCTTCCCTGGTATTCTATAATAAATTTATGGTGAACAGAATCTAATAACCTTGAACATAACATTTTTCACTTAAACTCACCTAGGAGCATCCAGATTGTAAACCGAATCCACGTGCCTGCATCTAGCTGCATCATGAGGTAAACATTCACAAAAATACTCCCAACAGGAAGAAAGGGCAAAAAAGGTACCTGAGAAAGAACAAGGGATTTGTTACATCTACAAGCCTGGTTAATGAGCAGGAATGAACATCACGTCCCTTGTAAATGGGAAGTGATGGCTGTTACCAATTCTTCAGCTGCCAGGTGTGAGGAAAGGCAAGGTTAAACCCAAAAGGACATCAGTCCAACACAGGAGGGGCATGTGAACGATGCTGTTCACTTGTTTTAAAAGCTTGTTTTGTGGTCTAGAAGAGGCAATTTTTAGTGGCAATACTAAATACTTGTGGGGCAAAGGAGAGAATAGTAAAAACAAAGGACTGTATCATGACAAGCACCTATTGAAGACCAAGAGATGCAGGTAAGGGGAATGTCAGAGAAGGGACCTAAGGAACTTCATCCATCAGGTACCAAGCAATGAAGCAACAGAGAGCAAATTATCCCAAAGCAAGGAAAACCAGCAAATACTGCAAGAGATGTCTACAGTGGTACCAAGAATACCTTAGTGGTCTGAGAATCAAGGAAGAATGAGACAGCAAAGCCAAAATCCAAAAATAAGAATACAGAAAATAGGACTGCAAATATAAAATCAAACAAGGCAAATAATACTAGAAAAGTTTCTGAATATGGTGGAATTAAGTGGAAAGCGAACTTCACTCCTAAGGGAAAAAGGAGATCTACAAAAACAAACAGGCAGAAATGTGGGCCTTTCTTAATTTAAGCTTTGCCAAAAAAAATGTATGTAAAGTAGCTGCTCACATCATTAGAGAGAGGGGATAGGCACACAAATTGGAAAAGAGAAGAAGAATATTTTTCTAAAATTGGCTTTGTTAAGTCAGTAGAGACAAATAAAGACAAATAAAATTTCCCTAGGTGGGTGAGTTATGTACCCAGAGATTGCAGAAGTGATCTCTGAACTATTAAATAAGCAAGTCTTGGTAGACTGGTGAAGTCTCTGAAGATTTGGAGAAGGGAGAAAAATTACCTGTTAAAAATACAATAAAACAACTGGGAAACAAACAGGTCAGCCTTGGATTTCCAGAGTGATTTTGGAGAAAAATCACCATCAGGTTGTAAATGCCCACAGAACAACAAGGAGATAAGAAACTAGATTGTCAAGCCTTGCAACAGGCTACCCAGGGAACTGGTGCAATCTTCATACCTGGAGGTGCTAAAAGACACGTAGATGTGGCACTGAGGGACATGGTTTAGAGGTAGATTTGGCAGTCCTGGGCTAATGGTTGGACTTGATGATCTTAAAGGTCTTTTCCAACCAAAATGATTCTGTGATTACAGATTTAGGTGTGACGGGTATAATTTCTTTTTTTCTTGGACAGGGTAGTGGCTGAGGGGAAAAAAAGGAGGTGAAATATCCTGAGTGAAAGGTGAACAGACCTCCTCAGAAGCATGTTCAGAAAATAAGGTCTAGATGAGAGTTCATAACTTTTTTGTTCCTGGAATTTCTGTTTCCACCTTTGGGACCATTGCCCCAAAATGAGCTGCAAACACAACCTTGGAAAACTCTGGTTGTATTAAGTTACTAAAATCTATGGATTTACTGAAAATTTTTAATTGAAGAGCAATCAAAATGAAAGCAGCTTAGTGGATGGAATTATGATCCAAAATTAATAAATTGCTACCTGAAATCAATATGATAATGCATGACTTAGTAGGATTACACTAGGAGACAAAAATCCATCCCAGTGTTTGTTTAACATAGAAAGGATGGGGTACTTGGAGAGGGCAGGAAAACAACAGAGTTCGTCATACTTAAGGCTGTTTAAGAGAGAATGGTCATCTCTTAGCCTCCCTGAGGACTAAGGAGGACGTGAAAGTGCACTTAGAGTCTTACATCTTTGCAAACAAGTTTACTTCTTGTGTTCTTTCTCCTTTTGTATCCATTATCTGATGTGGCCCTTCACAACCATGTCCTTTCCTCCAGCAACTGTCTGTTCCCTATCCTATAACCATCTGCTTTCAAAAGCAGGGTCCTGCCCTTCCCTTCCAGCCACACCTCTGCAGCAGCTTCTCCCTTTCCAGCTTCTCCTGGATAGCAAAGTTGACATCATGCCTATATTCTGTGCACATCCATTTGGCCACTGTCCCCCTTCTGATACAACACATGCACTTCCTCCTCCAACCTCCTCCCAGACACCTCTTTTCTAGCTACATGTCCCAGGACATTCACCTTAAAGGAGAGTTTGGTCTTGCTTTCAGGCTGTTTCCATATAATGAAGATGATCATGACAACAAGGATGGCGGCAATAATCTGTACCATGTTTATCAGAAAGTTTGGCTCAAAGGAAGTCAGGATACAGATACCCACAATAAGGAAACCTGTGAACAGACACCAAAGGATACTGATTTATTTTGTTTTTTAGATACAGGGAAAACCCAAGAATAAACCATAAGAAGCAAAGCAGAATCTGAAAGCTCACAAACAAAACAGCAACTCACAAAAACCCTAACAGATATGCCTTTCCCACTATACACCCCCACACACTCCATCTGTGGATTTCTTTTTAAATCAGAAATTTAATCTTCATTTAATTCGGGCCATTACAAAAGCTCATCAAAATCACATGAGTCTTCCCACCATGGTGAGTACAAAGTCCTACCAGCTGACTCAATGCCCCAGAGACACACTGCCCAGCACTCACCTAAGATGAAGGTTGAGACGCTCACCACCAACCCTGATAATTTGGAAGGATCTGAGTCTGTGGAACACAGTACAGCTTTGAGGGAAAACTTCTCCTCTTCCTCTGGCAGAAACCCAGTCTGTGACTCACTGGTGCTCACAGACTCGTTGTTATCTGTCTCCTCTGTCGACCTTGCCATCTGGTATGCCAAATTAGGCTGCTCTGGCTGGTACCTAGGAAAAGGAAATTATACAAAGAGCCTGTTAGTTTGGCTTTTAAATGAGTGACCACACAGATAGTCATGGCTACATGCCAGACCTTTACAGCACCAGAATAGGCCCATGTCACATCTATACCCTTCTGTTTCAAGGGGAAATTTGAGGAATGATGTCATCATGATGTAAGCAAGTACAGCCAGCTCTTATCCCCTACAGCATGGTTGTAACGTAAGTGTTCTAACGCAGACAATGCTCCCTTTCATGAGCCCTGCCATCCATGTCACCAAGACATGACTGGGTGACAGGAGAAGGAAACAGCAGAGGGACAGACCAATGGTCATAACCAGAATTGTGTCATCTTTGGCAGTTCAGCTCTTGCATTTTGGCACAGAGGTGGCTGAGCTAACAGCTCTGCAGCTATCACACCCTGCTGCAGCATTCCTGGTGCCCCATACCCCTCCACCCCAGGCTCTCCTGCCAGCTTGTCTGCTGCCACATGAGGAAGGAAGAGCTGAAGCAAGAATGGTTGTTGTTGTGGACAGCACATTCAACAGGGCTGTGACACACAACCATGTGGAACCATAAATAAAAAACACTCTTCCAGCCTCAGCTCTCTGTTACAGAAGGTTTTGTCAACTTACTCAGCCACAAGTCTGACTAAAGGACTGGGCCACTTTGAAAGTCACCTTAAAACTGTTCCTGTGGGGATGTGTTCACAAAGAGGCCTTTGTTAAACATTGAGACTTGTGAAATGCAGCAAAATCCTTGGGTCCAGCCACAGCAAGCAACTAGTGGCAGGATCTTACAGCTTTGGAAACAATTCAGCTGCTACATCATTAAACAGTCAAGAGGCAGACAAATCTGCTGCCAAGGTCACCTCTGTCACCTCTGCCAACCCATGATGGGGGAATGTCATGCAATAGGTACAGCAGCTTGCAAAAACAAATTTGAAAGCCATTTCTAGCTCTGAGGAAAAGAGTAGGCTGGGAAATCAGGAAACTTAAGACAGATAAGGTAAATTAGCAAGAATTTTCAAGGGGCAGGGAGCAGAGCACAAACACAAAGCAATGGTACCACAGAACAGCACTGGCCCTTCACCTGCTGCAAGACTGTTCTTAGTTCAGTGCAATGGTTGTGAAAGCCTCCATCTGATTCTGAATAAGTCGTTCAACACACAAAGGTACTTTTCAGTAAAATGATCTTCAGACATTTTTTTCATTAATCGAGTGCTGTTGTCTGTAAGGTGCCAAGCACCGAAGATTTTTAGCTTAGGTTTGGGAAGCTGTGGGAGCTCGGCACTTCTAAAAGACACACCGATCCTGCAAACACATGCTCAGTTCTTTTCCTGCTACTAAAACATCTCAAATCCTCTTTCAAAAGGAGGACAACCTGAAATGATATCCCCACTGGCACAGAACAAGGGTTAACCAAGTTCAGAAGACTTCCCTGTAGATCCAACTAACACAATCCCCCATGAAATTAAAGAAACAAGCTCTTCACATGCCTGTAGCTGGAGATGTGCCCATAGAAACTATGAGGGCATCTGAGTGCTGTGTGGAATTCTCTCTATGTGCCAGACGAGACAAAGCTTCTACATTCTTACCTCAGTACCAACACACAGGCTGCTACCAAGGAGTAAGCCAGGAGGGTCCCGATGGACATGAGGTCAACAAGGTCTTTCAAGTCAAAGAGAAAGGCCATAACAGCTGTAGGAGGAGAGGAAGGTAAGAGAGAAGAAAAATCAGCAACATGGCAGAAAATGCAAGTATCAGCAGCGTTAAAACGCTGCAGCACACATGTGACTCTTGCTCAGGACTTGTTGGGGAGCTTAAGATGTCCCAAGAGAAAGAGAGGTAGGCATTGGTGCATGAATACCCTAAGACTCCACAGGCTGACCCAGCCTCAGTAGCTGAAACAACAGGAAATGCTTACTATAGTAAATTCCAGCCTGTTTGTCTCACACAGCTATGTTCACCCAACTACCAAGAAAAAGCAGGGGTTTAAGCCACAACCTCATTGTTAGTCCCCCAGCTGTAGCTGCAGCTGCAGCACTCCTAAAGTCACAATTATCTCCTGGAAGTAGCTAGAGCGAACAGAGGATAGACAGCACCTTTCCCTGGTGTCTCAGCTTAGCTGGGTTGCAATCAGGCTTGTGCATGCAGTGGGACCAAGCATCAAAGAGGGTATCTTGAAGTGTCAAGCAGGTGAAGTGTCATCACGGGGATTCCCAGAAAAAGGCTGCCATTCCCTTAGGGATTACCCTGCTTACACACCCTCACCAGGCAACCCTGGTTGTACAGGAATTTGTATAGGGCTTTCAGAAGGCAAATAAATGGATAAAAGACACACAGTCAGATATCACGGGGCACCAACAGCCACATGAGAGTGTAGGGACCTCAGAGTCAAGCCTTGCCTCGCTCACCCTTAATGTACAACCTGGAGGCCAATAACCAGCCCAGCCTTCAAACTCAGCTGGCAAATGCTTCTGTGTGTTTTGGTCATAGGCACTATGGACCACTTGGATGAGACTACAAAGCTGGTTTATCTTTACTTTATATTGCTCTTGTTCCTACACCACCATGATCTGGACCCAGGAAGAAGGGGAATGTGTGGGAGAAGGAGGCTGTGAGGAGGATCTGCAAGTCCCAGCAGCAGGAGCTGAGCCCTTTCACAGGAGCTCAGAGCCCAGGGCAGCAGTCCGGCACAACTCCCCACCAAAGGTGGCACATTCTTGTACCCACGGCTCATCCTGCATTTGCAGCAGAAGGTAAAGAGGAAGAGGCTCTCCTCTTTGCCAGGCATCGTGAGGAAGGGGGTGGCTGCAAGAACAGGCTAAGCTGCTCATCCATGCTGTCTGGGAGGTTTAATTCCCATTTTTCTGGCAGGCCAGGATAAGGAAGGGGAGAACAGGATGGCTGCCAGCTGTGACTAACTGATTAACAAATGCCAGTGCCACAGGGGCCATCTGCTTCTCTCCGGCTGCTCTGGCATCTTCTGCAGAGCTGCTACTCACAGGCAGTGCAGTGTCTTCAGCCAAGCCAGGCCAACAGCCACAAGGATGCTGGGGCACCACTGGCTGCTGCCTTGCAGGGCGTTAATTACTTTCAAGGCTGGCTGAGCAGATAAAGGTAGTTCCTGGCAGGAGACAGGATTGTAAGCAATGAGCTCTGAGAAAGAGGGACAAGCACACAGCGAGCTACTCATGCTCACCCAGACTTTCCAGGGCATGCCCTAGAAATCCAGGACACCCTCTGGGATGCTGTATTCTGCAATATATATCCAATTAGTAAGTGGGCTAGAGTCAGGC
The DNA here is from genome assembly GCF_022539315.1 of Serinus canaria. Taxonomy (NCBI): domain Eukaryota; kingdom Metazoa; phylum Chordata; class Aves; order Passeriformes; family Fringillidae; genus Serinus; species Serinus canaria. Next base: position 46,557,440 of record NC_066313.1, read on the forward strand.
GGACTTATCTGCCCTGAAGATGAGCTTATGTCTCCTTTCCCACATTTGTGCAAGTCTTTGGATCCTACCTGCAGTAGCTCCTGAGGTCACTGTTGCAATTAAGGGAGTTTTTCTCTTCTCGTTGACTTTAGCCAAAAATTTAAAGAGAAGTCCATCTTCTGCCATAGCGTAAATTATTCGAGGCATCGGAAACATGGAGCCAAGGAGACTACGGACACAGGAAGGAGAAATAATCTACTTATATCACCTCCTGCTGAGCACAGGCACACAAGTGAAAGCAAGTTTATGGCAGTGTAACTATAGAACAGGTGGCTTTCCTTCACTTCAGCTTCTCCTTCAAGGGCTCCCTCTGAATAGCCACAGCTAGTAACTGAGGTGCAGCTCTATGATTTTGGATAGCTAAATTTAGCCACGGGGCATAAAACCAGCCTGACTTTCAGGTAGTAAGAGAGCATTAACTTCTATGAGCCTCTGTGAGTTGCTCACCTAATTGAGTACGTCTAAGTTGACCTGAAATAGGCCTTCCAAGTTCAAGAGGTAACAAGTTCTGCCTCCAGCCTGCCCTGCCTCCCATCCAGATGGCTGTCCTGCAGGTAACCTGCAGACAGATGGCCCTGGATATGGTAAGCCCCACGTGCTCCTGAAGATGCACCCTGCACCACCTGACACAAGTCTGCTCTTCACCCAGTAGGCCAGGATGTCCTGCACCCAAACTGTGCTTGCATTGCATAGCTGCTTCCATGACTTAGTCACTCAATCCAGATTTATATTCCTGAGATGCACCTGCTGGGTCTTCTGCTAAGATGGGAGTTTTTGAAGTGATATTGGTCACCTGCTTCTCTGGTAACTTCCACAGGGTCCTTTTGAGGTCAGTAGCCCTGAATTTCATCCCTGGTCTCCACTTCATTTCTTAGAGGAGATGGAGGTACATGAGAGATGTACCTTGAGAGATGCAAAAATGAAAAGCAGTGTCTTACCTTGTAGAAAGTGCACACAAGGAACCGACAGCTACTGCATAATTGGCTCCATCCCAACCCACGTATTTAAAGGCATTGGGTAAAGGGCTATTGGTATCCAGCTGGTAGTAAGGCATCATGAGCGTCAGGGCAGCTGACACACCAAAATAAGCCACAAAGCAGATGAGAAGAGATGCCACAATGCCAATAGGAATGGCCTTCTGAGGGTTTTTTACCTCCTCACCTAGAAGAAAGAAATTTAAATATCAACTAAATGACAAGCAAGACCTTTATCCCAACCTAGGGCAGGCATGCTGGCTGGGGCTTTCAAAGGTTTCATGGGTACAGAGGTGCTCTTTGACCATAATGCTGTTGATGGCCTGCTCCATCCACTTGGGATACAACAGCCTGTTTGCTCCCATTTCTGCTGCTCCTGTCACTTCTGACACACACTCATGGAAGCCTTGTAAACTCAGGCACAGAAACAATCTGGATTAAAAACAGTCCTTTCTCCGAAACAGATCATCCTCCTATCCTACTCCTTCTAGCCTACTGATGATGTAGACCCAAGAAGAGTTCAATGATCACAGATGATGGAACAAGAAATTATTGTGCAGTTGTAGGGAAACTCTGTGGATGTTCACTTTAGTAACACCTCCACCAGAACTAATACACCAGGATCATGGCACCATAGGTGCTCATTTCTGGAGAAGAGCAGAGTGTCTGAAAGTCATATGGCTCTTTGAAAATGCCTCATAACAGAAGGACCTCCTCTAGTTTTATGGAAATTTTTCAACAACCAAGTAGGAAAAAATGTGTGTAAAAAACCAAAATTCCTCAAAATTCAGGCACTGATCAATTACAGAACAGATTTGCGCTTTCCTAGTCCTACAAAACTGCTCTGAAAGCAAGAGCTCCTGAGGTACATCATTTCAGCAGGATGAACACATAAACACAGATCCATACACCTACAAATCAAAAGCAGATTAATGTTTCTCCCACAAGGAGAGGCTCCAGCACTGGCTGGAGTAATGGAGCCAACACTTCTCCAACTCCTTGCTTGGAAGAAGACACAGTAATGCTTTATCTGTCTGTGATGATTGCTTTCTCCCTCTGCTCCAACTGTTCTTGCCAAATGTGAAATTAAGGATAATCCTTTCTTCAGGGAACTAAGATTCATCTTAACCACAATATGACCATGCTGATGGCTTCTCTCTCAAAATGAGACCTCTTAACCTTTACAGGTAAAATCTCCTGATTCTGATGCACAGCTCTAGGGTGCAGTTTACTCCCCACAGACTTCCTCTTTCTCTGGATCTTTAATATACTCCAAGCCATCAGAGCTTCTTCAGCTGAAGGCACTGAAGAACACTGTTCCAGAATAACCTGTTGATTAAAGTATCATCTAGAGCTAGAGGCTCAAACTCATACCAGACATGTGAACCTGGGCCTTCCCTGTTTGCCTAGCTGGTAAACCTGGACATGTTTTCTGTGGAGTCTGACCTGGTTGTGTCATCACTGACCATCCACAAGCTTGGGCCCTGCAGGCAAAGAAGGGAGGAAGCTTGTGGTTATACAGTTTATCCGTGTGCCACAGCAGCTAGAAGTCAGCATTAAGGCACTCAGGGATTGAACAAATTTAGCACTCTCACTATTAGGAGCAGCTGAGCCAAAAGCCTATTTTGAGCTGAGGTTCAGAGGGACAACAAATGTGGTGTCCTGAATTCCCTATTATCTGTGCTCTGCAACGTTATTGAAAGTCACTCTACCGGCAGCCAGGTTCATAACCAGAATGAAGGCATCTTCCCTCTTACCTGTGGTAGCAATACAGTCAAATCCCACAAAAGCATAAAAACACGTGGCTGCCCCTGAGAGGACTCCTTTCCATCCATAGGGCATAAACCCTCCAACACCGTAGAGCTTTTCTTCCTGTGTTTGACTGAAAGGCATGGCACGGGGTTAGAAGTGATCCTGCCTAGCTGGGAGTCACAAAGCTATTCACACAGCTCATAACAAAATCCAAAGCCAAAGTTTGAAGAAGCAGGCTCTCCCTTTCATATGCAAGCATACCCAGCAAAATGCTAAGCCCTACCCACTGCTGAGCTTTGGACTGGCCTGCAACAGCCTGGGGAAGGCATGGATTAAAAATGGTTCATGGTTTGTTCCCACCACCTGTTCTGTGGGGTGGATAAAAATGTCCTGGCTAAGACAAGGAGAAAATAGCATGAATATTAAAAATAATCTCCTAACATTACTGCATGTGTGCAGATACATATATTCATTTGAACAGAAGTTTTTGGAAAAGCTGAAGACTGAGAAACATGTGAACCACACACTTTTTACTTTAGATGGACTCAGATAAAGGGTAGGTGAGTAAACATAAGAAAGGAATGCAGGGTGCCATGATTGTTTAAAATCCACCCCATCTTCAATTCTCTTCTTTCAAATTCCATGTGCCAAGCTCATACCCAAACCATGCCTATAACCATGAGAGAGAAGTGGAGCCTGGATCCCTGATACACCAACTGCTTTGCTGAGCCTTAACCAAAGTTCATTTAAGTCAACAGACAACGACAGGCTGATCCCAGTGCACTCTGAATTGCAACCCCATATCCATGTGCCTTGTGCTGAGTGACATAACAAGCATACCCTTCGGTTCAAGTGACTTAGGTCACTTTTTCAGTGAAAAGTCTTTGTAAAGATGAATTAAGACAGTTAAACTAAACTGAATCCCAAATCTGAAAGTCTTCTCACATAAAAGTATCTGAATTCCCTCATAGAAGCTCTGCTGAGACTTAGATGAAATCTGGCCAACAGAAATAGCACAACCCAAATGTGGATCACTCTGGAAATAATGACAAAACAAACCCCAGACAGTTTTTACAAAAACAGTAAGTCATACAGGTCAAAGAGCTGCACTCATACTTTGAAACTCTTGCAGTAATTGCTCCTTGCATGGGAATAGCAGGAGCGAAGGAGAAGGGACCTGTCCTACAGAAGGAATTTGTTTACAGCAGGTTGAATTTTGAAAAGAGGCTCAAGAAGCGGTTTTCACACATGATAAATTTGACCCACACAACATTTATGACTCTCACCAGATTTTGCCCAACTGTGCTTCCTTGCAGGCCACCATAAAGGTTTAGGTAGCAAGCCAGGAGTGAGCTGATAAATGTGGAGGTATTTAAAGACCCTTATTCTAGGTAGTAGTCTCAAGCAAAAATTAATAGCTTTGTCTTACTAGTAAAGCCTTGTAAGCTCCTTAATTTTGATCTTGTGTAGGATGACAGAATTTTGGCGAAGCAGCAAAATTCATTAAAAACAGATTTATGATATGCTTGCAGCAATGCATTGAAATAATCTGCAACCTGCCTTCATTTTATTGAGGTATTTGGGACAAGGTGTCTATAAGGTATAACAATGCCCCAAGGATATTGCCCAAGTATTCGAAGAAAGTACACAGCTACACTTGGACATGGCTTCATACAGGCACCAGAGCCAGCCTGGTGTAGACTTGAGTAGAATGCTGTCTAAAGAGCTCTTTTCTCTCAGCTTGGGGTGCTATAGAGATTATAAGGCTAGAAATGGTCAGTCCTGCAGCAGGGCCCACGAGGACACAGCCTAGTCCAAGCACTTTCAGCCCACCAGCACAGCTTGCTTTCAGCAAACACGCACCAAAGACAGCTTTGCCTCCAAGGTATGTGGCAAAGGAGGCAGCCATCCCATTCTCTGGTTTTCTAACTCAGTCCACAACCCCCCTTTTAAACTTGCTTTTGAAAATGCACCAGCTTCTGAGATGAAAAGAAAACATCCAACCTACTTGTCTTTGAAAATGCTATGGCTGGTGTTGTAAATGTCCTCTTCAGTCAGGTTCCAGTTTTTAACAGATCCTTTCACAAAGCCGGAGATGACGACAAATCCAAGGACAAGGACATTGATGCAGGTGAACACTTTGTTCACCAGGGCAGATTCTTTCACACCAAAAGCTAAAAGCCCTGGGGAAAAAAATGGCATAGGTCAGGTATTTCACCATCAGCAGCAGGCGCTGAGGACTCACAGACATAGCTCAACTGTGTTCATGCTGTGCTCTGCCCAAATTATCACACCTCGTTTCTTCACAAAGCCAAGCAGCTCAGGATTCACTCACCCAGAAGTAGGATGAGTACTTTGGCTCAGACATTATTTCTGCAGAATGTGACACACCTTCCCACCCAGAATGCCCATGTGGACTCATGTTTCTCTGGTAAAGTGCTTTGTTAATACACTTAAACTACTCCCACATCTTAAACTCCACACAAAGACCCAGAGAAAGCACAACAGGTGGTTTTCAATGAAGGAATATTGTCTTAGAGGTCTTGGCCAAATGCAGAAGTTATGAACAACACTCAACTTTCCTTAGAAATTGGGGGAAATATGAGCAGGGACCAAATCCAGGAGGATTCTACTTCTAATAGCTACTTCTAGAGCTGAAGACAAAGAAGAAGGTGGCATCTTAGGAATCCTGCTCCTACTTAATCAGCACGAGCTTTGCCAGCAAGTTCAGGGAGAGAAGGATTTCAGCTTGGTCTTAAGATCATCTGTCTGAAGAAGAGCATGGCTAAAGGCCTTGGGAAACAAAATCTCACTGAGGCATAGCTTGGCTTCTCAGGTTGACAAGCTCTCTTAACTTCCCCTTTAGGTGTCTGATTTTTAAGAACTGAAACTTTTAACTCAAATCTAAGGCTGAAGGAGAAGTAAAAAAACTTCACACGGGCTCAAGGGAAAAGCACAACACAGTGTTCTTTCACTGATACTCCAAGGGACTTCAGTGAGAGAGGAGCATCTTGTGTACACACCTTTCCTTCTTTTAAAGTAAGAAATAAGCTGAGAGAGCCGTATCAGAAGAGTGTTTGATAGGACTGCATACCAGCCCAAAAACTTGTAAGGTCCTTTTTAGAAATCTGAAGCTCAAGACAGTGCAAGGAGAAATAAACTTGTGGTGATGGTATTTGAGACTAAAGCTGCTCTTTCAGCAGCTTTTTTGTAGAAAAGAATAGTTTGCCTTTTTTATTAAAATCCATGGAATTTGCTTCATGCAGAAGCATAAAGCCACCTTATTATTAAGTAACCTTTGTAATTTTACATCTCAGCAGTGCTAAAGTAAGGAGTTCTAAATTTTGTAAATTGTATTTGAAGTGAAAGATCAGATTTTGATTTGAAATGAGAGCAATTCATATTACATACAAATGAAGAAAGGGGAAAATCTCTCCCATTCAGATGTAATGCTGAAAACACAGGGCTGCTATTGGCTTCAGCAGCCCCCGATGCAGTCCTAGATCCAAATGCAAATCCAGATGCCAAAGCATCCCTTGCTTATGAGGCCTTTTCCTATGAGCACAGCTCACACTGAGAAGGCCATTCCAATGAGAGTGGAAAATGTCAGGATAACCTTGCTAGTGGGACACTATAGCTTCTGCCTGCTGGAAACCACAGAGCAGCACAGAAGCCTAATTTTTAAAATTTGCCTAAACTTGGTAATGCTTTGCAAGACCTAGTTGGAGAAGAGGTAAACCTTGAGAAGAATTTTGATCTTGCAAGCTGTCAAAACTTTTCCAATTTATGAACAAAGGCTTGGAACATGTTTAGAAAAAAAAAAGGAGGTGTGGACTGGCTATGACACATTTATTTCTCTGGAGTCTTGGATTCACTTCTGCAAATTGAAGCCCCTACATATTTAAAAAAACCCCAAAACTAAAACAGTAGTACATGAAACTGTAACCAAGTCCTCTTTCTTTTTTTCCCTCACTTTTCTGGCTCAAGGCATAAAAAATTGGCAGATTATCAAAGGGGGAATAAGGCCAATAGACTAACTGCATGAAATTCTTGTGTAATAGGATTTGTGGAGGGAAGGATTAAAGTCCTATACCTGATTGAGGATAACAAGTCATCTTTTCTTTTCTTCCTCATAAAAAATTGGGTTGAAAGCTTTAGAAGTGGTTCAAAAAATATCAAGAATGCTCCCCTCTAATTCAAAATCTTGTATGCAGTCTATGCCCTGTGCTAACTCCTCAGCAGTTATATAGGTCAATCCAACACTTATAGCAAAGAAAGTCTTTAATATGTTGTTCAGAATAAATCAGGACTTCACGCTCATTCCAAAAGCAAACAATGAGATTACAGAAGAAGGAGGTGCAAGACCCATGAACCCTTCCAAGGGCCTCACCTGTTAGGATGATGATTATCACCACAGCAAAGATGTCTGGGTATTTTGCTAGCACTCCAGGAGCATCCATTGTCATGTATTTTTTACAAAATTTTTCAATGTGCTGCCCTATGATTTCATCAAACGTCGCGCTCCAGGCTCTGGCCACACTCGAGGTTCCTGCCAGAGGATAGAAAGGACAAAGATCACCCTTTGTGGCTGGCACATGTTCCAAACCAGGGGGAGCCTTGTAAGGTTGTTCAATACAGAGGGCCTCAAAGCAACCTTGCATGTGCTCCCAGGTGCTGGGAGCAGCCTTTCATATCCACACCCAGCCCACAGCCTATGTTCATGCTTGGCATCTGCTCTGACAGTAACACACAGGTGGCGGGCCTCAAACTCATGCTGAGCTGATGAGAAAAATCCTTTTAGTCTGGCTTCTTTGCAAACCTCAACTTCGCCTTAGATGCTGCCCTGACTGACCTTTGCCTTACACCACCAAGGGCCTGTCCTTCTCCAAACCTGGTAATTTCTGTTACCAGAGAGGTCCAAAGGTAATGCTGGCAGAAGTCCCTGGCAGCCCCAGTTAAGTGGTTGCAGCCAGGCAGCGGGCTCTTACAGAATGCAGCTGCCCTACAGCAGTGCAATGCTGGAGCACCAGAGCCTGGACCACACACCAGTGGCCAGCTTGGAGCTCTGGCAACACCCAGGTCTGCTCTGACCTCCAGTACTAGAGCATCCAAGCAGGAAAAAGACTCAGATACAAATTACATGTTATCTGAGCATAAGTCAGCCTATTGCAGAGTGCTGGGGATGACCAAAGCAAGTGGAACAGCTCCTGCCTGCAGCAAGTGCTCAGGCTTTGCCCTCTGGGGCTGCTTTTTGTTTCTGTTTGAGTGCATCCAACTATGTGCAGCTTGCTGAGGTGAGGACTGAACCTGAGGTCTCAGAACAATCAAGCTGGGGACAGTGTCTGGGCCATAAAAGTAATTTTAGAGAACTGAAATAGTAACAACGAAGAGCTACCACCAGACAGTGACAGCATTTTGTGAAATAAGTTGGCTTGGGTAAAAGCCAACTTCTCCCTCTCCTGTGTTAATGTGGCTACTGTTACACTCCCAATGTCTCATACAGTACATACACTGTATAAAACAGCGCCTAATTGCATCATAATTACTACTGCACATAATTACCTAGTTAAAAAAAGAGCTTGGCTTGGTTTTGGCTTGCAGAGCAGCTCCTCAGAGGATGCCATCAGGGGCCCCTTTCCACCCAGAACAGTCTGTCCTGCCACACTCACCTGTGAGTGGGTGTTCAGGTCCCAACTCCGGCACCTGCAATCCTGTCAAACAATGTCTGTGCTCACCCACAGCCAAATCCTCTGCAGCAGCGGTGGGCAGCACCTGCAGCACAGCTGGGAACACTCACCTGCCCAATCCAGCTTTGCAACAGCATAAAAATTAAGCTGCAAAACAGACCTGTTGGGAGACTCTTCTGCTCACCAAGACAGAAAAGTGCACAGTGTGAACACCTTTAAAGAGTTTGGACATCACTGCCATCAAGTTAATCTTGAGAAATTGCAAAAGTTATCGTACACATTACAATTTTTCAGGTTAGCTTTGGCACAATTTGAGGAAAAAGACTATTGTAGTGCTATTTGAGGACAAAGACTATTTTAGTGCTATTTTTTGTCCTAGCTATAATATTTTACATTCTAGGATGGGAACACCCAGCTCCTGCATGTGTTATATTAGATGCCAGCTGCTTCTGTGCCAGTTCCACGTAACTATCAGGCATTTATCCAGAACTCTCTGTAACCAAGAGGCTTGAGGGAGCAGGGGGAATCTGACATTCTTTCAACAACACAGACACCTGGATAATATCTTGCTGTTATTAGAGAGCACAGTGCAAAGACATTCAGCTTGTACCTAGGAGGATTTACCAGTTCTGGGTCAGCATAGCCTCACCAGAGCAGATTTGGCTCCTGCCTACAGCACACAGCTCCCAGGAGAACTGCACAGTTCAGGTGCTGCACTCACTGCAGGAACAGGCACAGGCAAGGAGGTCACCAAATGCCAGGAAGCCCCAGCAGCACCTACTGAACAGAGATGCTGTTACTCATCATACTAACAGCTCCCACCAGTTTCTAGTTCCTGAAAGCCATCCCACAATCTGGCACAGATCCCCAAATCCACATCATCCCAGAAAGTTCACATCAGATCCTAGTCCTGGACACCTTTCTCCTTCTCTCTAGACCATAACTGGTAAATTGCACGCCCATTTATTTCTCATCACCTGTGATGGTGTTCGCAGGGGTCTCAGGATGAGGGAAGAGACGAGAAAGTTGACTCCATGTTTCAGAAGGCATGATTTATTATTTTATTATATATATTATATTAAAACTATACTAAAAGAATAGAAGAAAGGATTTCATCAGAAGGCTAGCTAATAATAGAAAAGGAATGAATAGCAAAGGTTTGTTTCTGACCAAGACATCTGGACAGCTGGACTGAGATTGGCCATTAATTAGAAGCAATCACATGAGACCCATCACAGATCCACCTGCTGCATTCCACAGCAGCAGATAAGAATTGTTTGCATTTTGTTTCTAAGGCCTCTCAGCTTTTCAGGAGGAAAAAAAATCCTAAGGAAAGGATTTTTCATAAAACATGTTGGTGACAATCACCCACCTCCAAGACTCCACACAAGCCTTCCCCCAAGTAAAATCACTTCAATTAATTAAAAGTTACTGGCCACTTATCCTTGGGACTCCAGAATTTCTTTTACCCCCCTCACAATACTTCCTGAGCCGATGTCTGAGAACCTCAGCATGAAGACACCAAGCTGGCCAAGCCCTTTAGAGATGCACATTTTATATGCACTGCTTGGCATTATCTCAGCAAGAGTCAGAAAAAAAAAAAGCTTTCTGCCCCTCTCAGTGTGTGCCTGTCAGAGACTGGAAGGACTAATGCACCAAGACATTTAGGGATGCCTGTGAGTGTGAGTGAGCAGGTCACACTTAGCGCTGGTGAGGCAGTGCCCTACCCCCACACCCTCCAGCCTGTATTCCAGCACTGCACTGGCACAACAGGGGCAGGGCTCCACTCTGCCTAACCCAGCTCCTGAGTGGCCAAATGACCAGAAGTCCCACCTTGGGGGAGGGCCCACAAAGGTCCAGGGGTTTTAATGGCCGAGCATGAGTGCAGCACATCTTGATCCCTACCTTCCTCTAGGAGCTTGTATCTGAACACTGCTAGAACCAAGGCACTGGTAGCTATGTGTGCTTTTCTGTGTCTTCTCTGTCTTTCGCTCCTTCTTCTACTTCCCTCTTCTTGGAAGATTTTGAGTGACTAACAGGTTAAAAATTTGCTAAACCAGATGGACTAAATTAATGCTGTGAGAAGTGTTTTTTATGTTGTTCAGACGTTGTACAGAGTCTTTAGCCAAAGTCACCTAATTTTCAGCTTGCCAGTAAACTTTTGTGTTGTTTTGACCACTTGAGACTATCTGGTCAGTATTTCTCCCATGTGTCAGTCACAGGAACCATTATAAGCACTTTCAAAAGTCTCATTAGGTGAGTTGATTGGGGCCTTACAGTGGCAGCCAACATATCTTTCTCCTCCATGCCCCACAAGCTGCTGGGAGTTGTCCTTGCTCTCAAGAGGGGCAATTAGCTCTGAGACAAAAGCTGGGTAAGATAAAGAGACTTCCTACACCTCACATCCTCCCCCAGTGTTTTTCCACCTTAGCCATCCTTTCTCACAAATTATGAGAAAGACAGTTTGCAAATACACATTCTTGACACAGGACTGAAATAAAAGTAAGGAAGTTGCATTTGAACACATTCACGGATAGTATCTACTTATTTTTAACTGAATTTCCTGCCTTGTGACAATACACTGAGCAGTCAACTCTGAAATAAGAACTGAGACAGTTGTTCAAAATCCATTATGACAGGAAAAAAAAAAATCTCGGAAATACCACTCTGAGCCCAGATCCTCGGAGTAGAACATTCAGTAGGCAAAACTTTTCATTGTGCATTTGCAGAATCAGGTTTTGGGACAGCAACCACGGCTATGTCACTCATTTTGGTCGTCCAGTATCATGGTAGGAATGGCCCCAAAACCAACTAGATGAAGGGCATGAAGGAGACGATTTATCATTACCTTTCTGGAACAGAAGAAAAATTACCAAAAAGTCTGTTCAATTTTTCTACGTGTAGCCTAAGTAGAGTCCATTGCAGAAGTGTGGAAGAAATTAAACACTTATTTTTTTTTAAATTATTTTTATCTACTCCTTGCAGTGAATGTAATTCACAAAATAGCTACAGGACTCAGATTTCTTAAGGAGAGGAGTTTAATTGACTCTGGCTTTTCATCTTCTCTCTTTTTTTTTTTTTTTTTTTTTAAAGAAGGGGTAGAAGAGGAGAAAAATAATTCAGGTAACACACAGAGGAAAGCCAGCATGATCTCAGACAGGCAGCTGCTATGCCAGTATGTTGTTCTTGATATGATCTTACCCTCCAAGCACCATGGAAACTAAATTCCGAGGTAATGCTTACAAATCCCATAAAATGCATTTAAAAAAACCCAACTCCCATTAGTAATTTAGCAAACAGTTGGTTTTCAGTTTAACTAGCAAGCTTTCAGTCTCAACTGGCGAGTCTGTTGCAGCCTTAGAGGCGTGATAACAAGCAGCCTGCCCAGAATGTGCCTGAAAAGACACAAATCCTTAATTAGCAAAGTGTGGCTTAGTTTTAATGCATCAGCTGAGTTGCACAGCGCATGCTCTGAGCTTGAGCCAGGGCCTCTCCTAGTGGAAGTCAAGGGCTTAGGAGGGATTTGGTTTGTGTTTTCCAGAGACTCTGAACCTGCAGATCATCTCAAGATTAATTCTGCAGCAATTCACAAGACAAAACTCTTATCTCCAGACACTTTAAATAGATCCCAAAGGGACCAGAATTAATCCTTGATCAACTGTGAGTACAGACACTCTGTATAAAAGCATCTTTCCGTGAGCAGCTCCTTTCTCAGCAGAGAGGACACTCTTTAGCACCCTAGCAAGTGTGCAGAAGCCAAGGGATGCCAGAGGGATGAGGTGGAGATTCAGAGGAATTCCCAGCAGCAATAGGCCAGCAGCACAGGAGCCATCAAATACACATCCCACTGATGAGTCCTGAAATCCTGGGTGAGCAAAAAAGTGAAGCATCTCTTTTGTAACAGTAACACAGGCGTGACCAGAACCAAGGGTGATCCTACAGACCAGGCTGCCACCTAAAGCTAGGCTCTTGCAGCACGCCCACCACACTTACCAATAACATAGGAGAGGATTAGATTCCAGCCTGTGATGAAGGCCCACAGCTCACCCACAGTCACGTAGCTGTAGAGATAAGCTGACCCGTCTTAGGAACTCGAGCACCGAATTCTCCGTAGCAGAGTCCGGCCAGCACCGAAGCCAAGGCAGCAATCAAGAAGGAGATAACGATGGCAGGTCCTGCGTTTTCCCGTGCCACAGCTCCAGCCAGTACATAGACACCTGCACCCAAAGTGCTGCCTACACCCAGAGCCACCAAGTCAAACGTGTTAAGGCATCGCGAGAGGCGACTGTCTTCTCGAGAGCAGTCCACATTTTTCCGACGAAGAAGCTGGCTCCCAAAATTGGTAATTTTTTGACACTCCATCTTCCTGTTTGGGCCTGCAAGAAAGATGCTGCCATCATTATCCAGACTAGAATACCCTCCTACATCAGCATCACTGCACAGGTGCAATGCTACCCTGCTACATTTCAGCAAATGAAACTTCCCATTTTCCACCTTTTTACAAGGTGAAATGTCTCCTTTGACATTTTATCTAGACCTACCATGGGGAATTAAAATAAACAACACCAAAGTTCTGCTTCCAACTCTCAGTCAGTCACGCTGCAAACCTTGTGCAATCCCAGGAGAGAGGCAATACTCCAGTCCAGCTCCCGTCCTGCTCCACAGTCACTCAGTTCACATACAAGTGGGCGAATTAAAAATGCAAATTTTGTCTTTCAGACGGGTTTTCCTGTTCTGGGCAAGACAGTACTTTAAAAGTGAATGTCCCAGTTTCCCCATCTACCACACTCTGGTTCACATTGCAGAGAGCTTGTGCAGTGCACAAACCCTGTACTACTAGGATGAATTTAAACCTGAGGACGTTGCAGGGATGTACATAACACCTCTCAACCTGATAGCCTGAGGGAACAGCAACTCCAGGACAACCTCCTCTGTAAGATGTGTTGTGCAGACATCAGATTTTCTCTGCTTTGCTCTACAAATCTCCAGGCTGTGTGCCCACAGCCTACAAGGATGAACCTCATTTTCCATCTCAGACTGCATCCTCTAGCTCCAACAGCCCCACCCTGATATCCACACTGCGCCATTTAGCTGGCTTCAACAGCAGGGCTTTAAAAATGTTTCTTCATTAATTATGGAAAAGGAAAAAGATTCTTTTACTTCAATGCAATGCTGGATTGAGACATACATTTTCCAGCAGTACACATTGCACACAGACATCAATACTGTGCTGAGAATAACATGCAGGCAATACTCCTAAATGCAATTTACAGTACAGTTCAGTGAGGTTGGTACTTCATCAGCTCCAGCTAAAACCTAGTGTAAAAGGTGGGAAAATACATGCTAGGAAACTTAATTAACTGAGGCAACTGTTAAATCCATGCTTCAATTTTGTTACCACAGCATCAACTACAAAACCAAAAATCCTCTTCATTTTTCCAAGACACCCATCATAAGTCCTGGCTTAAAACCCTTTCTCTTGGCTTTACACTAACTCCCCTACCATGAGAAAGTAATTTCAACTGCAGGAACACAGCTGAGGATTTACAAGGCCCACTGTGTCAGGAATTGTACCCCACCAACAGCTCTCAAACATGCTCCCAACAGACATGGATTTAGAAAAATAAAGAAAGGCAGGTTTTAGGCCAATCTCACAAAAATCTTGTTTCATTAACCATGGGAGTTCCCAACACATACGGAGAGGGAAAACTATCTTCTCCCTTCAGCAGGAAGACAGACCTAAGTCTTTACCTAAATGCATTCCTGTCAGGTTGTTCACTCAATCTCCTTTTCACCTGAACATTACCCAAATCCATGTCAGCCAGGATTGCTTTGGCTGGACAACTGCCCACCTCCCTAAAGCTGGGACAGGGCAGTCACAAACTTTGAACTGGGTTAAACAGACAAGAAGATTGTGGTACTGCAATGTCTCCTATGAATTCTGCTGCTTTCTAGGATGCTACCTAACAACAATGGTAGACCTTTTACTTCTTCCACAGCCATCTGCCTTAACAAAATCTGATATCCTGCAAAACAAACATAACTTAGTGGTTTTAATTCTGCACTGAATATGAAGGGGTAACTGGTCCCCAATTCCCTGCCTTGTCACAGACACACACATCATGAGAAATCACTTCCTTGGCAAAAACAGGGCTGGGGAGGGGCAACGTTACCAGGAGAGGAACAGACCCCTGGTGCAGAGATGGAGGATCAGGATGAGAACTTGGCAAGGTCCTAGGGGGCAGGGGGACAATTTATTCACTAAAAAAAAAAAAAAAATAACCTAGTGAATTATTTCAAGTTTATATATCACTCGAGAGTGTCCCAGAAGAAACATATTTCAAAGCAATTTCGTTTGGAAGCTCCCTTGGGCCTATCTACAGGTGTGCATAGCTGTACTACAGCCATCAACAATGAAGCAGAACTGATTTTTATGAAAAATTTACTTAGAAGAGGGGCTATTTAATTATGACAGACCTGGAAATTAAGACCAGCATCCTGCAATTGGCTTAAAGCCAGCAGACAGTGGTCTTCCAAGTAAACTCCAGATTAAGATATCAACTGCCTCTTTCACAAAAAACATGTCAAAATCTGAGCATCTCTCTTGTGAATAGAATACTTCCTATAGCCTGCAGGTAACAAACAGAGAGCCTGCAATGCAGCCATGTTCTGTGACACTCACACACAGCACTGTCATTCATCTCACAGGCCACTAATCACCATCCAAGCATCTCTTACATGTTTTCTTTGCTTTTGAAACAGCAGGTACCAAATCAACCTTTTACTTTCAATTATATTCACTGTCACTTAACAAAGAGACCTTCAGTGAAGACAAGAGGGATTTTTTTCAGGAAAATGATCTTTTGGTTTAGCAGGATACAGTACAGAGTCATTACACCTCTGCCCAAAACCTTCTGTGTATCATTTGTTATCTTTGCAAGTGTATCAAAGGGTGATTTTGGCAGAGATTATGATTTTTCCCCTCCTTAGAAGTTGGATCCAGCTGTGATTTCGCCTTCTGAAACAGTCATCCTTGACTTTGAAGTGACCCTTTGTTCTGGGCTGGTTCCACTCCCAGCCTCACTTGAAATGATGAGCCTTTTTTTTTTTTGAATGCACAGTCAGTATTCCTGTGGCATAATGCAATCCTAATAACATAAAACAATATAAATTATTCCAGAAATGTTTCCAGATGGTACCTAACCACCTTCAAGCTGAGGAAACTTGAATCTGAATGAATATAGATGAGTTTTGTTCTGCACATGCCTAGCTCTCACCCCTGCCTTAGCTCTGGTTTCTCTGGTGAGAAACACTGAGCTGCAAGTCCCAGCCACTCAGACCCTGGGTCAGAAATGGCTTGGTTTCACCCCAAGACTTTGGGTATCTCCATGTTCTGGCTGGAGCCAAGATCTTTGGGAGTAGTGGGAAGCAAGGACACACCCAGGTATCCTAGCAGGGTGGATCCTGGGTCAGGGGCCACATCCTTGGGTGAATCCTGTCCCACCAAAGTCAATGGCAAAGCTCCCACCAACTTCAATAGCCCAACTGCTACTGGTGTTTTATTTACAGTGCATTTTATGTTTATTACTTTTGTTCCCTGTCCAACTTTTTGTGTCTTGACTCCATTGTATTTTCAAATAAAATAAGATATTCTTCCTCCTTTTATCTAATAGTTAACATACCTATTATATCAGGTTGGTAGATTTCCTTCCCTGTTCCTCAAACCCATAAGAAAATAAGCAATCTGCCATGTGGTTAACAGCAAAAAGTAAACCATAATAAACATCTGTCCAGCTAAACATAAAACACCATGTGTAAAAATAAGCTGACAGGGCACCATTTTACATAAGCAATACTATCACTTCCTCAACAATTACAAGTTGTTTCAACTTCTGAAACACCACCCCTTACCTACTTCAAGGCACTGCTGCTCCTGAGAATTTTCTTCTCCAATTTGCAGAAGAGGATAAAACTAAAGCTGATTACGCAGAACAAGGAGTTTTCTACTAAGGAAAGAAGAAAACCTAAGCCTAACCTTGCTGCATGTCCAACAAAGTCCCTAGACATATCCTTGGAGAGGAGGACCAGTGAGCTGAAATCTTCATTCAACATTGTCCCACACATGCTTATATCCATTTTCAAACACATGGAAATGGCTACTGCCATCAGCACCCTTCTCTCACAGTAAAGTCACGTCCTGTGGACAATGTGACATTTGTTGAAGACCAAAAGAATGCTGAGGAGAAACATCCCTCATACAGCTGCAGAATCACTGCTACAAGTCTGCAGAACAAAGAGCTTGCGCTGGTGCTGGTATATTTGACAATGTAGCATGGTTTTCACCCTGTATTTTTAGTGCAAATGTGGTCTCCAAACAGGCATGCAGTGATGATGCCAACCAGTTGATCAACACATAGGTAACAAACCCCTTCAGGAGCCCTTTCCAAAAGGCTGGTTTTGCAGCTTCCATTCCCAAGGCAGCATCATTCACACAGAAGTCCTACAGAGGAAGAGGTGGAAAACCTCAATTCCTACTACTGCTGTTAGCATTACAAGTATTTTTGGGGTGTCAGATTTGACTGCAGACTCCTAAAAGCAAAAGATCATAAAGTAAGGGACCAAACTAGATCTTCTGAATGCTTTCTGAAGCATCATCCAGAAAACCAAATCACCAAGGCACATCAGTCCTGGGTGTGATCCATTCCAGTTTAAAACAAAAATTGTGTCAGATACATCCTTCCAAAATGTCTTGCCTTGGAAAACTCCAATGTTTTATGTTACTCTGCAACAAGAAACAGAGCAGAGTCAAGATGACTACAGAAGATGCTGAGCCTTCCCAACAAGTATTTGAGCACCTATCCCTGGACTTTTAGAAACAGAAGCAAAGGATGTGGCATCAGACCCTAAGCTGCATCTGGCTGTGTCCCTGAAGCAGCTGCAAGTGTCCCCATCAGCTGGGCTGGAGAGGGCAGGCAGTTTAGGGAAGACACACTTGGGACAAATGCTGAGGACCGACTCAGAGACTTCGACTGTAGCCATCTGCAGCAGATGCAGCCACCAGCAAAAAGGCCAGTGAAAGAAAAGGCATTATGCAAAGCTGGAAGTTATCACACTATAGCAGCAATGGCAGGGAGTCCAAGCCAAAAGCCACCAAAGCAGCTGCAATTCTTTGGACTTGTTTCATTGTGTGTGAAGAGATGTTGTTTTGCTGAAGTATTTTAACTAGAAAAGGAAGGTATTGTCTATGAGCTGTTAAACTGTTCCCTTATTGCTTATCATTATTTTTTTAATATGTGTGCAAATGTATGCATATATCTCAATATACATTAATCTAGATTACATTTGAGTGTATATACTTATATACATATACAGACATTAATGTTAAATTCTTTGCCAATTTTGTCATTAAAAATCAAGATCAGCCACTAGCAAGGCATTTGCTGCTCAGAGGAAGGGAGCCAGGCAGTTAAATACAAACAACACATTAAACAAAGATAGAGGCATGCACAGGAGTGGGTGTGCAGTGTACACAAAACCCAATCCTTTTCACCTGCTTAAAGGCACACTGCCTGTCTGAAGGGTATCATATTACCCTCTTTTGCTGATCAGATCATTTAACACCACCAGGGCAGTGGTACTGCGGGACCAGCCCATTGTCATAGACAGCTGGGCATGCTGCAGGTTTCTGTTCCTCAATCTCCTGAGTATTAGGAACATTTTCAAAGCAGCATCACCCACTCCTCTCCCCGTGTCTCACAGACCTGGAGAATTTCTTCCACTGGAAAAGGTGCAGTGAGGTGCTCTTTATAATCCCTATACCACCCACTGACCAAAAACCAGTTACTGAAAGGTGACCACCAAGTCCCACTGGACATGAGGACAGTGCTCAATAACCACCATGGGCAAACACCAGGTGCTGGCAGCTCACTCAGCTGCTTTCCAAACTGTCATGGCTACTGCCTATAGCAAGGTCAGAAAATCCTCTCATCCCAGGACAGCTTCCAGGATGGCAAAGACCATCCTTTTGCACAAGTTCAGAGAGGAGCCCTCAACTTCCCCAAAATTTCAAAGCAAGCAAACTTCAGTGTTTTGTCTCAATACCTGCAGAAAAGTCAATCTGGGTTATTTGTCATGATACACAAAATCGATTTTGAAATGAGCAGTTATTTTTGACAAAAGGAGAGAGGTTTCTGCTGTGGAAGTCATGAGAAGAGCACTTCAAACACTCAAAATTCAAGCTTCAAAATCTCCAAAATAGAAGTTGAGATGCCCTTTCTTCTGCACAAAGCTCCAGCTATGATTATCATCAAATGTGGCACACAGTAAGCCATTCAACTGGGAAAAGGCTGGATAAACACTAATTCCCCTACTGTGGAAACACACACCATATCATGCTTAATTTGCAGTGGGGAATTTGATGTTCCAATCACTTTCCAACTGCGGGCACAATGGAAGGCTGGGACAGGGTACAATATCAGATCTCCACCACCCAAGGTTACAGAAATACCTTTCAGACTCTAACTGGGTATAGTGCACCCTGCCTCAAAACAGGGAAAACAGGAGCAGCCAGACAACATGTTTGTTTTGGCAGGGTTCAATCACGAAACCAGATCTTCCTCTCCCCAGCCTGCTGCCTATCATCCATAGCTGTACCAGAATAACCACCTGGGGAATCATGCTGAAAACCACCACCACTAAAACAAACTCAACACTGCGACTACAGCTGACCACAAACAGCAGCCAGGGCAGAAGAGAGCTAGGTGACACTTTCCAGGATAGATGCCCATCTGAGAAGCACCATCCAGTGAAAGGTGCTAGCAGTGACCTCAGCCCTTTCAGCCCACACCTCAAATTTCAGCTGGTAATGATCATGTCAGCTCAAAACAGCACCCGGACGTTTTGAGGACAGCTGCACCTTTGCCATCCACAGCTCCTCAGAGATAAAAAAGTTAAGGAAATGTCTTCCTGCTTAGCCATTAAAGGGAATCACACCTCTCTAATTACATGAATCACTATTTTCTGAAGAAAAAATATCTAATTGAAAAGTCTCCCACCAGTTCTAGTACAGTCTCCTCAAACAGTTCCTCAGCATGACTTCAAATTACACCTTGCAAGAAAATTGCTTGATTTAAGTCCCTCAATTTGTCATAACACCAAAGGGGATCTCCACTGATAATTAAACTTCCCAAATGAAAGCCTGAGACAGACTGGCAGTGATTCACTTGAAACAACCCATTGTCCATAATCTGCCAGGGACTCAGCCTTGGTATTGAACAGAAAAAAAAATAATGCTCTGGGAAACAATATTAAATAAGTGAGCTTCTGTCACCTTAAACCCAGATAAAATGAAGACAGAACTTTGCTTAGCCAAAAGCCCTGGCCATGTCATTCAGCATAAACCAGTTGGGGTCCTTGGAGCACAGTGCTTGGAAGAAGGTGGGAAATGTCCCTTAGGGGATAAGGAAGTAAGTTAGACAGCAACAGAAGTTGGTTTGTTATTAAAACAATAGTGGGGAAACAAACAAACATTAAGAGCCCCAACCTTCATGCAGAACAAAAAGTATCCTGTACAGACATGGGACACATCTAATCAGACTGATAGAAGAAAGGAAGGAGAAGACTTCCCCAAACACCATTATTTTTACCAGGATGAAGGGCACAGCCAAGCTGGGACTTTCAGCTGCAGACAAGGGGCAGATCAAAGTGGGTATAAACAATTGGACTTTGCTATGTCTCTGAGCAGCAGGGAACAGGCAGAGGCCAGCAGGTAGGTCATGGAGAGCAGTGGCAGCTCCAGCTGGAGGCAGGACCACGAGGCAGCTGCAGACCCTGGTCACCCTTGCCAAGGACCCATGAGAATCCTGCCTCATTGACAGGCTGGACCATGGACCTGTGGCCACCCCTGTGGATCAGCATGTCTGAAGACCAGTGGCTTCTCAAACAGGCATGCTCAGACACTGCTGAACCAATTAAAAAACTGTCCCAATTTAAAAATGCTGTCCCAATTAAAAACTTCCATTACCATAAAGAGTACAGAATTGAAGCAAAAGATCCCTTTCCCTTGCTGGGAAAGCAGGAGTGTTGTTTCTGTGAATGAGATGGAAGAGTCTGAATAGCTTTTTCAGAGAAAACACACTGTAACAAACTTCAGAGGAATGGCTCACATAAGGGAGTACTCAGACTGTGCTGGACCCACTCATTCAGGGAGGAAGGGGAACAGAAATTGTATGTGGTCAAGTCATGGGGCACCTTGCCTTATGCCAAGGTTATTGCAGGCTTCTGAGAAAGGTTTTGCTATCCCTGGGTAACTGTGTATGCAAATTAAGCATTTAGAGTCAGGATGGATGGGGCATTGAATAACCCCATGGCAGGTAGATTCTACTGCATGGAACTTCAAAGCTTCCTTAAAATCCAAACCATTCTAGGGTTCTATGAAAATTCAAAATACACTACATCACTCCTTTAGGTTCCTGCTATCAAAACTAAGTCATTAGCAAAGTAATTACAATACACTTTTGTTAATTTAGCAGTCTTTCCACTGTTTTGCAGGCATTTAATGGCTTGCCCCATGCAGAATTCCAAGTGAGACCTGCCAACTCTGCACCCTGGTGTGGCTCTTGGAGGGTTGGAGACTCAATACAGTGGAATAATTAAGAAAAACCTCTCTTTTTTTTTACAGAAACTCAAGTTAATTTCTCATTGAACACACTAGCTGAATTTAAAAATATATTACAGCCATCTGAGGGCGTTTGCATGACTACAGACCTAACACTAAAGCTTTTTGCAACTATGATTTACACCATACAAAAGAGACGCTGACTGTGAAAGGAATTAAAATGTTTGCTTTTAGATTCAGTATTCCCACATTCCAGCCATAATTCAAGGGCTGGGGAGGGATCAGCTCCTTCCAAGCATCACGTGCTCATCACTGCAGGCACAGACAAGCACTTCACAGCCCTCGCTTGGCTGGTGTGTGCAGCAGACACATCCTCTCCTGCAGCAGAGAGGCTGCTGCATGTCTGCAGTTCCCCACATGCCTCTTCCAAGTAATTCCTACGATCAAGTTCTTCAGAAAGGCCTTCCCCTAACAGGCAGTGCCCTGATGCACACTGGAATGAAAGCAATGACTGAATCCTACCATCTGATCCAATTAGTACTGCCCATTGACCAGACCTACTCCACTGACCAGGGTCACTCAGGGCTGAAGGAGACCACAGTGCATGGCTTGGATGGGCCACCAGTGCCTCAGCTGCCTTGGAACAGCATGAGAAGCTCCCACACGAGGAAGCCCTAAATGAGGCAGCCTGGACAGCCCAATTGAAGGCAGAGAGGCATGCTGAGCACCAATGGTGTGGCCACACTACCAGTGTAACTGGGATATGGAAATGTTCCAATTTGTTGGGCCAGTAAACAACTCCCCTTCCCCGCCAGCCCATGACATGTGCCTCACCAGGGATGGTCCTTTTGAGATGGGACTTGGTTGTTCAGGTCAGCCACAGAACCTGGCTGCCAGGTCTACAGGATATGCCTACATCAGTGTAGCCTAGACACACACACAGAGAAAAACAGGAGCTGAAGATGGTGCAAGGAGGTGGAGCAGAGGAGATAAAGTATGGGGCTATGTGGAAAAAAATTCAGTCTCAAAGATGCTTTGCATGCTATCCCACAAGCCATCACTGCAAAGACTTCACAGCTCCTAAACTGATGGATTTACAACAAAATGCCTTGGAAAACTGCATCTGTTTTAGGCATTTAAGTCTAAATTAAGTACAGAGCATGGCAAATCATAAAAGCATTATGTTTGATTAGCATGTCAGTGGGGTAACTAACCATTCCTGCTTTTACACACAGGTATGACAACCTAGTTTTCATACATTCTACTTAAATAAATCTCATCAGAAAAGTGCTAGAACACTGATGTGGAATTAAATTTCACAGTGAGGTAGGTGTGGAGGATTTTTTGCTTTGGGTAAATAGTCTTTTCTTAGGCACACGTTCATCATTCATCTTTCTCCTGCTCCAGAACAGGAAAGCTGTTGTTTAAGTAGAGTTTTGCCTCCACCTAACCCAAACAATCATGGCTGCAAGGCTGCTGATAGGGAAGGACTGAGGAAAAGAGGCATCCAAACACAGCAAATTTCATATTTATGTCAGAACTTCTATGAAAATCACGACAAAAGACTTCCTGCTCCTTTTCTGGATCAAAGAAAGACTTGCTAAAGTTTGTAGGATTTAAGGGGTTTTTTTCCCCTCAAAAAGCAAAGATGACACTGACCAACCAAACCGTGAGCCAGACCATGACCCACGTATTTCACTGCTGCCAGTGTCACACACAAGGATCCTGCACACTGGCCAGCCCCAAGAGGGGCTTGGGCAGAAAGCTGCTGGATGTGAAAGTTGACGGAGACGTGACAGCAGGTCACAGTGATACCAGGAGGTAAGAAATGCAGAAACTTGGCAGACTTGGCCTGAACCTAGACATGAGGCCAC
Organism: Serinus canaria; assembly: GCF_022539315.1. Lineage (NCBI taxonomy): Eukaryota > Metazoa > Chordata > Aves > Passeriformes > Fringillidae > Serinus > Serinus canaria. The sequence continues at coordinate 46,580,382 of NC_066313.1, forward strand.
TGCAAAATACCATGCAGACTCAGCCCCCTGATTTGCACAAGGACAAGCATTACCTTGTAGACACCCTTACAGTTTATTCTGCCATCTGTGTGGCAGAAAAACAGGTCTTGCAACCCACATCTCTCCATGAAGAAAGCCTGTTCAGACTCCCTTGGAAGCACAAGTCAACTTAGAGAAGCAATTAAATCCTGTGAGCAAAAAAAACAGATTTGTCATCTACTTTTAATTCAACCCCACCAGTGTAGTACTTATCCAATCTGTAGGCTAAAATCTTACTCAGTTTTCTGAATGTGTTGGAATTGCCACCTGCACCTCCCTGCCCTTCATGCAGAAGCCTGGTCTGCCCCAAAAAATGCTCCTGCAACCCAGTAACAGAGGTAAGTGAAGACACAGAACACAGTCCTGTCAAGGGAAGTTATACTGCTATCCTTAAAAATAATTGTGTCCCTATCAGCAAAATACAGTGTTTGGAGTAAGTACACACTTTTCATTGGGAGAAAAATGACTAATATCATCCAGTCTGCTCAACTTTTTAGAACAATGTTGTATTTTTTCACATCATCATTCTGGCATCAAAGGAAATCATTCCTAATTATGTTTATGGGACAGAGGGAACAGACAGAGACCTAGATATGACAGTCTTTGAGAAGTGTGCTGAAATGTATAATGCAACACCTCTCCAAACATGTACAATGCCCTCTCTCCCCATGTCACTTACCTAGAACAAGAAACTTTGAAGTATAAGAAGCTCTGCCACTGCAAGGTGCTTTAAGTGACAGCAAGAAGGAAACAAACAACTGGCTGTAAATATTCTGCTTAGCTCCCCTGTGCTGAGACTTGCAGAAGAAAATAGGTGGTTTTAAAGCAATGTAAGTGAAACAAATGATAATTACCATTTCCCCCCCAAGGGTCTGAACAGGTAAAGCACTGCTGTTGTGTTTTTGATGGTGACCTATACCATGCTGTTCTGCTCTCCAGGTATTTCCTTCAAAGGAAAAAACAGGTTCGAAAGTGCTCTAACATTTGTGATGGTTTATCTGGGGCAGCCAAAGCACAACAGTGAGGCTTCATCGCTTGTCCAAGTTTTTTTGGGGATCATCCTTGTGTTTCTTCACATGCCAACCAGGTTATGAGGGGCAGGAGTCCTCTTGACTAGTTTCAGCCCACTCCAAAGCAGACTCAGGGAATCATCTCACCCCCTCTTAACCCACAGGCTAAGACAGGCACCTCCAGGCATGAACTTTTTTCCCTTTGGAGGAAAGATGGGAGCTATGGCCCTCCAGAGGTACCTGCTTTCCCCAGTAACTACTCCTAGTGTAGTACTTACTACATTACTCTAGCAAACATCTACAAAAACTCCACCAGACAGATGCACAAGACAGAAGACAGGACTGCATCTAAACCCAGCTGAAGCAGAAACACCTTGATGAATTTTGACTGGCCTTTCTGTGGACACTTAATAAAAGGATGGTGAAAGTCTTTGAATAGTCTTAGGGATTTTAACAACTCAGATATGCACTTTTCTCACAAGAGCAACAACTCCTCCTTATTCTTGCTTTCCTCAAAAATAGGGTTTTCTGGAGAAAACCTCAGGATTTCAGGACCGTCCAAGCACTGATCCTAGCACTTCCAGAGCAAAGCATAAGCATTTTGCTTCAGCTCTTTTATCTTCTTTGCTTCAGCTCTTTTCAGTTACTTAGCTGTTACACTTTCCACTATATTGCTTGTGTTGGTACCTTTCCTGAACTATAAATCTGCTAGAAGCCAAATTTCTGCTCCCATCTCACAGAAGTTCTCACTTCCAAAACCCCAACAAACACCTATTGTTCTTCTCCTCCAAGAAGATGTAGCACCTCCACCCTAATCCATCATCCAGCTGATGACTTCTGGCTGTTGCGCCTTCGTTTTGCTCGTGGTACCAGAACATTTTGCTCCTTTCTCCCAGCCAACTGCACAGTCAGAACAGTCATGCCTAATGCACCTGGGGTCAGCACAGACAGACACACAATGGTACAGCACTTCTGCACTTCAACCCAGAACAGCCAAGTGCTGTATTCTTCTCAATGCCCTCCTCAAGGGCTTTTGGAAGCTACAAGCACACAAACCAGCCTGTCCCTGCAATGTGAGACAAACAGTAAGAATCTCCACATCACATATGTTACAGGTCACCCTGTTTTATGAACTTTTTGGAGGGAAAAAAAAAAATGAAGTGGCATGCAGCAGCACCCATTGCTCGGGGATTGTATCACATGGATCATCAACCAGCTATCAGGCAGTGTGCAACCCCCAGCAAAGTTCAATTGGCAATCTAATGATAGAAGACTACATTCTGGTTACCTCAGATAACTAATTCCCTGTGGAATATTTTCTAAAGATACAACACATTATTTACTTTGTTAGCTGAAACTGCTTTATAGAAGAGTCACTTCAACAAAACAATCTTGTTCTACAAACGCAACAATGCATTTTCCAACTAGTTTATTTTAAGAATGTCACCTGACAAAAGTAAGCTATTCTTCAGCTTAAAGAAACAGCTCATTTATCAAATCACAGTAATTTCTTGAACACTGCATATACTCCTGCTGCATACACATCCAAATAAACCTCCTACATCAGCACTCCCTAATCAAGCTATGACTAGCATCACTAACTGGGTCAGCACTGGCTGCAGCTGACCCCAATCAACTCTGCCTGAAGCACTGAAGCAGCTCTCCACACCACACAGCCTCATGGTGCTGATGGTCAGTAGCACTGGCTTCTCCACATACAGAGTGAAGACAGCAGGATTTCCTAGCTCATCCTTCAGGAGCAGCAAAGGGGGCTGTATTGCATCCCCATCTGCCTTTGTCACCACTGGAAGACAGAGCCAATAAATCCCGTCAGGATCAAGCCAGCATCTCCTCAGCACATCTGCAGACAAAGTAATTCACTCTTTTTTCCTCCTGCCCCACTCTACACCGATGCTTTTAGCATCGCAGATATGGGTCAAGAGAAGAAAATTAAAGTTACCACTTTGTTTTCTATTCACTTAAAGCTGGGATACAATTGGAAGTGACATTTCTGAAAGGCTACCAAAGTCTAGTTAACCTATCCTCAAGCTTGAGGAACTTGCTAGATCAAGAGTGAACTAAAGGTAGCAGAGGCAGTAATTGCAATAAGACCCCTGCCTCCAGCACTCAGACCATATTTCTCCCTCTCTTTTTTCCCATCTGCTTTTTCTTCTTTTCCCACTACTCCTTTTTTCCCCCTCTCTCTTGCCCACACCAAGCCAGCAACTGTGCTCAACACCAGCTAGATTGGAACTCGTTCCACTCATCTCAGAATCATGCTATTGTTAAGGTTGGAAAAGGACTCCAAGATGACCAAATCCAACCATTTACCATGTCACATGCCTGAAAACAGAGTCACAGAACACAGGCACACCACCATGAGAATGAACACTACCTGCCGCATGGCAACAGATTACACAGGAAGAAACAAGGAAGGAAAGAAAAAAAAAGAAGGTAAAAGAGAAGGAAAAAAAAAGAGGGAGCGACAAATCTTTGAACAATAACCTTGGAACTGGTTTCTCCAGTAACTAGTTAAAGAATTACTAGCTTTTTCTTCTCTGAAATAATGCTTTTTATTTAGAAAAAACATTGCAAGAATATACTCCACGAGGACTCGAGAATATTGCATCTCAACCACATGCACAACTGAAATGCCTGAATTAGAAGCCTAGCAGACCTCAGGTTTCTGTTACAGCCCACTCGAAACAAGAAGTGCCTTCTGAACACACCTCCTCACTGTTAAGCACAGACCTACAAGCAGCAAGACTCAAAGTTTTACAAATACCACTGAAGTGGCATAAATCGGGGACTAAACACCAACTAGCTCCCCTGCCCAAGAAAAGGCTTTATTTCAAAGCCAATGTGACCACCTAAAGCACGCATGTGATGGAGCACAGCCAAGGTCTGACCCTGTCAGATCACTCAAAATGCAAGATACTTCAAGTGCTTGAATGCAAAGTAACTTTCAAAGCTTGTGGCAATGCACAAGCTTGCTCCTGCTTTGTGCCAGGTTCGGCACTTGCAGCTAAGGAGCCTGTGACCTTACACAGTCTTTTGCATTATATGGAAAGCTTGTCCAAAAAACAAGTCCAGATGGCCACTGAAGGCGACAGAAGTCCATAGAGCACATGACCAGAAAGATAAATTTCTGCCTGTTCTTTCCAAGTTTTCATTGTTTTTGCCTCTAACTTGGAGATGGCAGACAGTCAAGCATCAGCGAGTGAAGGACCAGCTTCAAGAGGCATTGCTGTGCCACTGCAGAGGGTCCTACATGACACTGGCATTGCCATGCGTGACCACAGCTTCAACACTTGTCCCCGTGGCTTAGCAGAGTCCACGGAGCTGGGCAAAGGGAGGCAGGGATCCACTAGTTCAGCTGATGTCGGACTTCACCATGCAGTCACTGCTCAAGCACAAAGTAATGTTTTCACATGACCACAGGCAAGTGAGCCAGCCAACTCATCAACCTTCAGCACCACTATCATCAGCAGCTCTTCGGCCCAGATCTCAGCCTCTGTAGAGCTGCAACTGCCTTTCCGTCACGACTCTATACAGCACCTACCAAAACACTGCCTTGCTCCAAAACTAAGGTTTCTAGCAGCTGACAACAGAACCAACTAGCAATTTCCTATGAAGTCCCAATCTTCCTCTCCAACCTTAGCTGCATACAAATGTCCTCTTAAGGATTTTTAGCGGGTTCCCCTTGCTCCACCCCATCTGCCACCCACATTCACACATACAATTCAGAAAACGATGAGACCCATCTGTTAGCTACAGGAGCTGCCTGCAAAGCGCTGACAGTCCAAATGGAGATAATTCCCTGTCCTGCTCACAGGAGCAGGTTCGGGAGCAGCAGGCTACAAGAACTCCTGGGAAACGGGCCTGGGATGCGGGCGATATCCGCATTCTCGGTAAATTCTCAGTCTCTTTTGCAATTTGACGAAGGAAGCAAAGCACAGCATGGCAGTCCCTCGGGAGCCGCCCTGGACACGCTGAGGGCGTCAGGGACAGGTCTCTCCTCGGCACCTGGGCCTTCACCTCCAGCACAGCACGTTCCTTGCGGCGCTGCTGGCACCGCGGAGAAGACAGGCAAAAAAAGGGAAGGGGGTGGCGGTCAGGCGAGGCGAAGGGAGGGGGTCTGTCCGGCAGGGAGGCGCCCCGGGGCCGGCGGCGGCGGCCCAGGAGGGCGCAGGGCCGCGCTGCGCCCACCCCCCACAAGATGGACGCGCCCGCCGCGTGGGGCCCCCGCCCGCTCCGTCCCACACTCACCCAGCCGCGGGCTCGGGCAAGCGGCGAGGCAGCGCAGCCGCGACCCCCCGCTCGCCGCGGCCGCTTTAGATGTTCTGCGCGGGCCCGCCCGCCCCGCCGCACCTCCCAATGAATGGGAGGCGCTGTTCCACGTGGGAAGAGCTGTACGTGCTCTAGGGGGTGGGCCGGGGGTAGCGCGGGATCGAGGGGTAGGTAGGCCGGCGTGTGGAAGCCTGGATCGCCTGGCGCAGGAGAACCGCGTGGATGGGCACGGCCGCGGAGATCGCCTCCCCGGGGCAGGAATGGGCTTCACAGGCCAGCTCCCTGCAAATGGCTGATGCCGCTCGTTCGGCGTGGGCTGAAAAGCTACTCGGCTTTTCTTTCTCTCCTGATGCTCCCTGGGAGTGAGAACTGAGGGGCTGGGTTGGACTGAATCATCCATTCAGCTGTAACACGCATCATGCTCTAAGAGCTGACAGATTCTGCAGAATATGGTTGAGCAAGAGATGCCAGCATGAAATGGATGCAGTGGGTAACACAGAGTGTTAAGGGTTGGGAATGGGCCTTAAAGGTCATCCAGTCCTAAACTCTCCTGCTGTGGGCAGGGATACCTCCCACTCGATCAGGTTGCTCAAAGCATTATCCAATGTGTCCTTCAAGACTGCCACAGTTGGGATATCCACAGTCTCCCCGGGCAACCTTTTCCAGTGTTTCACCACCCTCAGAGTAAAAAACTTCTTTCTAATATTTAACTTAAATTCCTCCCTTTTCAATTTTTACCCATTACTTCTTGTCCTATGATTCCGGTTCCTGATAAAAAGTCCCTTACCAGCTTCCCTGTAGGCCTCCCCAAGATACTGGTAGGCTCCTCTGAGGTCTCCACACAAACTTTTCTGCAGGCTGAACAGCCCCTGATAAGGACAGCAGAACAGCATTTCACTCACTTGATAAGGAACAACACTTCTTACCAAGGACAGTAGAACAGAACAGCACAGCCTTGGAGAAATAAATGAAGGATGTAACTTAGGCAAACAGAAGTCATGCAAAATGCAAGCAGGATGCCAGCTCAGCTCTGCAAGGCTGAAATAGTAGAAGTTAAGCAAAACAATCTTGCTGTACTTAATCAAAAGCAGGGGTCAAAGAATAGTCCCCTGAAAAGGATGCTGGACTTTGATGATGGACCCCCAAAGAACCAATAGAAGGACTTTGATAAGGGCTGCGACTGTGTAAAATAAAGTCAAGGAAGTGAGGATAGCTAATGAATATGTAATCAGTGTTTATGATAAAAACTGTACACCTGACACTCCGGGCATCGATTATAGAGGAAATATCCTCCAAATGCCCAGCATGCTGTAATAAAGAATGCCTGCTATCTAGTACTCAGAACTGTGCTGGGAAGTTTCTATCTGGCTAATTGCAGTACCACATCTCTCTATCTGTCTTCACAGGAGAGGTGTCTGTCTTGGTTTACAAGCCAGATGTCTGCTAGGGAAGGCAGAAAAGCCTCCCTTGGAATGGAGGCTATAAACCCCCTCCCTCCAATTAATTAGAATCTTGAAATAAAGGGGCTCTCGGGCAAAGATATGGGAATGGCAATAACAGTTCTTTACTGGTATGTATAACAAAGCAAACAAACAACAACACGGACAGCAGGAACACCGAACGAACCTGGAACTTTCGGTGCAGTTCCGGTCACAGCCGGCAGGGGCGCTGCTGGTTCCCAGTGGGCGGGGCAGGTGCGGTGACTCCCCCGGGCCTGCAGGGGGCGCTGGTTCCCCCGCGGCTGCACATGGCGATGGCTGCTCGGCCAAGATGGGAAGGGATGGAGGGGAGGCTTCGCTTCACAAACCCTCCCGGGGCAGTGAACGAGAATGTCCCAAAACTCCAGGGCAAATAGCTGGAACCTGCGGGGTGTCCTGGCAGGGCAGGATTCCCCGCTGGCTCACGGTGGTAGGAGAAGGCAGCAGGGACGGAGCCTCGCAGCGGTGGCGAATCCTCTCAACAATGCCTGCAGCCTGTGTCCCCTCCGTGCCGAGAGAGCTAGAGCCAGCCAGGAACTGGCCTTAGCCCCTTCTCTCAGCCTGAATCTCTCAGTATCTCTGCCACTCACCCTCCCCCCCAAAAAACTCCCAAAAACTAAGAGTTCCCCTTGCCCGCCTGTCTCAAGCCATCAGTGCCAATTAGCAACTCAGTGGGAAGAAATTCTACATGTTTCCACAGGAAAAAAGAGCAAAAAACAAAACCTAACCCCCCAACAGTGTCCCAGTCTTCTTACCAACTATGTGACCACCCTTTGGATTGGTCCAACTGTTCCACGAACTTTTTATGTTGGAAACACCAGAACTGTACACAGCACTCCAGGTGGGTCTGACAAGAGCAGAGTAGAGGGGGAGAATCACCGTCAGCCTGCTGGCCATGCTGCTTTTGGTGCAGCCCAGGATGAGACCCATCAATAATGGTAGACACTGGTGGACTTGGATTAGGCTTTTGACATTACTTCCCATGAAGCACAATGCTCCCAATCTGGAAAATACACTGTTGATGGAACTTCCATGGCTGACCCCAAAACTGTGGCAAACAGCCCAGAAGAGCTGTGGATGTTGGAAGAACAGCATGGTATCTGTGCCACACTTGACAAGATCCCATTTCCATTACCATTCATAAGAGACCACTGTGGGAAAGCTCTCCAGCGTGCTGCAGGATGAGATAGCATCTGAACGTGAATCTTGAAGAAACACCAAGATTCAAACTTCAAAATAAAGTGGAATCCTAGAAAGGAGGAGAGTGATAGTTAAGGAAATAAAACCAAATAAGCAGTGAAGAACATCTGGCTGAACAACCAATTAAAATTGCATCAGAGGAGGTTTAGCTCAGATATTAAGTAAAACTTCTATAAGTTTTAAGAAAAACAACAAAAGGGTTGTCAAGCAAGGGAACAGGCAGCCCAGGGAAGTGGTGAAGTCACCATTTCTGAAAGTATTTAAAAGATGTGTAGGGGCACTGAGGGCTTACTGCTGGACTTGGCAGCGTTGGGTTAATGGTTGGACTTGATGATCTTAGAGGTCTTTTGCAACTAAATCACTCTGATTAGAAAGAGATCAAGAGATTAAAGTGGACCCCAAAAGCCTTGTGAGACTGCTGCATGGGACTAATGGTGCTAATGAAAAATATTACCCAAAAGAACTGGATCTTTCCTAGTAGAGCACCTAAATCGAAACATATGCAGTACATAGAAAGTCATTATGAAGCTGTAATCAATAGTGCCAAAACTTTAGTACGGTGCTTATTTTGGCATTTAACCATGAAGGAATACATCTCCTTGGTGGAATCCTGAAAAAACGCTGGTAGGAATAACATTCATTAAAGAAAAGTGCAAGGAATTGTTTTTCTTTTCCAGGACAAAGGTAGAGCAGTAGAAAAATCCTTCAGTGATTAATGGGCAAAGGCAAGAACAGTAAAGGAAGAAAGAAATTGTTTAATGTCAATTGCAGTTGCACCATGCTCATTAACAGTTACTCACTGGAGAGGCTGGAGGATGTTTTGAGGGTAAGCATTCAAAAAAAACCCTAAAACAATGTTTTACTGCTGTGTTTCTTCATCAACTGCTCCATGAGAGATCAACAGCTATACCTGTCACATTGCCATCTGCTTCTGCCTATCACTTCCATAGAACCCTGGTCCTCTGTTATTATAGATGTGGTTGCATAAATAAGGGGAGGGGTGGTCTGAGATAATGGCTCCTAAAATTGTTCTGGGAAAGAAACCCTCTCTTTTATGCCAAGCTGAAGTACCCAAGACACCAAGTACCAATTAAAAGGAAAAAGACCCCAACCAAACAATGGTTTTGAAATTTCTCTTCTTTCTGCTAGAATTACACTCCATATTCAAAAATAATTTCTTGCATCTTAATCCTTCCTTGCTCTTTAATTAATCAGCTGATCTACACATCCTAGTTCATTTTAATCTGTGGAACCCATCCAAACCAGCTAACAGTATCTCAAATAATCCTTAGACACAAGAGCTGTTAGCACAAGCCTGTGGCCATTCCCTGTTTACATACAAACACCCTGTTTTGGAGGGTAAGAGGATGGAATAGTGTGGACATTAACCATTCTGTTCCATAAGCATATTCTGTCTTCAGCAAGCTTAGTAGAGTAATAAAAAAGCACTCCATACAGCTGTTTGTGGACCAGTGCTTAGGGAGATGCCCTGTGTTTCACTACCAAGCACAGATGTGGGCTGGATGTGTGAAACTAAGTGAGATGAATACTGCCTTGTCTTCCACAAGACCATGACAGGTAAGGCAGTAAGAGGGGCAGAGCTGCTTTAACTAAGCACTTCAACATTTTCTGCAAAATGTATCAAGCCAAACGTGAATACGTAACAAAAGGTGTAAATGGAGTAACGCGGCAGTTGTCTCAGTTTAACCAGAAAAACCCAATTATCCAGTGGTTAATGACCTCTAACAGTACATGACTGAGGTCATCCAACATGTCCCAACAACATCTGGGTCATTTGTATCATCTCAGTTTCAGAAGCTAGACTTGTGTTACTAAATAAGGTGGGCTTGTTCTCTGTTTTTGAGTGTGCAGCACAGCATACATCCATTCAGCAAAACCCTCTTCTTCTCCAAAACTCCACAGCAGGGTGACCACCTCCAAACTGCTCACTGGGAAGAACAATCTGATGCTATCCCATGAACTGTGAGCAGGCATTTCCTGGGAGTGGGCTGTCTTACTTAGATCATACCTGCAGCAGGAACTGCTGCTACCCACTGTTTAACCCCGTGGGTAGTTGAGGACTGGCACACCATCCTGAGCCCTCACCATCCTTTATTTTATGATGCAGATGTAGCCAGGGAGGCTGGAGCTTTGCTGTGAACCTAGAACCAAACAAGATGGTTTTGGACATGTGGCTTTGGCATTTTCTCATGAGTAACTCAGACACCACACCAGCTGTTGTAGATTTTAGCCCCCAGAACGTGACTTTCTCTCATTTACTAGCCAGAAGAATAAGACATCTTCCTTAGCATAGTACATTTTGTTCCCAGAGCTAAATTAACTTCCTGGCATTACAAATCTGTGTACCCCCCCTAGGTCTGGCCCTTGATGATCCAAAGTGTAATCCAAATACTGTGTTTGATCTCAGCCTCCTACTCTGTGCACAGCAGCCCCACTTCCTCCTTTTTAAATTTTGTTTCTATTTATACAGTTAACAAACCTTTCCGCATTCATCTTCACAGATCTTTGCAGGGTCTAACTCAGCTTGACTTTTGGCATTTGATACTATATTCCTACAGTTTTTGACCTTCAAAACATAGCTGCATAGACTGACTGACCTCTTTATCTGTTCCCACAGAGTGTTTACACCTAGCATCCTTCCTTGAACAGTCAATTATCCAGGTAACTCTGGAGAATGTTCTTTTTAGTTTTCCCTTTGTTTAGCATACAAATTCCAGAAGGATTTTCTACCTCTGTTGTAAAATCTCATACACCCTCATGCAGACCCAAATCTCATCAAATTGATTAACTCCAGTCACTACTTTTCTTAAATTTTTTATGTTTTCCCTGTGGAAAAACAAGCAAACAAACAAACAAAACCCAGAAAGATATTTTTAACCTCTTCCCCATTCTACTAAAATGCTATCAACACCCTGGTCCAATTTTTTTTTTTATTGTAACTATAGTTCTATAGTTCTTCTACAATATGTTCTCTACCAAAACTGCATCCCAAATATATGCCATTTTGCTTGTGGAAATACACAAGTGTAATACCAAATCCCTTTATTCTTGAATTTGCAACTCTGACTCACATTGAGCTGTTGCCCACCATGAACCATAGATCCCTTTCTGCAGGGCTGCTTTCCAGCCACTCCTCTCCCAGTTTATACTTGTGTCTGACATTACTTTGTCCCAGGTGCACAATCTGGCATTTGGACTTGTTAAATTTCATGCTATAAATCATAGCCCAGTGTTCCAATCTGTGTAGATCCCCCTCCACAAAGCTCCCTGTTTCTCATGAAAGCCAAAACACCTCCCAGTTTGGTATCACCAGCAAACTCAGTAATGGTGCACTGCACTCCTGCATCCAGAGTTCATTGGGAAGTACAGGAACAGGACTGGCCCTGGAACTGACCCCTGAGGAGCACTGCTGGGGACCAGTCACCAGCTGGATGTGGCCCCCTTCACTTTACAACCCTCTGAGCTCTGCCCTTCAGCCAGTCCTTCACCCAGCACACCATGATGGTTTTACGAGCCATGTTCCTCCATACTCAAACCTTGTTTCTGTGCCCCTCGTACATTGCTCACACACACCCTTTGCACCCTCTTCACAGAATGGGCCAGGCTGGAAGGGACCACAGTGGAGCATTGGGTCCAACCTCTCTGCTCAAGCCGGGTCATCCTAAAGCACGTGGCAACCAAAGCAACAGATTTGCAACCAAACAGTGCTTGAATATTCTTGGGTGGGAATATTTTTTTCTGCTGCTTCTCTTTATTTTTCCCAGCTTAGTCCTTGCAGTAGTAGAGAGGGTTTGTTATTTCTGCCTTCCTACCTGAATTAGACACAGTCTCTTCTTTAGCAGGACCAAACTGTGACAGTAGTGTTATAAATAAGAAGCTTGACTATGCCAATATTCAAGCAGCAATCAATTTATTAATTAATATGGTAAAGTATGAGCAACACAGTGCTGGGTACGGTGAGGACAGTTTCCCTCCAACTGCACGCCGACAGTTGGGGCTTAGGTATTTATAGGGGTACTCATGAGCTTTCTCAGCAGTTTCTATTCCAATTTTTACTCATCAGCAGTTTCTATTTTCCAATTTTTACATCACACTTCTATATACGATTGTGATTTCGTTTTTCTCAGGATGTGTCCCAAAAAGGAGTAACCCCCAGATGGTAGTTTCCAAAATATTGGTCCTGGTTTCAACAAGAATAAAGATGAATCCCATCTGGTGAAGTCCAGCTCCCCAGATGTGGGTCCACCTTTTAATTACAATGACTATAAATCTCATAACAGTGATGTCCAGCTTCCCTTGGTCGAAACCACAAGTCCTTGAGATGATGTTCATCTTCCTTTCTCAGGCTGTTTTTCTCTGTTTTGTTAAGGCGTGAGATAAGCATATTTCCTTTATATATATTCCAAAGCTATAGTTTCAAGGATACAAACAATATTCTAAAATTATACTTCAAAAAAGGGTTGTTATTGCAGCACTCTTTAAGGCCTGACTACAAGCAAAAAGCAACATCCTTAACGCTTTAATACAAATGCTCCTAAATCAGCCAGGGTTAATTGCAAACAAAAGATAGGTTCAAAGGCCTTCTTCTGCTTTACTTTCCTCAGTTATTATTAGAATTAATAACTGTCCCATTGTCGGACTCCGCACATATCGCAATCACAAATACACACGTCTCTTTGTACCTGGCACGAAACACAGCTTGGTATTTCACAGCAGGGCTCCATGTGCATTCTCTGTATGACATGAACTAGTGAGTGGCCCTGCATCATTTCCAGTCTCTCTTGATAACCCAGGCAAGCCGTGATAGCCAAAATCTTAAACCCTCGCTCTGCCACTGGTCCTGCCGATGGTTTTTGGGCACATGAGCAAGGTCTGGGGGAAAAACCAGGCAAGCCACGCCACAAGCGAGCAGGCTGTGCTGTGACCACCACGGCCAAGCACAGTGTGAACGATTAGCCGGGACCATGCTGGGATCCGAGGGCGTGTTCATACCTTGAATCCCGAGGAATCGGAGAGGGAGGAGCAGCGTCCCGCCCGAGCCCATCCCAGCCCCATCCCGTGCCCGCGGCAGAGCCGGCGGCGGCCCCGGGCCCAGGCACCGTCCTGCGGCGCCCCCGTGCGGGCGGTTTTGCCGCCCGCCTCCCGCGCTGCCGCTCCCGCACCCCTTCCCTTCGCTCACCGTTCCCGTTCCCTTCGGCGGAGCCGCCACCAGCCCCCGCCCAGCCCCGGGGAACAGCGGCTGCTCCGCGGGGTTCAGGCTTCAGCTCACGGTGGGTGTTGCTGGGGCTTCACCCTGACACCCGCCGGGCCACACCGCAGGTGTCCGCACCCCTGAGGTCCCCAGGGTTTAGGGGTCTCCTGTCACAGCAGTTGCTGCCGCCTTTAAGGACAGAGCCTCGCTCCCCCGGCTTGACCTCCCACCACCTAACTTTCCTCTCCAAGAAAGAACCAACCCACAAAGATATTTGGGCACCTAAACCCTCCGGTTTCAGTAGGATGTTGGTACCTAAATACATGTGTAGGTCTTAATTTCTTTCATATTCTCCAGGCAGTGTGGAATTTCCCACTGAGCTAATGGAGAAACTCCCCAAGAAACCCCCTACAGACTCTATTGACATAAAAATAAAGCAAAACCCCCGACCGTGTAGCCGTGGAGCGCCTGTGTTCCACAGAGATGGTGGTTGTGTTTCTTCACCAGAAATTACGTCGTACCAATGACACAGAAGGGAAAACATGTAAGGGGGAAAACCATTCCCACCCAAAGGCTGTGCTGTAGTGAGGCTGCGTGGTTTGGCTGGCTTAAATAAGATGGATGCAGTTTGCAAAGTGCTGCTGGAGCTAATGCAGTCTTCCAAGTCTTGGCCAGGTCAAATGCTGAGCAGGGTGATGGCTGTGCCCTCCTGACACCTCCAGTGGGGACAACAGAGTGGGGCACTGGCTCAAATCAAATTATCCAGACACTGGCTCTAACTGCCATGAGAGCTGCCTTCCTGGATGTGGCCTGGGAGAAATGCTGTTGAGGGAAAAGCATCCTCCTCCTTATTTAAATGTTCCCATATTGCCTGCAAAAGAAGCCATTACTGCAGCTTTAACTTAAACCGGCTGAATTATACCAGAAAATGCCTGCACTTTGACCCTCTTCCATTTGACGTGTCCGTCTTCTCCCCCACAAAAATTGCACACCCTCTTGAAATATCCTTTTGGTCTCCCCATTGCTTCATGAAGAGTGGGGTCATTGCCACCCACAGCTCATGTTCTTGGTGACACGTAAGTGTCCTGTTTCCATCCAGGACAGAGTTAATTTTTGCAGTAGCTGTGAGGAGGGGAAGCCTGGAGTGATGTGGACGTGGCTTGGAAGCTATTCTGTACCACCTCACGGACACCAGGGGTGTGTGTGACTTTCTGGCTTCTGAGGAGAAGGGCTTTCTTTTCCAGTCAGGAGAAAGTGTGCTGTGGTGGGGAAGAGCTGGTCTGTATTTGTTGGGGCTTTCTGTGAAACCTGTGAAAATAGTGTATTTGTCTTATAACTTTTATTATTAATATTGTTGCTGTTACTGTTTGTTTTCTTATTTCATTACTCTTTCCAGTAAATTGTTCTTATCTCAACCAATGTTCTTTGCTTTTTGTGCTTCCAGCTGGAGGGGGAGGCATGATGTGTTATTTTCTTTTAGTGGGACTACTAAATTGAAGAATACCATTCCTAAACCACAACAAGCCATATATTACTTGGGTTTACCAATTTGCCGTCTGTTCCTGGCTGCCAAATCTTTGTTCCTCTGAGCTAGTGGCTCTTTTTCTTTTTTTTTTCTTTTTGCCAGTATTCCCCTATCTGGATGCTGCTGTCCATCAGAAAACTCTTTCAATTTCCTTCAAAAGTGGATCCTTCCAGGTCCATGGTCTGGCCTAGCTCTCACAAAGAACTTCAGATCAGATGCTCTCCTTCAGGTGCCTTGTTTAGGCTTTTCCATTCCTTCAAACACAGTATTTCTTCTTCGGTATTCAATAACCCTGCCACAATGAGACAGTTCAGGCCTCTATCTTCTCTGCTTTAGAGTCTCACAGCCCTCTGGTGCAGGGTAGCCTGGTGAAGCCTGGGTGCAGCAAGCATCTCCCATCTTTGAGATTCCTTCCTTTTTTTCTGTTCCTGCCCTCAAACTGCACCATTCCAAGGCAGTGAGAAGCAGATGTGGACATCTTTCCCAGACAGGAATGCATTTCCAGTATCTCTCCTCAATAACCTTCCAGCCAAATCTGTGCCTTGTGCTTGCTCATGGGCATTGCCCAGCCCCTGTCCTTTGTTTCCCTCTCCTGCTCTGAGATGGTTGCCTACAACCAGGAATTCATGAAGGAACGTTTTATGCAGTCTTCAAGGAGAAAGGGCTACTCTTGCAGGAAACTTGAAGATGTCATTGAAAATGCAGAAGGGAATTATGTGCATGTGGTGATTCCTGTTTAAGCTTGCCTAATGTGGCCCATTCCTCTTTGGGCATTCTTAGTAGTTTACTACCCTCTCCTGAGTTTGTAATATGGCTTTATTTTCATGCACATACCTTGCGTGCAATTCTCTAAGACCTCATGGGTTTTGGTTGCTGTTTATGCTTTTTTTCCAGAGGAGTAATTATGTTCCACCCTAGTTGTGGTGCCATCTAGAAATTCCCCAGACTTTCCCTCCCACTAGTAGCCTTTAATACTTTTCTCCAGAGCAACATATCATCCTCCAGTCTCAGTAAAAAACACATGTGTTTGAGGCAAAACATCTGAGCAGCAAAACCAGAGGCACCTCTGATCTTTGCCCTGTCCTCTCAGACCCTTGCTGTCTCTGAAATGTAGCAGCTTGGTGTTTGCTGTTTCCAGCTTCCCCCGCTGTGTTTTGTTTCTCAGGTTCTGGCAGAGTTAAATTCAGACAGAAAATACCTAATCACCTTATGCAATGTTTTTACCCCAAACAACCCTGGTTCTCCTGGTATTTGGAAGCCAGGGAAGTGTTATGTGAAAACTTGTCTCCATCACTGGGGAAGCCCAGGCCGGGTGCTTGGCCCAGGGCTGTGACCTTGAGCAGGGTTCAGTGAGCCTGACAAGACCATGACCGTGTCTGTCGCTCTGTGGCACTCGCTCACCGTGGAGCCACTGCCTTCCTGCCCGGTGACACAACGGCTGCAGATGTCCTGGGGCTGCTGGAGCTCAGCAGAGCTCAGGTCACTGCCCAGCCGTGACCATGTGCAGCACAGACAGGATGGGGACCGGGCTCCCACCCCTCCCAGTCACTGGCTGAGGGGTGTGGAGAATTGCTGGTAGAAATCGAGAGTGGGTCCCACTGCCTGGGGAGGAGATGGGTATTCACTGGGACACCCTTTCCTCAGAGGTAATCAGTTGATTCCTGGTAAATTTAGTGTTATCAGAAATGGTAGCGGTTTTCCTTGAAAACAAAAGGAACAGTTTGATTCTTTGTCTCTGAGGAATGAGATATATGACAAACTGCCCTGGAAGAGGGAGCACAGTGGGAAAGCAAGTCTGGGAGATCCAGCTGAGAGTGCTCTGGCTCTGGAGTGCCACATCATGAAAATCAAAACAAGTCTGAATCATTATAGCAGCATTAATAGTCACAGAGATCTGCCTTTTGCCCTTCAAGGGAGAGAGCCAGCCCGGGAGCACTGGAGCTATTAATTGAGTCACAGAGCACTCATTTGTACATTTAAATGGTAGAAAGCTAAATATGTTCTGTAATCAGTCCTAGCAAAGGACACTGACTGGGACATCCATCCACTCTGGGCTGCCTGACAGAGCTCTGAAAACACAGCTCTTTCTGCCTGGCTCTTACCAAGCTCCCTTAAAGAGGGCAGTTCCTCATGCCTTTTTCTTCCCCCAGCCAAAGGTAATAGCAAGTAAGAATTGAAACAGTCATAACACACAGCTTCCAGCATAAATAAACAACCTCACTGATTTAAAATGTCCTATTGATTTTCGAGGTGTATGTGTTGGCACTTGTAGAAGTGGCATAAAAATATCTGCACCCTGGGCAAATCTATCCTCTGGCTCTGCCCAGAGCTACCTCAGCCAGCCAAGTGCTGCCCTTACAGCAGGACTTCCAGCATTCCTTCAGTTTTCCCCCCAAATGAGATTTGCTTCCCATTTTTTCAGTCTATTATGCAGCTTCCAGGTGTTGCTTGAGGAAGATGAGACACATGTTTTTTCTGTCAACCTTTCTCTCTGGCAGGACAAGCATATTGCAGCTGTCTCCTATTATTGTCACTTTGCTTTAGCCCAAGCACTCCAGCTGGTGTCTGACCAGCTTGGTGTGCTGGCACAATCTCTGCTACTGTGTTTTCCCAGGTCTTAGTGTATTAGATGCAAAATTAAGGGGTCTTGTTTCCAGTTCTTAGCCCAGATGCAGTATCATCTTTACCAGCACTATGCCAGATAGCTGTTTGCTTGAGATGCTCTTTGAAAGACCTGTGAGGGCAGTCTCCATCCCTCCCCACAACAAGAAATGATGGTTGGTTGGCCTGTTGAAACCTCTGAGCTGCTGAATGTAAATTAAGCAGTGGCTGGAGACAAGAATATCACTCAAACAGAATGCAAAAAGACATGTGATGGCTTTTTACAGCCTCACCAGAGACCTGCTAATGATGAAGTGTAGAAAAATACCTGGCATCAAGTATATCCTGAGGAAAACATTCCCTTTGCATGTAGTGAAATCACCCACTTCCAACACATTTACAGGAATCCTTTAAAATCTCTCCATCAGAGAGTTCTGATCTCTCCCTTCTTTCAGTCTCCTCTTTCTTTGGTGCCCATCCCTTCTGCTGAAATTCAGCATGTAGGATTTCCCAGATAACAAAGAGACTCTGTTTCCTGCACATACACATTCTGAATGTAAGAACTTTACACTCACTTTGGTACTTACCTGAATTTGCATTTCACACCCTTCCTGTTAAAGATCAGTTTGTGTAGTCTCTAGGGTTTACTGCATGTCTTGTCTTATCTATGACGTTGCTTCCAGTGTTGATAAAACTGGTTTTAGCAGCACACCACTTTGGGCATCTGTATCCAATTTTAAATAAACAAATACACAGTTTGGTTTGGGGCTGATCACCCATGTGTGCTCTGCACCTACTGACAACCTCTGTCAATGCTGCAAAATGTTGGAGCCGCTGCAGGTTTTGCATCTCCTTCCAAATGACAAACATCATCTCTGTTGGTGGTGCCACAGAGCCTGCAGGTCCCTGTGCTGTGTCTTTTTCCTGAACGGCTTCCCTTTTTCACTGGGGGTATTTTCCATTTGGTTTCACGAGTGGCACCAAGTACTGTGCAGTAAGCACTCAGGGCTAAGGCAGCTGACAGAGGCTGCTCCCTTCAGCACCTCTGGCTTTTGAGCACTGTGTAGCAAGAACCTCACTACACAGCATGCCCTAAGTAGCTCTGGCAAAAGCCTCCAAAACACTGTTATTGCTGAGGAACACCCAATCACGAGCCTTCTCTTGTTATTATTCCCTGTGTGTTCCTGGGATTCCTCCCCCCTTTGCAGTAATACCATCTTTGCTCCCTCCTGCCGCAGGGTGCTGGAGTGTGGGCTTTGATTTATTGGCTAGTGGAGAAGGGGGTTTGCTGAGATTTTTCCCAGAAAGCACGGCACTTCCTCAGGCCAGTTTGCTAAAAGCTGAGTAGAAGCACGCTGCGGAGACCAGAGCAGATGGGCAGCTTTTATTTAAACGAGAAAATGTCTATGGTGACAGGACGGGGAAAAAACTTGGGAAGAGAATGAGAGAGCTCTCTGAATGTTCTCTGCAGGAAACCAGCTCTAACAATGGCCCTGAGGTCTGGGTCCTCCCACTGCCAGATGCTGAATTTATTTCAAGGCTGGGGATGATTAGACCAAATGGAAAATAAGATTCAAGCAGTCTAGCCAAGGATCAGGCTGACAAACTCTCAGAACAGCTCTGCTCTGTATTTGGTGGGCCAAGATCTGAAAATATGTTTTCCTTCAAGCTGATTACTTTGAAAATGCAAAAGTCTAGAATTCTGAAGCTGGCAACTTGAATTAATATTTCATAAGATACTGGATTTTTTTTTTTTTTTGTACAAGATTGATTCTATTGGCAAAGCTTTCATAGCCCTGCACATCCCAGCACAGCACAGAGAATTCACCCACAGGTTTCATGATTAAATGTTACGGGAATTATTTTTTATTTTTTGTAAGAGAGATTGCTGGATGTCAGAGAGGCTGTAGCTTGACACTGATTTGATGCCAGAGAAAGCAATTACAGCAAATACACAAACCAAGAACTCCAAGAAGCAGCAGGCGACATTGCAGGGTCCAGTTGTCCCCTAGGAAACATCAACCATGTTATTACTTGATGCCAGCAGTTACAGAAATATCAGCAATAACCTGCACTGCAGCAGCCTTTCCAAACAAGCTGAAAACAGTCTGTACGAAGTAAGGCAAAATCAAACAGTTCTGTATGCATCTGGTGCAGCAGTAGCTGCTTACTCCAATGGCTGAGGTAATAAAGGACACAAGGGCCATTAGACACACATCTGACTCTTGGGAGGAGAGGGAGCAAGTCCCTGGAATAGAGAGATTTCACACTGAGAGAGTACAGTCTGTTTCAGGACTATGATAGGAACAGATCCTCCTGAGAAGATGTACAAATCTCTTCTGGCTCAGCACACGCCCTGCCCTGTTGGCAGGCAATTTTATGTACCAAAGAGGTCCACACAGCCAGAATCAGTATCCAGGACACCAGCATGGTTTGAGATGGTGTCCACACAGGAAGACATCTGTTGAGTTAAAACCTTTTAAACAGTGCTGCTGAGCTGTAATTTAAGTGAAGAACTAGCTGTGACAAAGGCTTAATGAGAATCCCCACTCAAGCTGAGAAGCTAAAGGCAAGCCATGGCTGGCCAGCAGGCCTCACACAGCTCCAGTTCCTGCAGAAGAGCTGCCTTACAGCACACAGCCCCATTCAGAGCTGCCATGTGCTCTTTTGTTGTCACAAGACTTAAATCACAGACGTGCCCAGCAGTTTCAGTGGCACTCAGATTCTCCTCTCTGCTCCTGCCTCCACATCTTACACAGATGACTTGGTAAAAATTAGGGGAACTATCCTTTCTTTGTAGGTTATTTCCTGTGGAAGTCTGTCTGATATTCCTCAAAATTAACTCTGCAAAATAAAGCTCAGGAAATGTGATGGGCCATAGCATGGTCCCCAATTTAGAGATCAGGGAAAGCTGGAACACAATCTTTAGCTAAGCTAGCAGCCAGGCATGCACTTGGCCAGGTAAATTAGGTGCCAAGAACATCCTAAAATGAATGGTATTTTGTGGGTATCACTCCCTCATGTCTGAGCTGCTCTCCAGACACCCACCAGCTGCATTTGAAGGTGCAAGCTCAGATATTTATTCTTTGAAATTTCTTTTGCAGCTAAGACATTTGGAAAGACAATTAGCCACCCACTGTAATATTCATAAGCATGACCTTCACCACATTGTAGTACATGGCTTTATTGTCTGGATGCTTTGTGATCATCTGACCAAAATGCTGTGACTGTTTCAAAAAGCCAGACTCATCTGAATGCAAGCAGATGTGGATTCACAAGAGAAAGCTTCATTTCCATGTCCAGTACTGCCCCAGCAAGAGCCAGCTGAGGACATCTACAGAGCATCACCATGGAGCTGAACTCTTATCTGGGTGTGACCAACTTATTGGAAAAAAAAATATATCCCAAAATGGTTGGCAAAACCTGGAAATCTTTGAACTGTGGTACTTTGACTGAAGTGCAGAAAAGGAAGTGATGGTGGGCATAGGAAGAATTACATTACAAGACTATTGTTAGTTCTGTTTAAAGCTCACCTCTTTTCTGCTAGCAAAATGTGCCAATGCCATGACATTGAAAGAAGAGATCTTCCTCTGGAAAAGAAGGATATGGTGAGGCTGGGCTGATGAGATATGCCTCAGGAATGCTGTTCCCCAGAGAGAAAAAACATCACCACAGGCTTCTGTGTAGCTCTCACAGTTGACCATGAGCAGTTCTTCCTGTCAGATTGTCCCAGCTTGCTCTCTCAGGGAGTGCAGTGAATCCAGATGTGAGGGATGAGGCAATTAGCTTGTGGTCCTGGCAGCCCAGGGGAAGACTCTTGCCACAGCAGGTGCCCTCTCAAGAAGCCCATTGCCTGAAGCCAGAGGCTGGCTGATTACAGAACTGACTGCTGGATTATTAGGAGTGTGTTACCAGCCACAGATCAAAAGGTGGCTGAAGCCTGCTCAGCAAAGCAGGCTGATGAAACATGATCAAAGGAGCTCTGCCCTTCAGGATACTGAATGAATCTCAGCTAGGAATGCAGACAAAAGTTCACCCATCTTCCTGGAGAGCTGACAAAGACATACTTTCTGCTCATCCAAGAACTGTGCAGGCTGAAACATTCCCATGTCCTTGTCAAAGAAGGAGAGCTGCCTTGTTTCACCTGACCAGCAAATAATGCTTTTTCATGTCTGACCAGTATCACACAGTTCTGGGCCAGTCACACTTCATGGGGTTTATCCTAATACTGGTTTTAATCCCTAAAAGTCCATCTTTGGACTGGCAGAAGAGAGGTGACTTTCCCCAAAGGCTGCAGCTTTAGCCACCTTGCTTGGAGACCTTGCTGTTCGCAGAGAGCTTTGCATCAGTGATGAAGACTATGAGGATCTGTCTAGCAGGAGCTGGTCACACACACAGGGTATTATTGACTTACTGTGTCCTGCTGTGACTGTGTCCTTTCTTACCAGCACACTTATTCCAGTTTATCATAAATTTGTGAGATATATATATATATATATATATATATATATATATGTGTGTGTGTGTGTGTGTGTGTGTGTGTGTGTGTATTCATAAGGAATATGAGAATAGACAGAAATGGAAAAACATTGTGGTCATTTTGGACACCACAGGCCTCTTGAGAGAATTTATTCTTTGGTGATGGTATGTACATTCATGCACTAGTCAAAGAAAATTTTAGGATTCCATTTGTTTGATTTTGTATCTGAAAACTATATACTCCTCTCCTTATCACAACTTGCCTTGCCTTGCCTTGCCTTGCCTCCTTGCAGCCACCCTCTTGGGGTCATAAGAAACAGGACCAGACCAGATGCTGACCTATCTGCCCTCCTACCCCATAACCATAAAGAAGGAACACAGTGTTTTGCACCAGCTCCTTTTTCCCAAGTGTTCATCACAGACTGGCACATCTGTCTGTCACCATTCAGAATAGGGAAAATCCTTGGGTAATCCCCTCTTCGTAATTGCAGTATGTGGGAAAACATCCAACACAGATGTATCCACCCCCACACAGTCTTTGGCGTGAGAAGCAGATGCACCAGTAACTGCAGAGCCTTTCCTTGCAGTGGTGGTCCTTGAAAAGCAGATATTCTCCTTCCTTGGGTATCTGCTCATCGCAGTTTGCTTGGCAGGGACAGTACCTTATCCTGAATCTCTCTCCTGGCAGACTTGGTGCGAACTGCTTTCATGTCTGTGCCTTTCTTTCTCGTTCACTGACCCCCAGATTAGGAGCTCCTGTGCCCAGACAGTTGCTTTCCATGGTTTTCTGAAGAATGAAGGAGGCTTAGAACTCTTATTATGGTCCTGCATGCAAGAAAAAAAAAAAAGGGCCAGGGCAAGGCTGACAAACAATAAACAAAACTGTAGTCTGTTGTATTTTTTCTTCATCTGGCCAGTGACTCATTTGGCACTGCTGCCTCAGCTCAAAATTAAAACTTAGATATGATCCAATTTGCAACCCATAGAAGGAGGCATTTTCCCCTCTCTGTTCCAGGCCTCTCCCAGTAGGCCACAAAGGGTTCAGCAGATAGAATGTTTTCTGTGCTGTGTATAATGAAATTATATTCACCACAGTTTCTACTGGGAGTTTTTGAACTCCAGGTTTTTTTCCTGAAACAGCCACCAAAAATTTTATTGCCAGAACAAATAATTAAAGAGATAATGGAGAACCTTGTCTAATGGATATATGTATCTCAAAGGAGATAAAATGATAGGTTTTAGTCAGATCATTTTTTGGGGATTGTATCACTGAGATTATATGATCAATTATAGAGCAAATTTATATGAAGCAAAGGTT
This sequence comes from Serinus canaria, assembly GCF_022539315.1. Taxonomy (NCBI): domain Eukaryota; kingdom Metazoa; phylum Chordata; class Aves; order Passeriformes; family Fringillidae; genus Serinus; species Serinus canaria. The sequence continues at coordinate 46,603,534 of NC_066313.1, forward strand.
TTTAAAAGCTACACCTGATTACCCATATCAGAAATTCCTTAAACTCCTCAAAAATAGAATAATCACCCATTAAAATAATTATAACTTAGAAATGAAGCATTAAAGAAAGGTAATAGAATGTGAGCTGTCAGCCTGTGTGATATATGTGTGATTGAACTCTCTGGATGGATCCATTCTCCCGTTCCAGTGAAGCCTGTGCTAGGAGCAACCATTCTTAGACAGCCACTGATTTTAAAAGAACATCCAAATATAGCTCTATTATTCCATATCTTTTTCTAAAAAAATTTCTCAGCTAATTCACCAGTCTCCAGGGCAGCGATTCTACACAGACTTCAGACTGCTTGTACATTGGAGAGTCCTGCCTGGTATTTTTGGTACATCAAAGCTTGAATTCTAAATTTGAGAGCAATTTGACAACATTAGGAAAGTAAATTAAGCACTTTGACATGGGGAGTGGCTCCGTAGCAAGAACAAATGTAACTGCAGTCAGGAAGTCTTTCCCCTTAAGGAATTACATTCATAACCAGAACACAAAATAAATCAGCTCATGAAAAAGTAGAGCAATCAGCTCATTCCCCACATACAGATAAATCCAGTCCCATGAGCCTTAGCTATGTCACCCAGCTACATTCTCCCTGTTTTAATCACCTGTGCATGAGGAAGGACAACCAGAGCCAAGCACTGTCCTGGACCTTTCACAAGGAAGCACTGATTTCAGAAGGCAGTAAACTCTGCATGGTGCTAATCACACTGGTAAAGCCATTACTTTCAGGGAACACGCTTCCATAGTAAAAAGCCCAGAGTCCCATTCTAGGAACTGATATATTAAATAAGGGTCATGTCTTCCCTTTGTCAATGATTCATGTAAGGAGGCTTTTTAGGGCTCAGAAACAATTGTTCAGCCTCTGTTTAATATTTTAAACTCAGAGAAGAGCTCATTTTTCTCTTCAGTTTTTTTTCTCCTTAATGCTTAGGTAAACTTAATACATAATAATATTCATGTACCAAAAGCAGCTTGGCTTATCAGCACTCCTCAAAGCAAGTGTCTGTCAGAGACTTCAGCACAGGACCTTGAGCTCAATTACAGCTTCTGCCTTTCAGTTGTATTCATCAAGACATGACAGAGATAAGTGTCTCAATGCATCTTCCCATCCTTCACTTCCTTTCTCATCAGCCACTCTCACCTCAGGAATAGCTGCAAAATTGGTCGGAGTTGTCCAGGTTATTCTCCTTCCTCCGAGTTTACTGGAAAATACTTGTTGATTTGGGCAGTTTCACATGTGTCATTTAATGCATTTCTTCTGCAGTAGTGCCAAGGATCCGTTTTTACAAAGCTTTTTGTGTGCGGAGCTGCCGTCGACACTGGTCAGCTGCAGAAAATTTAAATACTCAGAACTTCATTAACTCCATACAGAAATAGAAGTAAATCTCCAAGAAAAGAAGAAAAAGCTCATTTTGGACAATTCCAAAATAAACATTCCAGTATCTTGACTCAGTTGGAAAGTAATTAAGATAATCTGGAAATTAGAGTCAAAATCTAGCTGTAAAGAAAGGCTCCCACTGCTAAGAGAAACAGGATGATGTTTCTGATGCTTGCAGGAGATGCTGATATATAACACATATTCTGGTGTAATGGAGAACAACTAGATTGTTACTGCAATTCCCTTTTAATAAATAAACCCTATATTTTCACTTGTTTGCAGCTCTCCCTGCTTTCTTTTCTTCTTTCCTTGCTTGTCATTGTCCCCTCATACACATTCCAGGCAGGTCTGCTGTAAATCCTTTTCATCACACTGTCACACTTATTGACATTTCAAGGACATTTCATTTGAATGTTAAGAAAAACAGCACTTCACAGCCTTCCAAGTAGCAGCATCAGTGACTGTCAGCATTTGAATTAATGTTGTCCCACCTCCAGCAGGACCCAAATCCTGAGAAGCAACATCTGGAAACAGGAATATCAGAAAAACTTCTAACTAAAGGCCTACACACAGTTTGGGTTTGCCTGTGACACAACTTCATGGCAACAATACACTCACAGCTTGGTGCTGTAATTTAGCACAAGATACCTCATTATCTGCCTGCCTTGTCTGTAGTTTTACCCTTCCACCTGCAATTATGCTCATTCCTGGCATCCCTGCTTGCTTCCTCAGCGTGCAGCTCTCCCCAGTTCCTCTTTTCCATTATTGTTCACATCACAAGCTCACTTAGAAGATTGCTTTTGTAAATTATCAGCACCAGATCCTCCCCTGATCTCGTTCACAGTAGTCCTGGACAATTAACAGCTCAAGGCCATTGGAGGTGTTGGAGGATACGGATCGCTGTTGTCAAGCCCACAATGCTCTTGGAGATAGGAACTGCACTGCCAATAGGTAAAAATATGGATCAATGGATAAAAAGATGGTGATAGCCTCAACATGGAGTCTAAACAGCAAGGAGGAAAAAGAGATCCAGCCCTTGAACTATGAGACATATGGCAAAGGGAATAATCAAATGTGACCTCTGGTAATGGTGTGTGTGATGTGGGACTTGGAAAGCTTTGGAGAAGATGGTAGAAACCAGATGGTGGAGCAGGCCCTAAATCTTGGTGGTGACGTGGATGGAGAAGGTTGGTGCAGCTGTGCACAAGTGGAGGCCCGTGGGGACAGCTGTGCTCCTCGGCACCTGCTGAGCCCCAACTGGGGCAGCGGGTGGTCCTGCATGAACGAATGGGCTTGTCTTTCCTGCTTTCTCTTTTCAAGGAATACCATTTGCAAAACAGAAACATGATATGGCACAGAGTAAAAGCCCTTACTCAGTTTTGATCTGCTGGAACAGCAGTATTTGGTAACTGCAAAGGGAAAAAGAACAAAAAAATGCCGCCGTAGACTAACTAGATACCTGTGTCTCTAGTTATTAATTCACTGCTTAAAAAAAACCAAAACAAACCAGCCCAAGGACGGGATCCACATTTTCTTGATCTGCTCAAAAGTCATTTCCCCGATGATGGATTGCTTTCCCATCATATCCTCTTCTGTGTGAATCCTGTCCTTGTAACAGACCAACTCCAGCTGTCATGGATATCAGAAAGGAGTGAATCAAGGACTGTCATTGTTTCCTTACTCTCCATCACTCCCCTCTCAATTGCTTTGTCTCTTTTTTGGTTTGAAAAAGAAAAATCATACAATCGATGATATACCAACGTGAGATTCATTTTGCTCCTCACTCTCTGGAATTGCAATGAAATTGTGAAATCACAGACTTCAACAATTTATCATTGATGGCCTTTGAAAGTGGCACAAAAAAGTCAATACAGTCTCATTTCTTCAGAATGACTTCTCTGTTGTTTTTTCATATTTTCCCTGTGGGATGTTTGGCAATTTGTCACACAAGCACACATAACCAAGTTGACTTATCACACACAGTTCTTTAAAATAACACTGGAGGAATTCAAGGCTTTTACTTAACACAATATTGTGAAGAAACGCATCAGGGTTCTGTTTGCATTAGCTATAATTCCCTAATGTCCCAGTGGGTCTGTTCAGCTGGAGCTTGCAATTAAGCTAAAGTTGTTTATGTGATAATTAAGTTTTTAATCATGAATATCTTTTAGAGTTCTCTTTGTGGAAAACCATTATTTTGGAATGAACCTCTGTCCAGATCAACGGTTGTCTTGGGTTAGACAAACATCTCAAAAAGTGACTAAGATGATACTGAGGTAATTTTCTATGATACCAGCAATTGTCACTGGTGCCTCCTGTGGAGTCTGTGTTTGAGAGAGCAATGAGCAATTCAAAGCCCTGTTTTTCAGCATGCCCAGACCCTGCCTGCTTACATGGTCCATAAAGGGAAGCCATCAAAACACCCTGGGGAGGTGCCAGTAGACTTTGGTTTGAACACAGGCCCTGCTCCTCACAGTCTGTACAGAGCCAACACTGGGAAGTCTGACATCTAAACCACTTTTTTGGGCATCAATGTCATAGGAAGCATCTGAGCAGGACCCTTCAGGGTTCAACCACCTCTTTTGTTAATGCTTAGCCCTTGGTAGTGCTGTTCACCAGACAAGTTTGTTCATAAATAACTATCCAAGTTGGTTTTATTGCAGATTGTTTCATCTTTACTGCCTATGTAGAGCAGGATTCCAGCACCACAACCCTCTCCAGAGAGTGAAAACCCACTCTGTTGGCCTCCAAATTAGCTCTGCATTGGCACGAGGTTGTGAGTCTGCATCATCTTACACCTGGTGCAGCTCAGTCTGCATGATTTGCACTTCCTGCTGCAGTGGTGCTGAACACAGTAATTCCAGAGCCAGCAAAGCAGTGATTCATGTGCCCAGGCCATCTCTGAGCCTGAAAACACCCCCAGGCTTTTCATTTGGAGGGAGCTGCGTTCCTGGGGACAGCTCTCCACGGCATTGGCTCTAACTGTGCAGCAACATCACTGGGCCAAACCCTCAGCTCTTGCTCAGTCTCTCTTCTGGGCATGTTTGCCTTTACAAATAAAGAGCAAGACAGAGACAACCAGGTGGAACAAAAACAGTCTCTGCCCTTTCTTTGAACAGTGCATGAAATCACAGTGACCTCGCCCTCACTGAAGGCTTTCCAGTGTTACCTAAATAAAAATAATTATCCTAATTGCTCACTAAAAGTATTCCAGGTTGACAATAGTTGTGTCTCATAAATGAAAACATGAAATTAAAAAAAAAAAATAGATGAAGCAACTAGCCTTATGAAGAAAAAATCCAAACATTAAATCCACATCACAGTAAGACAACATGAAGAATGTGGCTGTAGCATCAACATCAAACACCACAAGCTAGAAGTAGTACTAAAACTTTTAGTACTTTAGTACTAAAAGTTTCATCAATTTCACAAGCCCTTTGGTCCTGTTTGTGCCCTGATCCCCCTGAAAAGCCCATGTTTCAAAATGAGGTCTTTCAGAATCTGTGTGCCACCTTCAAAGCATCTGAAGCTGGTGAGAGTACCAGGAGCTATCCACATCCAGCAGAGAATATCCAGTCCTCTGAGTGAAACACTAACAATATGCCACATTTTGTGATACAGCTCTTTCACATGGTTATTTTCTGCCAAAATCCTGATCATGACCTGGGATTGTTCAGCCTGGATAAACTGAGGCTCAGGGGTACGTTATTGCTCTCTACAGCTACCTGATTGTAGCCAGGTGGGATCTTTTTTCCCAGGTAACAAGTAGCAGGACAAGAGAAAATGGCCTCAAGCTGTTCCATGGGAGATTTAGGTGGGATTTTAGAAAAATTTATTTGTAGAAAGGGTTGTCAAGCACTGGAATAGACTGCTCAGGGAAGTGTTACAGTCACCATCCCTGGAAGTATTTAGAAGATGTGTAAATGTGTGAGGGACATGGTTTAGTGGTAGACTTGATGTGCTGGGTTAATGGCTGGACTTGATGATCTCAAAGGTCTTTTCCAGCCTGAATAATTCTGTGATTCTGTTTCACCTTGAGGACCAGAGCAGAAGAAACAGATCTCTCTGCAGCAGGGCTTGTGCCCTGGCAGGGCGACAGCAGTGTCTGCAGTAGCCTGGGGTGATGGGGGAGAAGCTGGCAGAGCAAAGAACTCCATGTGTGTGCTCTGCTGCTGGCTGGGGTAGGCCTGCATGCCCTGCATTGGCATGGGGGGGGGAAAGCCTCCTTTGAAGACCTGATGAGCCCTTTGCCTGCTCTGCTCAGCCATGCCCAAACCAAACAAAACTTCCTGGAATCAGCATACGCTGATGGGGTGGGCATTTCGAGCCTCCTGAGGAGGTCTGAGAGAGGCTGTGAGCACTCTCCTCCTGCCCCAGGGACAAGCACTGAAGGCTGGAGAGGCTTTCTGGGCTGTTAACCAGGGCTGGCCCTGAACAGGCTGACAGCAGCTTGCCAAGGGCATTCCCGAAGGTCCCAGTGGGCTCAGGGCAGCCCCTGACCCGGCATACAGGGCTCGGCTCCACCTGGGTACAGAGATGGCAGCTCCATCAGCAGGGCTAGGCGACTGATGAGGCACAGGAGGCTAAAGGAGGTTTGTTTTGATGAGCCAGGAGTCCCATCAGTCCCACAGCTCTCAGTCTCCCTGGGAATTTCCAGTAGGCAGCAGAAATAGGCTTATTATCCACACACATCTGAGTCCTGACTATTGTCCTGCTGCCAGTGACCACCTACATGGAGTGCATCCTGCAGGGGAGCCCCACCCTGGGGCAAACTTTAGGAGTTCCTAATTTTAAAGCACATGTTTCTGTGACTTTGCCCTGTTCTGGCTTCTCTCTGCAGTATGTCACTGCCAGCATGATCCAGCCATGTAACAATAGAGGCCCCTATCTAAATTTCATCCATTATGAAAATTTCAGGCCACAACATTCCTTCAAAAACATATCCCTTTATTATATAACTGGTGATGCTCTGATATGAGTCAGTCTGTGAATCACAGGAGATACACCTAAAAACCCAACTAGAACATGTTCTGTTCTGTATTGTAAAATAATTATTTTTTGTCATAGCAAATTACTCTATTCCTTCAGTTTGTTACTTTTGCCCTTCTGTCTCCCAATCAATTCCTTTTTTTCCTTGTAAGAGTTGCTTATTTGTCCTTGGCTGGAGGCACATCCTGCCACAGGTCTGCATGCTGGTGCATTCCCCTTGTCCCTGGCCTCAGGAGCACATGTGGGACCAGTGGAAATGCTCTCAAAGGCTGGAATACTCTTGGTTCTCATGAATGCTGCAGCAATGCCCAGAAATGTTTGCCAGGACTATGTAAAAATTGCATGCATTGACACAACAATGTATGACACAAGTATCCTTTAAGAGCTGCAGTGTGGAATCCTGGCTGGGGCTCCTGTGCAACCTCCTTCTCATCCTAAATGGAAGCTTCATGCTGGAATATGTTGCTGCAAAGAGCCTAAAGCAAGACAAGGAGTAAAATATGAGTGCACCATCACACCGAGGTGCACAAGGACTGCCTATGCTGGGGATCTGGGAGCCATGAAGGACATGTGTCCTTGTGGCTGTATGCCTGGGTCCAGACAGACTGACCCCATGCAAACATCCGTCTGGGACAGCAAACTCCTGGCCAGGGCAAGCAGCTCTGCTGCTTGTGAGAGCAGAGAGTTGATTTTCTTGGTGGTAAGTATAGTTTTTCCATGGAAAGCAACTCTCTGTGTGATGCTGAAGTGTGGAAACCAGATAGGAAAAAAAAAAAACAGCAGGGATGGGAAAAAATTTCTCATGATTTTTTATCCAGTGCTAAATCAATTTATATTCAGCCCTCTTCTGGCCAAGTTTTCAAGATGAACTGGCACAATCATGCTCGGGAGGCAGAAAAAACAGCTTTTCCACAAGTGCTTCAACATCCACCTTTCCATCCCCCAACAATTAACCTTACTGCAGAGGGGAGATCAGCTGCAGGAGGAGGTCTCCTATTCATTTGGTGGATTTAGGTATCCAAGTAGAGAAGAGGAGTTCACTGCTGCCTAGGCACAGGAGCCACCTGGCCATACTCCTGCCAGGGACAAGCCCCGATGGGACCAGGCTTATCTCATGCTGCAGCTCCAGCAGGACTTTGCTTTTCCATTTTTGCAAACAATTTGTCCAAAGCTGAGTTCATTTTTGCCTGCAGGTTGGGAGGAAGGCTTTCCCCCTCAGCAAGGTGTCCCCTCCAGTGGCACGAGCGCACTCCCAGCCTCCATGACCACATTCAGCCAAGCTGCCAGCCCCGCTCTTCTTTCTTCTTGGACTGCTTTTGTGGGCAAAACACAAAGGAACATGGGCACCTCTTGCCATGCTGGATGATCTCCCTGTCCCTCCTCACTCTGCTGAGCTGGTGCTTTTCCCAGGCTGTGGCTGCAGAGGGCAGGGGAGGGGGCAGGCATGGCTGGGCAGCACTGGCTGTCTCTCATGTTTGCATCACAGTGTTCCAGGGAGCAGAGGGAAAACAGGGAGTGTTCAAGCCAGAAACTAAAGCTAGTGAGAGTAACTAGCACTGTGCAGGAGCTGGAATTTCCATGTTTGTGGGGAATTCCCCAGTTTTTCAACAGGCTATTATTCTTTGCTGGATCAAAACCAGAAAGTTTTGGAATTTCCTATAAAACTAAACTTGGGAAACACAAGTAGATCCTTTGAAACCTGTCAAGTGTTGGTTGCCATTTCAACAACTGACGGGGCTTTTTTTGCATTAAATGAATTTCAGAACTTGTTGCCTCACAAAAGATTAAGCCAAGTAATTCACCATGCAAGGGTTGAAGCAAAGTAATTTTATTACTTTAGCACAGTGCTTCCTTCCTTGCTACCAGGATTTTAATCCGTATTTTTCTCTAGAAGTTCCCTTAAAAATTTCCCTTAAAACACTTTCTCCTGGAAGAAGGAATGATATTTTCTTGCTTTACTGCTACTAACAAAGCTAAGCAATTGCAGCCATAATTGTGTCTCTGGCACTTCCTGAATCTTGAAAAACAGCCCTATGGAAATAAACCAGATGCTTTTTCCTTTCTCCTTGGTTCTCCCCTCCTGGGAGGGGCTGGAGTATGCCTTGGTGGCACCTGGGAAGGGGACCAGCACCTGCCCAAGCTTCCCTCCCATCCCAGGGTCCTCACCAAAGAGAAAGAAGGATGCACAGACAATCTGTTAAAGGACTACAACAACTATTCAGGCTGGGACTGAGTTAAAATTTGATGAATGTGGGAGCAGAAACAAAATTCGGGCTCTGAGCAGCTGCCTTTGACAAGCTGACAGCTTGATCTTGGAGAAAAGCAAGCCCTGATGGATCTATCAGCCAGGCCAGCTCTGCATATGTATTGAGGCTTCATGTTTTCTGTAAGAAAAATATGCAAACACTTTATCCATGTCCTTAGTTTTCCATAAATCATGATCCTCCTGCAGCGAGGAGGTGCTGCAAACCCAGGAGTGCGCCTCACTAATGGTGGGAAGGAAGGAGGGTCATGGCTTTGGGGTGTCCCCCCCAAGGCAACTGGTAGAATGAGATGGACAGCCTGCATTGGCTTGTGAGGTGCTGCTTTCATGTAATGAATTTGCAATAACCATGTTCTCACTTGATGCGCTGCTCCCCATCCCAGTTTTCCCTGGTAGCTGTGCCCAAAGGCACGGCCCTCCTCTGGTTTGGGGGGGCACGAGAACCACTGCAGTGCAAGCCATCCTGCTGGAGAAGGAGCACCTCTTCAATGGGGATCAAAATTGTTGCTTTCTTTCTTATCCATATTTGTTACTTCAACTAAGTTGTTCCCATCTGAATTCCTGAAAGCCAAATATCCTGACCTACATAAGGCACTTTTTAATCTTTAGGAGAAAAGCAAAGGGATCATTTTTCTCTGTATAGGTGCCTTTGTGTTTGTACTAACTGCTTTTCTTCATTTTAATTATTCATTTAATATCCACTGCCCCTTTGCTGCTACCTGAAGTACACTTCAAAGCTCCAAAACATGGGCTAGGTGCATATAAATTTCAGCATAAATCAATGCAAAGATGAATCTCAGACAGCCATAAAAGAGCTGCATGGAGAATCTTCCTTAACTATCCCCACTCACATCAGGCAGCTGTGATGCCCCACGGTTCCTCCCTGGTAGCAAAAACCTTTGGAAGAATGGTGCTCTTCCAGTTGCAGCCCCACTCCAGGGATTACAGTGGGATGTAGGTGCCTAGACTGCCTGAAAACTGTAATTTCACAGGTTTCAATAAAATATTCAAGCCTGTCCATGAGCAGTGTTCACCAAACACACAAGGGACCATATGTGCACTCCAGTGCCTTGGCTGTGAGTAGAGCTGGATACTAATTCTCTTCCCAGGATGTGACAGCTCCTTCCAGTTCCCTACCAGCCCTCCCAGGGACCAGCAGCCCCTCCAACACCTGGGTGAGAGGTGCTCTTTGGATGGGTTGAGTTTTAAACCCTTCCATTAATTAGTTGAACCAAGAAAATGACGATGGCTTTCTGTTTTGTTTTCCTTGTCCATCAGCTCCGTAGAGGTTTCCTTTGACCCGTTGGTCTTGGAGAAGCCTCCCTTGCCTTCAAACCACTTAGCTCAGTTTTGCTCTTCACTGCTTGCCCTGTGCTCAGCATTCCTCTATTCCCAGCACTCCCATGTGCATTGCCATGTAAGGTATCTTTTAGGCAACATTCCTGACATGCGTCCAAGTCATCTCAGCTTTCTTTTCCAACACTTCAGTAACAAGGCAGCTTCTCCTCTTAGCTGCTGTTTCCCTCATCACACCATCTTTTATTTTCTGCAGCTCTAGCCCAGCTGACTTCTCTCTGTTGCTGCCGTTCTCATGCTCCACATCCTGACCCATTCAGTAAAGCCATCTTAAACACACTCATTCCCGACCTTGGCAAAATGTTGGGAGTGCACTCCAGTCCTTGTAGTTTCTAGAACTGTTCCTCTCCTGGTGCCACTTTCACAGCTCTAATCACTTCCACTAGCCCTCCACCAGGTTTTCCAGCTTGTCCTCCCTTTCCACCTCCCAGTTCAATCTTTGCCTCTTCCTGTAGGTTTCCATGTGACATGATTTTCTCCTGCATGCTAAGCCTCTGTCCAAGCTTTCCGATCTTCCAGTCCCACCTTGTCCCATTATTCCCTGCAGGCCTTTTTTCATCAGTGGTACCAGGTCATCAAGAGAGCTGAGCTGGGAAAGTGGCAATGAATAATTTATCTGGGTGTAGCTCCTTTGTGTGCCATGGCACAGCCCTGAGCAGCTTGGGTTTCCCTGGACTGCTTCCAAGTCCTAGCCCCATTCAGAAGCCTGTTAATCACCAAGAGTTTTATTACTCACCCACAGGTTCATCAGCCTGGGGGAAGCCAAGCCCTGGCTCCCACCAGCACCTGGGTCTTGCACCCGGGTCCAGCACTGGTGGCCGAGCAATTTTCCCTCTACAGGCGCCTCACAGCTGCTGCCTTCCACTGGAAGAGGCATTTCAGAGTCTCCCCTAGGGGTGGAAAATCTGTTTCCCACACACCTGTGGTGGCAGCCTGGCCACTTCTCATCACTGAGCATGAACAGCAGTGTGGCTGGTCTGGGTGAGCATGTGTGGCATCTGGCTCCCAGAGGGATTTTGGGAGAGCATGGGGATGAGGGGCTGTTTGTGGGACGCAGCTAGGAGCCTCACCCAGCTCCCATCAGAGGACAAACTCCTGATAGACACTTCTCCATTAGGAGTTGCAAAGGCTACCAGGTAATTTTAAAATCTAATTTCATCACCAGTTATGTCAGAAGAAAAGGTTGTCAGGAAGCTGAATGGCACGGGGAAATGTCTGAGTCTCAGAAATGTCAAGGATTATTCAGGGAAACCTGTGTGCTGGCCACTTCTTTCTGAGTAATCCTTGCAATGATAAATGGTGCCTGAACCCAGCCCTTCCTCCCCTTGTCACAACAGACTGACAGACAGACAGACAGAGAGACAGAACTTAAGCAAGTGAGAGAGGATAGCTAATGGGTTGCCTTCATTCCCTGAAGGGATGGGATTTTATTCCCTTTTAGCTTCAAGTGCTGCCTTTGCACAGTGGACTGCAGTGGTGATTAATAGGAGGAAGAGGCCCATTGACCCAAACAAAAGCCCATTACAGTAAATGGATGCTGCCCATTGATTTTTCTGCATCCTTCCTCCCGTGGTCCAGTGAGAGAGGACATCCCTAGAGCTGGTCTGCAACACTGCTGCCTCTTGGAAACTACTTGGGTTGGGAAGGTGGGAGTGAAGGATGGTTCTTATCCCCCCACCTTTGCATCCCCCCTGCCCCATGCTTTGGCCCCAGCGTATCATGACATTTTTTGCTCTGACCCTGTGGGTACTGCAGTCACTCCACATCACCAAAGTCATCACAGTGATGTACACTCATGGAAGAGGCTGTGCAGGCCCTGGGATGGGGGATAAAGCTGGGGATATAAAACCCCTGGGCCTGGTAGGTTTTACCCCAGGGCTCAGTTTCACAGCTCACTGATTTGGAAAGGCTCAGGAAGGGAAAAAGGCTCCTGAAAGAGCAAGTCCTGGCAGAGGAAGGCTGCTCCTCTGCGGGGTCTGAGGGGAGCACAGTCACATCACAGTTGATGTATGCACAGTTGACTCCATCAGCTGGGGTCAAAAGGACTTCCAGGGCTTCAAACCTGTGTTTTCTGGCATACCCTAATCTGGTTCACAGGAGGTCGCCAGTCAAAACATGGTCATCTTTTTGCCTTTAAAAAGCTTCACTGTCCCATGGAAAAGCTGCATTGTCATGTGGGAACCTGGAGTTCCCATCCGTGTCAGCTGGCACAAAAGCTACCACTCCAGACAAATATTAGATGTATGCAGTTTCTACATCATTGCAGACAACAAACAGCTTGCCTGGATATTCACAAATTGGAACAGGCATAATGTTAGAAAGGGAAGTAAAAAGACCAATGGGAACAAACACAAATGCTAAGCAACAGCAGAAAAAAATACTTGAAAAACGCTGGATGCCATCCTGGGGCTGTTTTCTCTCCAGATGAAAATAGCTTTCAAGTCTCTAAATGTTGGCTAGATGTTAGGATACAGCAAAATGGCATCTATAAGGCAAAGTAGGCTACTTTTCACCTGGGATCTGTTAAAAATGTTATTATAACACTCTAGAGAAAGTTAAGGTTATTAAGCCACCGGCTCTTGGAGCTCAGTCTGCAAGACAGTTTTATTCCCATAAAACCAGTGATGTGGCAAAGCAAGCCCTGGTAATATCTAAATGTGCTTCCCCCTGCAGTCTCACCGTGAGGATTATGATGCTTGGCAGCTGAATAGTAGTGTGTTTGAATTTATGAGATTCAGAGTCATTTCAGGGTAAAATCTCACAAAGTTGTTTTTTTTTTTTAAAGAAGCCTACATGTTTAAAGGGTCAGAAAAACAGAAAAGGGGATAAATGAGGCAGGATTTACTCTTAGTTATTCAAAATACTGAATACAAAATGGAAAAACCTTTCCTTATGGCAGTCTATCCTCCTGCAGCATGGAGCCTGTGAACACAGGGTGCCCTGAGTTCAGAGAGCACATCCAGAGGAGAAGAAAGGAGCATTTGTCTCCTTGTTCTGTGCCAAGTGGTGCCCTGGCCTCTGCCTGCCACGCTTTGCACTCCCTGGCAATGTAAACCAGGATTTCCCAAGCTGTGCTCCAGCCTGCGCAATAGGAGCTGAAATACTGAACGTCTGGCTGCCTGGAGGAAGGCAGAGCCCCCAGGCAGGGCCAGGCAGCCAGGGAGGTGAAGGGCCTGGCTCCTCTGACCTCACACAGAATGCAACCATTTGGTTTGACCACAGGGAAACAGAGGGAAATAACTGTGCCCCCCCCCAGCCAGCCCCCAGCAGCTTCTGCCCCACCTCTGCCACTCCCGGCTGCACTTTGCAGGCAGTGGTTTTCCTGGGGATGGCAGAGGAAGAAAAGACAGATTTCCTCAAGAACTGGGTCCAAAATCTTACCACAGCAGAAGTCATGTCCTATTTCTCACCTCTGTCCCCAGTTGGCATCCATCAACCTGGCAGCTCCAGTGGGAGGCAGGCCATCTCCAAGGGCTGGTGTCCTGCCCCCAGCTCCTTGTGTGGCCATGAGTGGATCACACTAGCAATGAATAGCTCAGCTCGCACTCCTGCCTTCCCGCTCTGGGTCTCCAGACCTGTCACCCACGCAGCCATCCATCACTTCTAACACCACCTGTATGATCTTCCCACTGCTGGGAGCGACACCTGCCTGGCAGGTAGAGATTGAGTTGATTGGTGGCATCAGAAGCTCTGAGAGCAAACAGACCCAGCTTGGGTGCCTGGCTAGTGAGACAGATGCTTTGTGTGAATTTATGGACCTCACTTCCTCAGAAGTCTAAGCTAAAATTAAGTGTTTGTGCCATGACAGCAGTGGTTTCTGTGAAGATGTGAAGAAGTAGCTCTGGGCTCACTGCATGTCCTGGGCAACTGAGAGCAAAAGGTCAAATACATATATCCAGCAATAAAGATCTCCTGTTAACAAAGACTTCCTTATTTCTATGGCTGACAAAGAAATCCATCCCCAAGCACAGAAGGAGAGTCACAGAAAATAAGGATGGAAAAGCCTTTAAATAGGAATTCAGCCTCCTGCTCCTCAGCTGGCACCCACAGCCCCAACCCAGCCCCAGAGTGGGGGTGTCTGACTGCTGCCCACTGATTCTGCATCCATCCTCCCTCCACACTTCTGGTGGCTTGGGGAACCTTCCAGAGATATCCTCACAGCCAGCAGGCCCTTCACTCATTACAGCCCTGGGCTCCAGCTCACCTACTGCCCATGCTTGCTCAGCTTCCTTGAAAAAAGTCAGTTAAGCCTTATTTAGCTGAGCCTGCCTTGCAGAAAAAGCTGTGCTCCGAGTCCAGGACAAAGCCTGTTCTGCCAATTTTATCCATCTTATTTGGGAGAGGAGGGCACAAGTGGCCCGGAGCAGTCAGACTGGGGTGCAAGGCTCATCCATTCCTTTCTAAGGAACAGCACTGCTGCCTGCCAGGCTCATGCCAGGTGTCATCTGTGGAATGTTTCTGACTCGAGGAGAAGAGCAGAGTGATCGTTCTCTTGCCGTGTTTCCTTCTGCTCTGTCTGGCAGTGGGCACAGCCAAGCAACACGAGCAGCGTGCGGGTGGTGCCCAGCCCAGGGACCCCGGAGCTCTCTGCAGCTGTGGCTTTCTGCTTTTCTCTTCTCACCTCCCCCTTGCCAGGACAGAGAGGGACACTCAAGGTGCTTCCTGAAGAGCACACCTAGTGCACACACAGCAAAGATGAGCAGGGGCCCAGGGGAAACAGCCCATTACCTCCACCCCAAGGATAACTTATGCCTGCCCTCCCTTTTCTCCTTCGCAGGAGGCTTTGCCCTACAAGGTGATGACAGCCTTTTAGGTCCGTGGCACTAAAAGAGATTGAAAAGCAAATTACAAAATGCCATTAAAAGACATGAACAAGACCAGCTTCTCCTGTGTCCAGCCACAGGGTCAATAGGCCAGAGCAGGAAGAGGGATGCTGCAGCAGCAGCAGGCAGGGAAGGGGCAGAAACCCCTCTGAAACTTGCTTCTGGCAACCTCAGTTCAGTGAAGCCTGTTCAGAAGCCCAAACGCCTTCTTTTCTTCAGAGCTCAGCTGTGGCTCTGCACCACTGCACAGAGATCAGTCTCAACAAAATATACTTTAAAAATAGATGGGCAAAACCCAGGGGTGGTTCCTCAGGCAGGGAAGGGACCACTGTTCCTCCCTCCTTTGCTTTCCTGCAGCCAGCATGCTGAGAGCTGCTGGGGATTTGTGCAGCCCCCCCTTTTTGTCTCGCTGCAGTCTGCTGGTGCTGAGGAGGCACTGTGCAGAGAAACAGGGAGCAGTTTCCTGCAGCCACCACAGCCAGCCATGCCCTTCTCTGCAGGCAGAGTGTCAGCAGCCAAGCTGCCCTTCTGATCGAGAGCAGTCTCTGCCACCATGAAATAGACAATAAAATAAAGCAAAATACACCCCAGGATGAATTTCCTCCCATTTTCTTCCTCTTCTTTGTGGTTTATAGGAAGTGAATCACATGCTGTACCCTGCCACTCATGTGCTGCCTTCGGGATGCTCTCCCATAGCAGGAATAGCCCATCTGTCAGGGCCAGACAAGGGCTCACTTGACAGGCTTTCTGTATTCCTGAAACCACAAAAGAACACATACCCTCTGCCAGGAGCCCTAGTTGGCTCCTGTGGAAAACCAGGGACACCAGAAAATGGAAGTGGCTCTGTTAAATGGCAGGGACAAGGGGAAATTTCCTGGTGTTCAAGCAGAAGCCTCAGCTGAGGGATTTTGCTTTTCAGCCAGAATTTCACCTGACTGCAGCCATCCTCCTGGCTCCCCCTTTGACATGAATCTCAGTCAACATCTCACTCCTGTAATTGGAGAATTATATCAATTATGAAGGTGAGGGAAAATTTTTAATCTTGTAGTTGCCAGTACAGCCTCCTGGAGACAACCTCTCACCACACAGCCAATGCTTGTGGCTCGGGAAGCCTTCTGCATCAAGGATGAAATTCACCCCTAGGAGAGACATGTCAGAACAAACCTATGGTGCACACATGGTCTGTGCTTGGGGAAGGGCCCGGGCTGAGCTATTGTCCTGGTTTAGGGCCATAAAGCCACCCTAGGACAGCTATAGCCCACTCATCCCCTGCTGCCTGGTTTGGAGGTGCCTCTGGGGCTGTCTGAGCACACTGGGGCTCAGGGCTGCAGCAGTGGGAAGCTGCTCTCTCTGTCCCTGAAACTCCACCAAGAGTGGCTCTGCTGCAGAAACAGCTGTGAAATAGATGCATTTCTTTTTTGCCCTTTCCTTACAAGCAGACAAACAAACCATTTGATCCTGTGAAAGCTGTGATGTGTGCCACCTGCCCCAATCCCTGTCTCTGCTGTGGATCCTGGGAGCAGCACTGCTGGTCCTGGCAAGGGCAGAGAGCTGAGGGGGAGGCAGCAGCCCCTGGCATTGGGCACATGCCCAGGGGGAGTTGAGTGGAGCTCAGGAGGGCTTTCCCCAGGCATTCCATGAACATTATATCAAAGTATAATCTAAAGTCATCTGACTCCAAAATCCAAAAGCTCAAAATCCAACTAAATTTGTAGCCAAAACACCTTAAAGGGAGTTAAAGTGTCTTCAGTCACCTCTACTGCCTGCTGCAGTATGACGCAGGAGTAACTGGGAGTACAGCACAGGCAGGGACAGGAGGGGCATCCAGCACTGCCCCCACCTGTACCTCCAAAATAAACACTGGATTTCCACTGCATGGGCTCGTAGTGAAGGATAGGAGCGCTTTAGGTCAATTTTAAAGAAGGTTTTTTCATTCATCTGGAATTGCATTCTTGTTATGCCACCAATGGCAAATGGTGATATGGCAGGGGCTGGAGTGGCAGCATGAATTGCAGCTTCCAGGGAGTGGGCTCTGCTGTGACAAAGGAGGAAAATGCCTTTGAACCAGCAAACTGAGCTGGGGCATGGGAATTTGAAGATTTCTTTCAGTGCACCCAGCTCAACTGGCAAAGCAACAAACTCAGCATTCTGCAGCAAGAGCAGTGAAGTCATGGCAGATAAATGATCTCAGAAGGACAGGAAGGAATGTATTGATTTAGGGGCTTGGAGACCACTTTCATGCAGAGGATGCACAGGAAAGACAGGGCTGTTTAGCAGAACCTGTACCTTTTTTTTTTTTTTTTAATTTTTGAAGCTATGAGATATCTGCCAGAGGAAAAAATGGCCCGGACAGGAAACGAACTGCCTCCTACTCTTGTCTCATTACCCATGTATTTTTTTGGCAGAATCACCTGAATTTGAGACACTGTTAAATGTAAGAGAGAAAATAAATTACCCTTTTCAGACTGACCTTTCTTACATTTACCTTGATATGGATTGCCTGCCTCACTCCAGTTTGGAAGGCAAAAGCTTTTAAGTATGCAGGGGTCCTCATCACCTGCCATCATTCCAGGCAAGGCCAGAGAGAGGCTTTCTCCTCCTCTTGCCCCCTGCATACACATCATTGTTGTCCTTCTTTGTCCCCACTGAGCCTCCTCAGAGGATGCTGCAGCCATTCCTGCTCCTCCCATCTTCCCCAGGGCCACTTCAAAGAGCAGGACTGCCTTTTCCATAGTGATAACCAGTTTTGTACTTCTCCCTGGTTTATAAGGAAGAAGGTTTCTGGAAAAAGTTATGAGTAAATAGTTTTTGGAGCAGTTAGCCACATCATTTGGTATGAGTGCTCGCATTGGAGCCATTTTTAATGGAAGTATCTGTAATTGTATTTGTAATTGTCAGGAAAGCATTTGGAAATAGATACACACCAAACAAGGCTGGAGCTGCCGCACGTGTGAGAGGGTAAGTAATGCACCAGGCTATAGTTTGTAACTTGTATGGTTTGTAGCTGAACCAACAATGCTTCAGCATTTTGTTCATCTTAAGACCCTTGGACACTTCTGGCAGGGGCATCAGGAGGTCTTTAGTCCAACCTGCTGCCCAGAGCAAGGTCAGCTTTGAGACCTGACAGGTGTCCTCTGTTGCCTCCTCCAGGTAATTGGCTAACAATGCTAAACAGGACAGGTGCCCACCATGGCCCCCGGCACCCCACTTATGGGGCTGTGGGTAGAGAACAACCCATTACCCTCTGATCATCTAGACAGGCTTTTGCTTCTGCTCTTCAACACAGCAGAGTAGGAAGAGAATGGTAAATTTGAAAAGCTGGTCTCTGGTTGCACTACTAATTTCTCCTCTCTTCACAAATTTTATCCTCTTCTCAGTAATTATTTGGAAGTGTGCTTAGTCTTTGTGCGATCAGTAGCTTGCTTTTGCAAAGAGCAGACATGACAAAGGTTAGGAGGAGTAAAACAGAACCTGTGAAGTGGTACTGTAATAATCTGGGCAGATAAAAGTGTCCTCAGGTCCCATCCATGGCTGCATCTGCACCATGGGCAGAGCAAAACAACAGGCCACCAAGGGAAAGACTGCTCTCTCCTTCTAGCCCCTTGCAGGAAGTCCTCAAACGAAAACTGGGAGGGGAAGATTGATCCAGCCTGCTGACTTACTCACATATCCAGGGGGATCATTCTTCCAGAGGCACTTGACTCTGATCTTGAAAAGGACAGAGATATCCTGCATTCAGAAAAGGGACAAAGTCTTTCACTGGGAAACTTCCATCCGAGCTCTCACTATGTTTGGTACACGGGCCAAATGCAAACAAACAGAGTAACGACTGGAGTCAACAGAAAACTTTCCATGAGCTCCTGAGGCCACATTTCTCAGTACCTTTTCCTTTTTGCTACTCCTCTCTATTGGCAGTCCTTGGAGACCAGCCAAGTTTGCTTCCTGTGCTCCTCATTTTTCAGCACACACCTAAAAATCAATAGCCTTGCACTGGCTGCTTCTGTTAGTGCATTATCATTTCCTGCAACAAGGATAGCTTGACAAAATGAAGTCTCAGCTAATTAAAGACTGTAAAACAGTTGTGTTGACAACTGGGTCGCCAGCACTCTGTAAGCCATTTCAAACGATTTCTTCTGGAGGAGATTCTGAAAGATCTTAGCTCCTTCATGAGTCCTTTTGCAGTTGCTACTCCTGTGTGGTGTTCAGGTAGGGCTCTGTCCTCTATCCATTAGGAGCTGCTTTGATTTTAAGGATGAAAGTGTAATCCAGGTTCAATGGGCTCTGAGCCCTTGGCCTCAATGTTGACACAAAGGCATGGGAAGGCTCCATCCACATGCAAATTTCCCATCTGTTAATGCTGAAACCTCTCTCATGGCACATGCAGTCCTTCATGTAAATGAGCATCAGCCTTTCTGATTTCCAAAATGTTTTCAGCAGAACAGGTGCCTGCTGAGAGAACAACACACCATTGCCAAACCAAACGGCTCCCAAGAGCTGACCAAGGAGCCTTTGAAGGGAAGGAAAGGAAACTGCAGCAATTTTCAGTTTGCTGATAAATCCCAGGGTAGTCTGGGCAGAGGAAGACTGAACAAGATCTATCTGACAGCTGTAGCTCTCCAACAGTCCAGTTAGGCTTGACAGATTAACAGAGCAGTTTGCACAGCAGCATCATGTAACACATGAGCTTCAAGTACTCAGATAAGATGGACCCTCAGGTTTTCAGACAGGTGCAAAAAAGCACTGAGGGACCAACACGGCAGTGAAGCTAAATAGGGCAAAATCTGTGCAAGCTCCTTTATTGTCTGCCCTTTCCCTAACAGGGATATTATGTCAGCTCAGAGTTGCATTAACTTGCTCAGAGAGAAATCTCTCTCCCCTCCTTCTAAACACATGGTGAATGCAATCCTGCAGCTTGGCATGAGACAAATGCAAAAAGCCCAATAGAGAGGATGCGCTGGAAGAGGAATCTAGGAGTGTGGCTGAGAAACAGCTGCTGGTGAGAGCAGACAGCCCTCTGGTTTGGTCCCCAGTGTTCCCATATGTTCATTTACACCAGCCCAAAGTCAGGCATCACGTGATGCACCTGCACACCAGCCCACCTTCCCATCCACAGCCTTTTCTGTTTGGTCTTGGTGTACGGCAGCCTTATTTCCTCCTTCCCTGTGTGATGTGTGGGATGCAGCTCTCAGCTGTTTTTGCCAAGCCTTCCTGGGGATTGCTTAGTAATGACTGCACTAGCAGAGCAGCTATTGCTCTGCACACAACTGCATCACAAAGATGCCTACCTCATAGGAGGAAAGGAGATTGATTCCTGCTGCTGCAGCAGCTTGGCCAACCAAATCCTGTAGTTGGCACATTAAAAAAAAAAAAAAAGTATATAAATACACAGACCACTGGTACAGAATCTGTGCAGAGACACAAACTGGGGAATTATTATAGGGTTTTCCTAAAGAAGTTCAGAGGCTTGCCCATTCATAGTTTCTTGATAGCACCAGAAAACCTGGCAGCCTCATCCAAGGTGTGATTGAGAGCTGGAGGTGGTGACCTCTGCCTCTGTCCATGCTTGTGCCAGCAGTCCCAAGAGGGAGCAGTGATGGAGTAGCCATAAGGAGGAAATACTTCTTCTCACCACAGCAGGACTGATGGTCCAGCATTGCCAAGATGTCACATCACCCAGAAAGGTGATTTTTGATGTTGATCAAGTGAATTCAGTGCTCAAAAGAGGGACAGGAAAAGAAGAAATTTTTGTTGAATCTGATGCCAATGTCCTGGCTGGATTTTCTAGAAATGAATAATAGCATCTATTAAAAGCTTCTGCATCTTTATCTCTTACAATCCTTGTTTTCAAGTGTTCAGTAGAAAAATACTGCTTTCATTACAAAACTAGGACCGAAAGTCAAGCTACTTTTACAGTACTGTAAAGGTGACAAAAAGGGCCTGCTCTGGAAATTATCCTTTGGTGAGACCTTATTTTCACCCTTAAGAAAATATCAGTAAGCACAAATACCCCTATGCAGGAATGGCAGCAGGTACAGGAGGGGAAGTCCTGAGCTGCAGGTGCTGTGAGTCCCTTGTCAGGACCTGACACAAATGTCAGACTAAAAGCCACGGCCTCAGCTCCCCTCACCAGTCACTTCTGTGCTTCCTGACAAAACCAGCTCATGTCCCTTGGAGCATTTCTTAACACAAAGCTCTTTTCAGCAGTGGAGACTGTACTTGTATGAAGAAACAAGCTCGAGAACTGCAGCTGTAATGAGCTCTCAGATGTCGGAATTCAGCACCTGTATCCAGGGATCGATAATAGCCTCAATATGACAGTCTGCAAAATCCCAAAGTGCTGGAAGCAGCATTATTTACAAGCAGCCTTTCCTTGCTGATGCCAGACACTGCAGTAGCCTGCTTGCTTCCCCAGCTGAATGGCACTCAGCCTTTTTCCTCCTCTGCCATTACCGTGCTGCCTTTCACCTTGGAAACTGGCATCTCTGACAGCAATGCTGCTTCAGGGGAGTTGAACCTACGATCTCTTTCCCGTTCCACAAATACTTTGTTTCAGCTTTGGCTCACAACCCTTTTGGCTTATTTGGCCTGACGGTGCAATTAGGGATGCCCACATTCCTAATTTAAACCTCCTCACGGGGGTGAGCAGGGCTGAGGCAGCTCCCCCCCGCAGCTGCTGGGCCCCTTCTCTCCCCTCCCACACCGGTGCCAGTGTGGCTGGGGCTGCCCGAGACTCTCTGGCCCCACACAAGTCCAGGAACTCTGGAGGGCTATCAAGTTCCCTTGTCTTCTCACTCAGCAGATAATAAGCTTCAGTCTGGGATTTTGCAAATCTCATTGGCTGTCTTCAAAGAAACATCTGGCGAGTCAGGGAGTGTTCATCCCAGGGGGTAGGAACTGAACCACTCACATTTAAATTGCTCTCCGTGTCTGAAAAGGTGAGTTGTTGAATGGCAATTATGCCATGCTCTCGGAAGCTTCATTATCTCCAGGCTCTCCTGTATGCCCTAATCCACAAACACAGAAATGTCTCATCTCCATTTTTCATACTTTCACCTGAGAAAGGAGAGGTGTCTCTCCAGGTTTTGGAATTGGCCAACAGGGACCAGAGGAACCAGTCGGGTTTTTCCTGGCAGCAATGATATTTCATTCTAAGGAGAGTGCGAGGAACCTCCGTGTTTGCTCTCTGTGGCCAACTCTTCCCTCTTGGAGCAAGGGGAATACCTACACCTGCCCTCCAGGCAGCTATTTCCAGCAGAACTCTTACCAGAGCTGACTAACATCTGCACACAGGTTCCCCTTTCCAGGAAATGGGACAAAAGTTCTTACTGAATCAAAGAGAAGCTGAGTTAGAGATTTAGATACCACAACAACCAACCCAACATCTTTAAGACCCACAGGCTCTCCAGTGCAGCCTGTGAACTTGTGCATGCAAGCCTTGCCACAGACGGATCCTCCCACCCATGCACAGCCCTACACCACTGCTGGCCCAGCCCTCCTCAAAGGCAGGGTGGGCGCTTGGCACCTACACAGGCAACAAGCCACCACACCTTCAAGCTGCCTTAATTTCAGAGGTAAGGAGAGGCTTCCAAGTGCCTGGCTGCAGTCTCCAGGGCTTAACTATTAACTTTCAGGTGAGAAAGGACAGCCAGGCACACATAGGATCTAACAGGAACAAAAGCCCCCTCAGGCTTTTAACCAGCAGGCAGAACAAAATGTGTCTTTGAAGATGAAACCCCCACAGCCCTGAAGCCCCAGGGAAGCTGCCAGGCCAATGAGGTGAGAGGAAAGCAACCGGCTTAGGCCTGGTACACTGCAAGACCTCAGGTAGAGGTCTTGGTCTTGGTCCCTCAGGGGACCAAGCTCAGGTCCCCCCATCCCACTGGTGGCAGCACACCTCCAGGGAGCTCCTGGGAGCATTTGATTCCTCACTAACCCCCATTCCCAGCTCAGGTGTGGGTGCTGGATCTGGGAATGGGGGTTAGTGAGGCTGCTCTCTGCTAGTCAGGTTGAGCCATGCAAGGTCAACGTGGTAATCAAGGTCACTTCTCAAAAGGGGCTGGGGCACAGATGAGTTGTGCAGCCACAGGGAGCTGGCAGAAATGATCTGCACTGACTGCACCTCTCCAGAGGCTCTCCAAGGACAGGGCTGCCTTGGGCTGTCCCAGCCCTGCAGTTACATCCCAGCCTCCCAACCGGGAGCTCAGGATTATTCTGATCATCACAGACCTTGAGATGGTAAAACGCACTGGCAGCTGAGCAGCCCCCAGGCAAGTTCCTCCCAGGGCAGCACTGGGTGCTGAAGCCAGGGCCTGTGATCCCAGCTCTGGTCCACTGTGACAGGGAGCTCCAGCAGCAGAGAAGAACAGGGCCAGGTCCCAAACCACCCCCTGCCCCCCCGAGCACTCTTCCCCTGCCTGTTCCCCATGGTCCCTGGAGCAGCCAGCACAGCACTCACCTCTGCAGTAGGGGCAGAGCTTAGGGTGCTCTTGACCCACCTCTGCTCTCGTGATCAGACCTGGAGAAGCAGCCCAGGAGTTACAGCCTCCCTGCTGCAGGAGGGCCAGTAGCTCTCACTAGTTTGGTCACCAGTGAGGTTCTCTGCTGCAACACAGTCTTACCCAAAGGAAAGAGGCAAATGCAGCTGGAGCTGGGGGCTGGCCAGTGTCGTGAATGGTGGGTCTGCACTTTGCTTGGAAGCTCAAAGCATGTTCCTCTCCTGGTGTTGGTGGTAGTTCAGACTACCATCAACAACCAGAGCCATGGAGGAATCCTGTCTGCAGGCAGGAGAAGGATGTGATACTCAAAGACCTTGGTGATGATGCCAGAGACAGTCATTGCTCAGGGCACAAGAAAAATAGAGCCTGAGACAGCCTTCATATCTGTTTGTTGAGAGCAGACTCTTCTTTGGGATGCTGTCAGTCATGGTGACAGGAACCAAAAGGTTTGGCTGGCATCACTTCATTAATGTAAGAGTAGACTTGCCTATTTGCTTTGCAGAGCACCCATCACACTCACTGAAAGACAGCTCAGCTGGACAGTGCCATGGATTTGGTGGAGTGCCCCACTCTGGACACCTGCTGTCGCCACACTGACATTTTATCCCACCCAAGAGATTTGTGCTTCTTCTGTCACAGTGGGCACAGTTGCAGTCACTTCTCACCTGCAGGGCACCCCAGAGCTCCCTGCCTGCTCCACTGCCAGCTCCAGCAGAGCCGTAACCTTGGGACTGCCGGCGATTAATGAGCCTTATTTAGGGACACATGAGCTGCACAAATTAAAGAACTGAAACCCAATCTTTCTTTAATTTAGCCAGCACAGGTAACAGACAGATCAAGGTAAGATATACACCAGTATGTATTTCCCTCATTCTGGAAGTCTAATATCATCCATTCAATACAGAATTGGCTTCCAGCATAAAGGATTTTCTAAAAGATTAATTTTTCAATCTAGCATCTACAGGGAATTCCACTCTGTTATTCTGCTCCCTAATGACTGGTGCAAGATCCTATTCCCCTTTTTTGCCAGGCAACAGCTGAAAGTCCCAAAGTGACAACTTGTCACCCCCTTTTGCCTCTCATGCTCAACCTGAGCTATTTAACCCTTGCAATCACTTGCTGACTGTGGGCAGTGATCATTTCTTTCCTACAGCTGTTCTTTCTTGCATGGATAGCTGCTGGTCAGTTTATTTTCACCAGACACGTAATGATTGATCCTATGGTAGGCCACCTAAAACTTTTCCCATTGTTTCTTCCTGATTTTTAGTTCAAGGAAAGTACAAGGAAAATTGTTGTTTCATCCCACTACTTTGCCTCTATCCAAACAAAATAGTAGTTGAAGAGTATTTTCTGATAGAAGTGTCAGAACATTTGTTACCTATAAATTCAGCATCCTTGGACTTGTTAAAAGCAGGGTGCTTAGCTGTGGCACCACACAAGAGGCAGCAGCTTCTGCCCTAAGGTACTGTAGTTCACACTCTCTACCAGCTAAAACACAGTAAATTATTCCCTCAAGCCTGCTCCAGCACAAACATCTCCTTGACTCTGACTAAAATTTCTTGGGAAGCAGAGGATTTGTGGAGATAAACTCCTGCTGGAGTACTCAATATGCTGGCCCTGGGGCTCACATTATGCACTTGCTTGTACATAATGAAGGTGGTAACATGCCTGAAATTTTTTTCCCCTCAAAGCTGGGCTCTTCACTGAAAGGTAACATAATGTCTGAAGGGTAAAAATACTACCTTGTTGGGAGTTTGGCATCACTAATATTTCTAATTCTGGAAATTCTATCAATTTTCATTGATATAACAATCCATTTTATTTTTATATCTAGTTCAGCTGTTCTCCTCAAATTACTTCTGGTAGCAGTGAGTGCCATTCATTTAATGAAAAAATCTTCCTACCAAATCTGAATTTATCACCTCTACTTCACAAATGTAAAAACTGGGCCTATAAAGCTACAAGACAAAAATAGAAGTTCTCTATCCATTTTGTCTGTGTTAATCATCACTGTAGCTATTTTAACCTCTCATTCTCTTCAGGCTCTCTGTAATATTTCTGCTGTCTCACTATTTTTGTTAGCATTTTCAAAATCCTAAGGAAATTGAAATACAAAGCATGTGCCCATGATGGCCAGAACTCAGATTTGGACTAATCCAGGTAATTTCAAAAATAAGATTTAGAATACTTTGCTTTCTCTGCCTATGCTGTCCTTCACATTCCAAACTGCAACTTCCTTTGTCACTGTGATCCACTCCCTGAGCTTGATAACGTATCATTAGAGTCTCTCTTTTTTTATTTGTGAGCTTGACTTTCATAACCTTCATTATTTTCTCACTAGTCCTTTTCCAGATTAATTAAAAAATCCCAAACCAAATCCTTATCAACAATAACAACAACAACAACAAAAAAAAAGCCAAGTAGAAGTCAACAATAAACTTCTGGAAAAACCCAGAGCATAACAAGGGTTTTGTAATTATATAGTCTAGTGTAATAAATTGGTAAGCAAATTAGCTCTCACATTTTAAATCTCTTCACAGGTATGTCCATGTGGCACAGAAGGACAAAAATGCCTTTAGTATCCTACTTTATGAGGATTGTTAACAGCTTATTATCATGAACCATATATCACCATCAGCTTCTTGAGTAACAACAAACCTTATATTGTGCTCTGAAAATAAGCTTGAAACTGAAAGCTATGGCCAAGACAGGGTGTCTAGGAAGAACCTCAGTACTGCAGTAGAATTAAAGGGGGGAAGGAACTCTCCTTTAAGAGTCACTCCTAACAGATCTTGGCATTTCCTCTGATTTAGGCACAGAATTCCTCCCGGTTTCAATAGTGTATAATTGAAACTGGGAGGAATTCTGTGCCTGCTGTTAATTGTCTAAATGCCAATTTACATAGGACATATAGCTCAAAATCTGCTTAAGCTTAACCACTTAACATAAAGTTGGCAAGAGAGTTTTGGATGGAGAAGTATATCCATCCGTCTATTTGCTTCTTGAAGCAAGATTTGTGTAAGAAATCTAATCGGAGCACACACAGAACTACAAAATACACACACTTTACTCCCCTGGAAAGCAGCAGCAGCCTCTCCTGATTTCTAGCTAGCTCAGAAACACCTGCCTGCCTTCTTACCTGTGAGGGAGGAAGGAAGTTTTTACAAAGTGCTTATGTTTCTCTTCTAAGTGAAATCATTGCTCCTTCTGTTGCAGATGTGCTAAGGAATGATATCCATAACATGCAGAGATCAGCATTAAATTAATCTTGATGCAGCACCTTAGCAAAGCCTCTAATATTACAGTGGCCACACTTTCTTCCTCCAGCAGCTGAGCTAATCCACAGAACTATTTCCAGAGCCATAATTTTACTATTCTTTAAGAGAAGTTGTAGAGCACTTTCATTGCCACCAGATACTAGAGAGTCACAGAATGGGCCAGGTTGGAAGGCACCCCAGTCAGTCGTCTGGTCCAACCTCCCTGCTCAAGCAGGGCCATCCTAGAGCAAATGGCACAGGGTTGTGTCCAGACAGTTCTGGAATGTCTCCAGTGAGGAACACTCCACAACCCCTCTGGGCAATCTGCTCCAGTGTGCAATCACAGCACAGTAAGGAAGTCCTTCCTCATGTTCAGGTGGAACTTCCTGTGCATCAGTTTCTGCCCATTGCCTCTTGTCCTGTAGCTCAGCACTGCTGAGCAGAGCCTGGATCCATCCTCTTGGCACTCTTCTTTAGATACTTAAAGACACTGATGGGGTCCCATCTCAGTCATCTCTTCTCGTGGCTGAACAGGCCCAGCTCCCTCAGCCTTTCCTTGTAAGAGAGATGCTCCAGTCCCTCGCTTGTCCCTGCTCTTTTCCACTGGACCTGCTCCAGGAGCTCTGTGTCTCTCTTGTCCTGAGGAGGCCAGAACTGGACACAGCACTCCAGATGTGCCTCCCCAGGGCAGAGTGGAGGGGCAGGATCAGCTCCCCCAACCTGCTGGCACTGCTCTGCCATCCTAATCCACCCCAGGACACCAACACCCTTCTTGGCCACAAGGGCACTGCTGACTCAGGAGCAGCTTGTAGTCCACCAGGACCCACCCCCAGGTCCTTCTCTGCAGAGCTCCTTCCCTCAGCCTGTGCTGGTGCAAGGGGAAGAACCCTGCATTTGCCTTTATTGAATTTCAGACAGTTCCTCTCTGCCCATCTCTTCCCCCCTGTCAAGGTCCTTCTGAAGGGCTGCCCAGCAACCTGGGCTATTGGCCGCAATATCACTCGTCTCATGTGTGATGGTTTATAACACACACACAATGGTAGAAGAGACAGATGTAGTCCCTTCATGGTATTTCAGAATAAGAAGGGCTCCAGATTAGCTTTAATCTTTTTGGGCTGCGAGTATCCACTCACTCCCATCAAAGAAGAAGAGAAGCATATGCATGAGCTTTAGCAAGGCTGGGAAATGTGGGACTAAGAGCTACTGCTTTTGTTTTGGCAAATGCACAAACCACAATACAAAGCATACAAGGAAAAAAGCACACATCTTTTAGCAATCCCCCCACCCCAGTTTTCCACCCTTCTCACACCACAACAGAAATGCTCTTCCAAGGGCAGAACTCTGACAATTGGTGGGAAAATTCAGGCAAACTCTTATCCACTTTCTGCAGGAGTCATTTTGGCATGCTTTAAATGCCAGGTAGTATTTGAGGATTTGCTTGGACATGTGCATATATGCATCTTATTCACCTTAACGAAAGGGAACTCCACATACTTTGCTATACAAAGCATGTGCCTCACCAAATACTCACCAAATACTTTAAATGGAAGCTTCTGGATTTTCATGTATTTGTTCTGTATTAAGTACCTGGCTACTTTTTCAAATTAGGATTACATCTCATGCATTTGTTTTTCAAAAGCAATGCGTTTGAAAGACTTGTATAACTGACTGAGCATGTCCTGTCTCGGACCATTTCTTTTTCTTGTGCTGTCATAGCCATTTCCCATCTAATTCTGTTTTACTTGGGTGGTCAGCGTTTTGGACAAGGGAAGTCTATCACACTTTTGTCTTTTTAAAGAAGAAGGTTTATGTCCATACAGTTTCTTATTTACCAACCAGACTGCAGAGCAGAAGGAAAAGCCCCCTCCCAAGATTCATTTTGGTAATGAGCATACAGTGGTGTCATCTCAGATCCCAGCACCTCAAGGGGAATGTCCATGCTCTCTGTGATCAGTAAAGGAAGACTGCAAAAACTCACAGTACAGGCACACAGCTCCTGGGAGGCACACAAGGGTGTGACACAGCTGCATTTTTGCAACTGCTCATGCTCACATTCCTCTCCCACAGAAGAAAGACTTCCAGGCCACTTATGGAGTGAAAGGAAAACAAATATTGAAGTGACAAATCCCATTAGCATTTTCCAGCAAGCTTTGTGCCCCTCCTTTTTTAAAAATAAATAAAATGGAATCCTTACTTAATTTCCAGATTAAGAAGTACTATTAAAAGCAGTTCAGGCCCAATACAACCCTTGAAATAGCACTGAAATGCACTACAATATTCTTTTATTTAGTTTACAGAAGAGTCTATCAGTACAGGTTGCAGAAAGAAAATGTTTAGTGCTATTTACAATTTGTTTTAAAACTCTGCTCTATACAAATTTAATTCTGATCAGTATGAACAATATTTTTGTAAATCTACTGCATATAAAGCATTTCATCAAAGCAGTAACAATGAATAAAATAACCTGTTTACATTTGAATGATGCCAATCATTCGGAAAAACGATTACACAGAACATCTGTAAGAGTTGTGGACACTTAAGTACAGAACACAATGTCAACCTGTGACTCAGTTTTTTAAAGGCTAAAGCTATTTATATGGAATATTCTTCTATTATACTACACGCCAATCTATATTTAACTTCTATAGTTATGTATTTTATAAGATTTTTATTAAATATATTCTACACATATTTGTAATTTCACCCAGGAAGAATTCCTCCCCAGTGAAAAAATATAAAATCTTTTATATTTTTAAATTTTTATTTATTTTTATTTTTTACAGGTTTAGATGAAACTAGCTCATGCTTTAGTGCTGTGCAAATTTCTTTAGCATATCAACATTTAAATTATTGATATGAAATAAAAGAATGGCATCCTTTTCAATTATGTATGCCTTCAAAAATCAGCTTCTGATTTTAATACCATTGCAAGCACTAATACCAAATGCAGATTACGTAAAGAAACAAAACTAGTACTATGGCAGAAGTTTTTCTTTTTGCTTTTTAAATTTTAATAATTCTTTTGAAATCTCTAATGAGTAAGCATGACACTGAAGTCTAAGGTACAGATGAGAAAAATGACTGAAAAACACCAATTGCCAATATTCAAATACATAAAACTGATTAGTAAATGATGTTTTCTAACATTTATGCACAATAATAAAAGCCTATGAACTACAGGAAACTACCCCTCCCATATTAAGGCTAGGAAATGCACTCTCTGCACTTGTTTGTGCTGTCTGAATAAGCACTCAACTAACACACGATCGGAGTGCACACAGTAACAAAAAAATCAGTTTCATCAGCCCTCTACAGAGTGCTTTTAAATTACAGGCACATAGTATTTTTTCTTTGTTGCAGTGAAAAGATATATAGTTAGACTTGGTTTAGTTAGTATCTGTGCCAGTTTGGCCACCGAGGTTGACTTAGGTAGAATTGACTTAACAGTTTTTCCTTTGATTTGGCCATAAGTGAGATTTGTTTTACTTATTAATATACTATTTTCCAGTGTTGCATTATACATTGTGGGTTATTACTAGATGTCTCAAATATTGTTAGAGATTGTTGAGGAGAAATATACTGTCAACCATATTTAGTGCAAATTGCATCTAGAAAGCTTGACTGGTTAGATCCGGTTAATGCAGATTTTTGTGGTAGCAAAAAGATTCCTGCTATGGAAAAAAACACAAACTTTTCTGGAGACTGAATTCTTTCAAAAAGTGATGTACTTTAAGATTATTCAACAAACAAAAAGGAGGAATTGAAAAAAATAAACAACTGAAGTGTTCATAGATCTTTAACTTATTTTTTTTTTAAAAGACTAATGAGACAGTGTTCGTGTATTATTTCAGTTCCATGGATTTACAGACAGGCTCTTCCTACAGGTGGTTGAAGCAAGGTAGGGCCTCTTCTATTCCAGCAGCATGAAAGACAAAGACTATATTACATCACACTTAGCAGGTAAAGCTAACAGGGTTTACAGGATTACACAGCAATTGCTTTCTCCAGTTTTTTCACGGTTCCTTTGACCTGCAAAGAAGAGGGAAGTTTTACTTATATTCCATTTCTAAAGCAATGCGGCTGTTCTGTGTGAGTATGCTTAATACAAGTCTGTTCTCAATTATTTCCAGTAAAAAAATTATTTCTTGTTATACACATGCATACATAACTGAAAAATAAATCAGGACTAGTTTTTCATAATAAAACAAGAACTTTTAAGATCTGAGTAAGTTTCTGCACAATATAAAAATGCTAAACTATAAAATTCTTAGTTTTCTACAAACATGTAGAAAAACATTGCATTAACTTCTTCACAAAAGAGCACAAGGACTTGACTTTTCTCTACTATGAAATATTCAGAGCCCTTAAGAGACCTGACAACCCTGCCATCTACTCGAGCAAGAAACTCCTCTAGAGCCCAGCCTACCTTGAGAGTTTGGTTCTGGCAGTGTCTCTCTAGCCACCAAATGCATCACTGTTGTTTTGCCAAAAGGAAGTTTTAATGCTGCAAAAGGAAAAAGGGAGAGTTATTAACAAATTATATCAGCCTTTTTTTCTCCAAAATACCCAACTGAAACTAACTGTAATTGCATTAGCACCTATTCAAAATTTCATACTGTTAGGTTTGAACTGCCTACTGGTTGAAGTTTAGTAAATCAGGGACTCAGGGCATGACAATAGTCACTTAGAACACTGCACTCTTAAAGACATGATACTCCTGTTAGGAAGCTTAGCTTTCCTCTTTTAAGTAAAAAAGTGAAGTGGGCATTCATGCCAAGACTCAGGTGGTTAAGCACTCTTTAATGAGAAGGATGCAAAAAAATTGCTAATGCAGCCACCAAATTGTTATTCCTGAGATATCAAAACACCAAACCTCTATGGCAAAACAGATTTTCCTAACACATATTTTGATCCATGACACAGATTTCTTGAAATACAAAATGTCTGCATTTTGCCTTTTAATACTAATCTGTAACATCAGCTGCATGTGAAAAATATCAAATTTAAAGTAGTAGGTCTCACAATGCTGCCTTTGTGAGCTTTAGCAACAAAAAAAAAAAAAATTTAAATTATGCTTTCCACAATTCATTCTGCTTGTGTCTGAAACTAAAATGATAATTTTGACATTGCAATTTAAGTATACAAATACACTGCATACTTGGAGTAGTTTCCTTGATTGTTTTTCAGAGAAATAAAAGATCTTCTGTCAAAGTTTTGCCTTTCCTACTTTATAGTGGAAAAAAAAGTCAGTGATAAATTTAACAAGAATTTAATCCTTAATACACAAATAATTCTGACTTGAGTAGACTTTGTCCTATCAAACTCAAGTTACAGCTTTTATTTTCACATACAGTGAAATGGCATTTTAAGTGAATAAATTAGTAAGGAATAGGCAATAAACCTGAAGGCAAATAAAGCAAAAAATGCCCCTCTGTTTTAATCCCTACAGCACAGGTTAAAGATTCACCAATAAGAAGCTTCACTACAACACCACTATTAAATCATGTTCATTGCCTACATATTTATTTAAATAAATGCAAATTATGATTAAAACACAGGTTCAAACAAAGGTGTAAGCACACCAAGTGATACGGAACTCCACAAAATTCTTTGAAGCAGCTGTACACTTTGGGAAACGGCATCTCTATGGAAGGGCAAATCTGAAAGTTGCAGAATTTACTTGAAGCACTGCCTGTGCCTGCAACTAGAAGCTATTGATAACTTGAAATCTGACAAAGATGATGTATTGTGGGTACTTGATACCATGATACAACTGAAATCTCTGACTGTTAATATGCTCTTTGCAAACTCCATGGAAAAGGATTGTCTTCATAACATAAATTCTTGAATTACAAAATAATCACATTAGGAACATCTTTCTTAATATCAACACAATTCAGGAGACTTGATTAGTGAGTTGTGGAGATAAACTATTTACAGTAATCAAGTAGTACTCTGCTAATACTTATATTAACTAATTTCAGCTAGTATTTGCACAGTTTACACAAGTTCTTGCTAGAAATTCCCAGCTTCTTGCTTGGAGCACCACGTCAGCATCTGAGCAGCCTAACCTATGCTCAGTAATCCTTTCTTGCTCTTCTCTTTGTGCTCTCACCCCTTTCTCTCAGTTTAGCCAATTTGTATTTAATTCCTTTCCCAACTGTTCAATTCCATTGCTGCTTTGCATTTTCTATCGTCAGAACTTACTTTTCACCCCCTTTTGGAATGTGGATGGCACATGGTGGGTTAAACTTCCCTTCACCAGTAAATAAGGAAGCAAATGCTGCTAATTACCATTATCTACCAAGAAATGGAGAACTGTTGATTATGTATTACTTCCCTAATTAATATTATTTGAAATGCAAACTGCAGAACAAATATTTAGCTAAAGGATTAAATTTCCTGTTGGAAGCTGAACAACAGACTTTGCCTTGCTAGCCAACTCCCCAGCCCTCTGCACAGGCAGGACACAACAGAGCAGTGTGGCTCAAGCACTGCAGGCAGGAGCAGTGCAGCTTTACAGAGGTGCCTGTTCCAGACTGCTGCCAGTGCCATTAGTTCTGCTGTTCCTGTGGTGACAGGCCATTCAGAGGAGGTATCCCAAGGGATGATTCATTGAAAATAAAGTTTTTCACTTTTTCCGACCAATTTCTCTTTTTTGAGGCATCTAAGTTTATAGGAGTCTTAAATTCATAACACTACACAGACATGTAAGGTAAAAGTGAACAAAAATGGACTCCAGTTAAAAAGAAAAACACCAAACTGTTTGCTTGGAAACTTTTGTTTCACTGGATGATAAAATGATTTTCAGGAGGTCCAAATTCCAGTCAATATTTCTTAATCACCTAAAGCAAATATAACACTAAGTGCTATAACTCAAAGAGAACTGCAGCTAGAAAAGCTTAATGAAAGTTAAACTAAGTTAAGAAACGTAATATATATACTGTTTAAAAAACTCCCCCCTTCACCTCCCTTTTAAAGGTAACTAGTTCACTTAAGGTTACCTCTAATGAACAACACAAACTGAAGTAAGAGTCTTTTCAGGCTGTTTCATGAATTCCTGTTCCACTTTCAGCTGTGTAATCTTACTCCTGATAACTTCATTAGTGAAGTTGAGCCAATGTTTTAGGGATTCTTTTTCTTAAAACAATACAGCAATGAAAATATTTTTGAAAAACACTAATATACATGTAAGATCCTTGGGGTAAAAACATGATGATTAAATCTCAACGCTGAGTGATTAAGAATGAACTAAAATGCCCTGAATCCAAGTAAGTGTTCAAAATTCATAGACCTAAGTTAATGCAAAAGTCAGCAGCATGCAGCTATTATTTTTCAGCTTAACTCATTAAATAATATATTAAATATATTGAACAAATATTCAACATTTTCTCAGATTTAGACAAATGCCACTAAAGGGAAAAAATACTGGTGGTAAAGAGCAGCATTCAGTAAAGTGTAAAGTAAATAAATGGCAAAGTAAATCCCACTTAGCTATCCTTGCCTGGAAATGTAGGGTAAGACTAGCATCTTTAACTGCAGAGATGATCCAAGACTTAACATTTGTCTTTCAACTCTATTCCAACTGCTACTAGCTGCACTCACTGTCACCTGGTAAAAATACAAATTAAAGAGTGAATAAAAATTTCAGAGTTCTTCCAGCTGAGCTGACAATGATCTTGTTTGTATATATAGAAGCATTAAAAATTTATATATGTGGAGAGTAAATCTATAAGTACATCACTAGGCAACACTGGGAATGGTAGAGAGTGAATCAATAGCTATATCATCCCAGTCAATTCTTCATGGAAAATCACCACAGGCAGTCCAGAAATATTATTTTCAGATTGCTCTTAACTTCAAAAACAATTAACTGGTAATTTTGTATTATAATATATTCTCCTTTCTGTACTGCATTCAAGTACCAAACCATAAATAATTTAAACATACAAAATAGGAGCATTAATTAGTTTTTAAACTGACAAAGAATGGAGAGTCTCATATTGTTTAGTCATTGATACAGCTGATATTCCCACTAGCAAATGCTACCTACAAAAGGAGGGATGACTTAACAAACGTGTGTCACACCTCTCTGAGGGGTTCCCACCAAAATGCGTAATTGCGGGAAAACACTTGCCACGAGGGGGCACAGTTGAATTGCATTTCCTTAGCAAACGAAGTGAAGCCATTTACTGTTGTTTTCACATAACTATGCAATTGTATCCCTGGGAGAGCACTGGACAGCAAGAATGCTTCCCCTCATTCTCATTCACAGGGTGTCTTCCCTGCGTTGCACTAAGATTTAAACTATTGTTTGACCAATTATCATAAAGTTTATCAAGCATTTTAAAACGCTTCAGATATTTATTAAGTAGCTTATACTGCAAATGCAGTGTAAGAGAGGTGGAACAAAATATTCCATTTAGAAAGACAACAAATAAAAGCAGCACTGGCATTTCATTGTGTGAGAGGAGACTTGACTTAGCAGGTGGGACCTCGCAAAGTTTAACAGCTCGTGGTAACAAGATGGGAAAATATGCAATAAAGTACAATGTCACTCTATGCATGAGAACAGCAGTATAAAGCAGGCCATCCTGTGATCTTGAACAGTAAAGTAGTATTCACTGAACTGTAAATAAATATCCCCTTTTGCCTAACTTTAACACATATAATGAAAATTATTTTCATACCTCCTAGTGTCACATTGCCATGAAGAAACCTCCCTTGATAAATAAGCCGCAAGATATTTGGACTGCTGACTTGTTCTTCTTCCCAGTCTGAAGAGAGAGAGAATTTCCACAGTTACATTGTAATAAAAACATCTTTTATTACTTCTCTCACCTTTACCCAAGAAGAAAATCAGGAAAGGACTCTTTTGTATAAAACACTGAAGAAAGAACACAGGCTGAAGGTATAGGAAGATAATTTAAGACCAGCACTCCTGAAGTCTATTCCTGAATCTATTATTTGACCCTGGGCATCGAAACACGTAATTTTATGTCTGCGGTATAAATATTACTGATGTCACAGACTGCAGGATATATTTAGCACATACACAAGTCCTAAAGAAAATATTTCATACATGCAAATTGCTTCCTGAATCTTGATATCCAGGCCATTCTGAAGCTTCCCAAGCCACACTCCTCATCACCAGCTAATTGACTAACTGGAGCCGTTCTCCAGCAACGGGAAGCTGCCGCACACAGAGCGAGCGCGCATGCAATGGGTCACTTGAAACAGGACTCTGTGATCATGGCACTGAAAAAAAGTTCTGGAGGCAGCTCAGCGCCGGTCGATGATGGCCAGATCCAGCCAGTTCCATGTCTGGAGGGGGCAGTGACCTGAGCAGCCCCCGACCGCCACCACAGAGCCCGGGCACAGGCTCTCTCAGAGCACACACCCACCAATACGTTTTAAGGAGCTTCTCCAAGCCATCCATTTTTATGTGTGTTTTTATGTGTTTCAATGTTTTTATGTGGTAAATGGTGGTTGAAAAAAAGCAAGCTTGCATTTTCCTATAATGCTTAAGCTATCATAAATAAATGATAAGCTTAAATGGTCTTTTCCTACTCTTTTCCCATTCCCTGTCACAATGTGAAGAACAACTAAATATGCACTCTGCTTTCAGAACAAGTATCATAAAGCTTTGAAATGTTGAATTTAAATGGTCTCTCTGGGAATGCAGTGTCTTCTGTTTCTTAGATGACCAGATATCTGGCTACATTTGTTCACAAACATTCTCTCTTTCTGTTTTTGTAGTGTTTATATAGCAAAATCAATATTCAGCAAGGGATCAGGAACAGCCACAGAAACCAACCTGTTCCCTGAGAACACACAATTAACATACAGGCAATAGCAACTGGCATCACAAAAGGAGAAGAACTGAAAAGGGTAGAAGGTGAAGCATTTAAAACAAAAGCCACAGCTGCAGAGTGTACAGAGAGGCATCTGGTGCAAAAAGCAAGTAGGCAGAGATTGGGCAGCAAGAGCCATCTCAGCCTCAGACCACAGTGGGAGAAGGCTGGTACCAACAGAAGAATGTACAACACTCCCAGGTGCTCCCATGTGCCTGGTTTATAAGATTAGATCAAATTAGGCAACCAAAGCTATTTGAATTTCAAGTATTTCCACTTAGGGTCTGATTCAATTGTCTTGCAATTCAAGCACATGCCCGTTTGCTGTGCTGTGAAGTGGGCTACATCAAGGCTGAATTATCACACTGCTACCATAATAGTTTTGTTTTGGATTTTTTTACTCTATACAGTCTGAACACTCCACTATACTGTGGCTGTAAAGAGAAATTCAGCCACTGTACAGTGCAACAGTGATGTAAAACCACAACCAAAAGAAGACAGACTATATTTTGGCACAGGTATTTTCTCACTGTTAAGCTGCCAAGTTACCCATCCTTTTAATTTCTGCTTCTTGGCTGGAAGTCTGAAACATTTCTTTCTGACATGAATTCAAATTTTAATTTCCACTGATGACTAAATGAGCCAAGGACTCACTGAATCTGCCTTTTTTTTTTAAGTTCAGATAATTGCTGTACAAGAAAGAAGTTAATATTATTTAGCAGAAAATGGGGAGAAGAAGAAAACAGGTAGCCTATGTAGATGATAAACATTAAAATAAATTTGGCATTTTCTACTGCAAGTCGAGACATCCTTAATTAACAACTGTATTGCCAAAAGAGGTGGGGCAAGGTTTGCCTTAATCCTGCCAGCATGTGACGGAGGTTATTTCATTCCTTTTTTCCCTACAAGATCATGACAAGTCAAAATGGTGGTAAAAACAATTGTAACATCTCTGTTTCAAGGCAACTTTAGTCATCATCAAGATTTCTCAGTCCTGTGGCAAAGAGGAGCACTCTCAGTCTGAAAATAGCTAATGGGGCTAATGTTTGTGAAAATCTATATGCTATTCTGAAGTGAGATTTATTAAACATTCATCAAAACTTAGAGTACTCCCTCAGGACAGCAGATATTTGAACTGAGATTTCCATGTCTGGTTCTACTTTTTTTGAAGAAGAGACTTTATGGTCTGGGTTTCTTCCCAACTCTAAACTCAGAATCTGCAACTTTCAAGCTCTTCACAAGACTGTGAACATGACAACACGTGTTCACAGGCACAGACTTGATAAGGAAAAAAAATCCAGTTCTGCCTCTACCAATTCAGATAAATGTACACAAAGAACATTTGGTTATGACAACTACATTATGTACATATGTACATTAAAATATGTACAGCACAGAAGCTATGTTAACCTATTTTTTAAAGCATTTTACAGCTGTAACTCATACTTCAGAGGACTTAAAACCTCCTCCTTCATTACATATTTTACTAAATACATATTACTGCATCCCAGCAAATCAAACAGCAAACTGAACTTTTTTCCTGACCTCAAAGACCAGTTTAAGGCCAAAAATACTGATTATCACTATTAACTTTTTGGCATTAACTATTATCCACCATATGTCTTTGACAAAGACACCACAGAAACAGTGCAATGTTTTAGTTTGTCTAAATAGTAGTCTTTTTAACATCAAAACAGTAACCCAAATGAAGTCCTGTACCAAAAGAAGCATTTTCTTTCATCGTATGTAATGCTATGTCTGGGTTTTGGCTATTTTCCCATGAAATCATAGTCAGGGAGAACAGAAGCACTTTGTTTTGGGGAGCTATTCACATATGTGAATACACATCTTAAGTTCTCAAGTCCATTTTCCAAAGCCAGTATTCCTCTATGACACCAAGTATATTTACACAAACAACATCCAGTCTTCTAATGTCTCTTAAAATGAGCTTTTATATTAATTTTCTTCCTGGAGAAATATCAGTGTTACAGATCCTTTCCAAGATAAGGCAGTAAGGAAAAAGTACTTCAGACTCAATTTCACTAATGCATTCCTGTGACTTCCCATGTTTTATTTTAGCTGGTCTCACGTAAGAGGTTTTCTATCTCTGACATTTCCTCACACTTACTAGATCCTCTAAATCGATCAATAAAGTGTCTTAAGATAGGGAGAAAGAAGTACTTCAATTTCAGGAAGCAAATTTTAGATATAAAGTAAGAAACAGTCCTGACACCTAAAAATCTGCCCAACTGAAGGAACTGTGAAAAAGAAGGCAGGACACCTGTATTTCTACATAAATCTTTATCCAGATAGTGAATAAACATACTTAATTTGAACACTGAGCAAGAGATCAGTTTACTGACACTTCAATGTGAATATACAGGGAATCTCCTTGCTCACCAGTTAAAAAGCCAAAGCCACACTGCTACTCACCCATTGGCCAGTTGTCATACACATGTTTTGCAATATCTGCAGCAGAGTCATTTGGTGAAAACAGGAACTCTTTTGTTTTCCCGCTTACCAAGATGAGGCGCAAATTTATCTGGTAAAAAACCCCAAAACATCAGTATTAGGAAAGTTTACAGAGACAAATTGTTTATTTTTTACAGTTACTAAAAACTGTCATTGGTTTTGGAAGACTGATCCAAATGATTTGAGAAAACAGTTTAACATGTTAACATATGTTAAAAAGAGGGTCAAAGAGGTCAATAAAATGTTGTTCACATATCCATAATCTAGGAAGATTAAATTTTAACAGCTGGTATGTTTGATTATAAACACCAGAAGATTCTATTAGTGATTGAATCAACTGTGCCAGTAAAACATAGCTTTCAATAAGGTAGAAACATAGTCTAGCAATGATACATAAGCAACATAGCTCCTGAATGAAAAGTATAAACCTGAAAAATGAACTTAGAATTAAAATATCAAAATCTGCACCTGAATACCCTATGAGTCTAAATAAAAGCCCTAGAATGCTCCCTCTTGATCTCAGCCAGTGCATCTCCTACAAAATGCCAGAATTAGACAGCATCCTTCCTTGCTCCCAGCTGCCACAAAGCTGCCTTCCTGAATCCCTCTGCCAGTCTTCTGAATCCAAAACTTTGTCCCATAACTGTCTTTCACCACAAGCAAAGTGAGGCCCACATGCAACACAGCAATAACATCACACCGTAATTTTTCTTTCATTAATCTCCTACATATAACCACCAGCACCTTCAGCCATAATTTTCCTCTCTTCTACTTGCAAACTACTGAATATAATTTCTTTTCCATATAGCATTAAAATAACACATATAAAAAGCTCACTATGACATTATTTACAATGCAAAAGAGATTAAATTTTGGCTCCTCAAGCGACTGCTAGCAAGGTCACAAAATACATTTGGTAGCACTTAGCAATGCCCATGGCAAGCAGGAGTCTAGCTGCTGTTGTACTTTGACCTACAAGCCCACATTTCATCAAGTTTCAGTGAGACTTTAGCAGACTAACTGCTTGGATACTTTTTTCCAAGTCACACTCTCAAGCTGTGGCTCTCACTTTAGGTAAGTTGCAACAAAGCTTTCTTTGTTGGAATTCAGCAAACTGTTTTCTACATCAAATATCAAGTGCAAAATTTACAGCAAAGTCCAAGTTTTCTAGACTTCTTGAAAAAGATATCAGTGCATCACGTCTTCTAAACATAAGAGCCCTGCCTCAGCTGCCTACTCTCCACTTATTTCAGAAGCTCTTTAGACAGATCATCTATTCCCTCCTGAATGCTTTGGCGTGGATTCACCCCACCTGTCTTTAAGCACCTAATGGAGGTATCCAAATTACAATCTCTACCATCCAGCACACTGCAAGGTCAATGAAGGAATTGACCCCTCCTAAAAGCAATTCAGTGTCTATTTCAAAGTGCAGCAAGTATAAAAAGAGCGAGCATAAAAGGCTAAGTTCTACTCCCTGTCCTCTCACTAACACCCTTTCAAAAAATACAAGTTCTCCCATTAGCCCAGGAAAGTAAATGGTAGCTGTCTCTGAGAAAACACCACAGCCACTCCAAGAGCATCATTGCATACCATGAAATGACAAAAAAACTTGGAAGAGAGAAACTGAGGGAATGTTGTTTAGTCGAAGACAATTTTTCATAAAATTCAGAATATATTTGGCTATACACAATATTGTTTTCTTTGGAATTTCCACAATGATTAAGGATTTATTTTCAAATTTCACCAACATTTAGCAGAAAAAGCAGATCAAGTTCTACTGTTCTTGTTTACTCCAAAAACCTGACTACCGTAAAGAAACTACAGCTTCAAAAAGTTGGACTATATTCAGGTGTTGTTTTGCTTATATGGTCTTCCAGTTTCAGTATTTCGCCCCCCTTTACTGTCTCCACCTGTGTATGTATAGACAACACTCACATACACAGTTTCTTTAGCTGGACTATCCCAGAAAAGTTCTTCAAGCTTTCTCTAGTGAGACACCTATTTCCCCTTTTGTCCTAGGAGCCTGTCTCTGCACAATTTTTTCTATTTCCTCCTCAAACAAATGACAATTTCTGAAGCAAACTACATGATGTCTAACCAGATGCTTGTAGAACACCACCAATAATTTCCTCTGTCTACTGGAAACCTCTGTGACTGTGTCCCAAGAGCACATATGCCTTCTTCATAACTGTACCATGCTGCTCGCTCAGCTACTTTGCACCCTTTTCTACTTTGATCCTTTCAATTATTCAGCCTCCAAGCTTTTTGCTGTATCACCCTAAAGCACATAGCTACAAATTTCATCCCACTCCTACTACTCCATCCCTCAGAGA
This sequence comes from Serinus canaria, assembly GCF_022539315.1. Taxonomy (NCBI): domain Eukaryota; kingdom Metazoa; phylum Chordata; class Aves; order Passeriformes; family Fringillidae; genus Serinus; species Serinus canaria. The sequence continues at coordinate 46,644,797 of NC_066313.1, forward strand.
GAAAGGAGGCTAGGTGTAAAGAAGTATTCTGCATCACAAAGATGTTTTAGATTTACCCCATGTCTGGGCATTGGACCTAAGAAATCCCCCAAAGGTCTTCTTCCTCTCTACCTTACAAGCACTTTTCAAACTTCATATCATCAATGAATTCTAGCAGCAAGACATCTTTACACTTACCTTTGTCATTAAATGATTAGGAAACATCAAAATTCATCTGACAGTTGTTTCATAATGAATTTAATAACAAAAGCTCTCTGAGCTGCCACCCCCCCCTCTCAGCCAGGTCCTTTATATGAGGTTCACGGACACAGTTTCTCTAATACTTTTTAATTTCTCCTGTTGAACCAACAGTTTGCAAAACACCACCACATCAGTTACTAAGTACATATTCAAATGACACTGTAAAAATATGTATATAGAAATAAGTTCTTTTCATCACTTTACCACTCTGCAGTATTTGTAACTGGGGTGTACTGCATTTGATTCCACTCTCTCTATACCTCATTATTTTTAATTATTTTTAAAGCATTAATGCACCTTTTTAAAATACCAGCATACTGCCAAAAATTTAGGAAGTTCAGACCACATCACAAACTGTTACTTGTGCTTGGAGTGGGCTGCCTGTTTAAAAGAGCAAACAAACTAACCCTAAATTTTCAGCACCAGTGCCTACCTTAGCTTCTTCACCAGCAGCCCTTTTGCCTCTCACTCCAATTCCCCATATCCATTTCCTATACTCTAACTGGCTCATGAGACACCCCCATAGCTTGCTCCCTCTGGCTAAGCAGCTCCCAAACTCTGAATTTATATAATTTATCTAAGGATTTATTTTCCTTCATCTGTGTAATTTAGCTGTGATGGGGGTTACCTGGTTTTAAGACCACAGCACTTTCCTAAGCAGTAGACATAACACCATCCACTAGAACTACCTGGTTTGGATCCTACAAGGAGATGACTAAAATAAACCCCAAAAGATTAGCCCTGCTCAGCACTTATAAGTATGATTATGGCACTGCATTAACGTAGAAGTGAAGTTTTTCTTCTTCTGCCACAACATTAGGAAGACACATTTGTTTTATTCTCACTACTGAGTTTTGAGATCACCAGGCACACCGAAGTGAACACAGAAAGGAGATTAATATCACTAAAAAATAACCAAAACTAACTTGGCTTCCTGGAAAATTTCATTAAGTCATACCTCTGCAGTTAATACACACCATAAAATCAATAAAAGCAATATGGGCGGCGGGGGGGGACAGGGGAGGGGGCAGAAGAGTGAAAAATGTTAGATTCTTCTTTCCTTCTACCTCTCCAAGATGGATAAGGCTCTTGATGTTGAAGAGCATTTCTTATAGTCTTACTATAAGAATATGAAATATATGAAATATATTACTATATGAAATAAAAGGCACATTGAGATAAGATAATAATTTTACAGGGTATATTACAAAGTACGTGTAAAACACAGGATAAATATTTTTAAAAAATCACATATCAGTAGAAGCCCAAAATGAATTTTTAAGTCAGTCAAGCAGATGTTACATGAAGTGCAAAGATATAGCTGTTCTAATGAAAGGTTTGAGTATTTTCTTATTTATAGCACAGCATGCCACTGACAAATTTAGTTTCTCTCTCTCTCTCTCTCTCTCTCTCTCTATGTATATATATGTTTCTTAATCTTGGCTTGAAGGAATCTTAGTCTTGAGTTGCTTATCACACTACCCCAAATGGTTTGAAGCAAATAATCCTAAAACTTTGCTCTAAATTTAGAATCCAATCTCATTTCCCTCAAGAATAATGGTAAATGTAACAACTTGCAACTGCTGTACTACTTAATCTTGAAAACAAACTATAGGGGATCTGAAAAAAATATTTCTGGCAAAATTCCACAAACCTCAGAACTAAAAAGAGGAAAGAGAAAAGATAGGCCCACATGTGGATACACAATTACTCAAGGTGAAGAAAAAAGTCTTGGTTAGGTAGAGGAATTTTGACACAAAAGCTTCAAGTTTTTATTTTTCAAGTTAAGAAAGTATTCTAAGCAATCTGAGCTATCCTATTTCCTACATTAAAAGCTGCCAAGGAAGTTGTATCTGTATTCCTTGTATGCTTAAAGCCCTTCCACCTATTCTTGTCAAGTGTCTTGGTCACAAAAAACTTTTGCAATTCTCATAGTCCTCATAAGTTTGCTCTTCAACTGGGAATGTTACAACTGTCCTGATTATGGTTTGGGTTTTTTTTTTATTTTTTTCAGGGTACAAAAGGGAGTTCCAGCCTTTTGCTACAACAAAGTGATAGAGATCATACCCTCACACTTCTGCGTTGTAGCACCAACTGCAACATTACTGCTGAAAGCAGTCAAGGGCAGCCAGAGTATCAGAAGAAGGATTAAATACAATTTGCAGTCTACATCCCCTCTGCACACTTATGTAATAGCACATTCTGTTTGTGATCTCGACCATGCAAATCTCACCCTCTCCCCCCCACCCCAATCTAATAATCACAGCTCCAGTAACTACCCCATCAGTTGCACTGCATACACAATAAAAATTTTCGGCATAAATTATATTATCCAAACAACAATAACAACCCCCCCCCCCACCCTCTAAACAGAAAACCACCCAAAAATAAAACTGTATTTATGAAAAGATTATAATAACAACTGTGACCACAATTTTTGGAAGAGAAATTTGGGTCATATATGCTGACATAGAGCAAGTTGTGTTTTCTTTGTTCCAGGCATCTGCAAAGTTTGTTCATTCTTTAAGGCAGACCTACAAAATATCTTAGTGCCACAGCGCTTCTAATTTCACAGTTAATGTTAAACAAATGGGAAGTCACTTTAACATCAACAAACATTGTGTAGGTTGGAAATCTCATTTCTTAATGTTTGACTTCTCATCTATTCAATTAAATAAGCTAGTTGGTTATCAATTTTATGCTCCAGTAGCAGCTTAAGATTGCTCCCCAACTTACAATTCAAATGCAGAGAAGTGTCATATCACTACATCATATGCAGACCCAAGTTTAAACCAACTGCTTTTCTTTAGCTGTTTTAGGATTGAAATACACAAAACAATTTTTTCCTCAACATCCAATACACTTATTTTCTTGTTCAAGTTCATTAATGTAAGAAGTAAGTTGGCTCTCTAAAGACACATTAAGGTTTCCTAATGGCTCTAGGCCAAAGAGAAACCTCCCAGCCCCCCTAGAGTGACTGAATTCCACCAAATTTCCATACAAGGTTGAACAAAGCCCAAATAACAATCTTAAGCATCGCACAAGCCAAGTCAGCAGGGACCTGCAGGTTCTGGACACCAGGTCACTCCTGGAATGCATCCATCTGAATCTAATGAAGAACTTCAGTTTTTACATGTTCTGCAGGTCTGTTGTAGGACTGAGGTGTTTCACTGAGTGCTTTCTTCTCATTCCCAGCCTCAATTTATTCTTGAATAAGTTACACTCATTGATGTCATATGCACATCATGCTTTAGCCAAAAAAACCCTAGGGTTTTGATGGCTTTCTTCTGCATCTGCAGACAAGGACACACTTAGCTAAATTTAAAAAGCAAAGGTTCTCCTCATTAAAAGCCTGGCCCTTGGTGGGAACACTGTCTTCAGAATGCTGAAGCACATCAGTAGAGATTAAGGTAACTGGGCTTGGTAAGCCTGGAGGGGACCTATTAGCAGCCTTCCCGTGCCTAAATTACTAAAGGACCCCTTTACTGAGGTCCAAGACAGAAGATCAACAGAAAATGGTCATAAATGGAAACAAGAGACTCTGAACTGTGATCAGATAAAGGGTTTTCACCCTGAGGATCTCAAAACAGTGGTCACTCAGAGATGCTCTGGAAGCTCTGGCCTTGTGGATTTTCAAGGTCCAACCAACAAAGCCCCAAGCAATTTGGTCTGAATTCAGTGGTGAGTCTGCTTCCAGCAGAAGCTTGGGCTAGAAAATTGTTCAAGGTCCTTTCCAAAGTGAATAATTCCACAATCCACTTTAATCCCTATCCATATTTTTAGTTTTGTTTAAACTTTCTTAAGTATGCATAATTAGAATGATACACAGTATTTCAGGAATTATAAAATGATACTAGAACCTCCTTAAACCAACTGCAAAAGCCTCTCCATTTTCAATTACAAACATCACAACTGTCTTACATTTGTAATGCAGTAATCTCACAATGGTCTTCTCCAGCCCAGTTGTTTATATGACATAAACTTTCAAGCTTGCATTTCAAAATACAGGTTTTAACCACCCATAATGTACAGGATACTTTTATTTTAATTTGACTAATTCTGTTCCTATTAATTCAGTCTTTGAGATAATCCCGTCTCCACACAACACCACAATCATCTTCTATACTATTCATTATCAACAAATTTCATCAGCAGACTGATTTTCCTTGTCCTAGAGGCATAAACAAAAACAATACAAAGACAGCTGGTCCCAAAATTATCTTTAAGGAATTCCACTAAGCATAACTGACAGCCTGACACATCCTGAACACTGTACTTTACCATCTTCTCCACCTAAGTCACACACTCAATCAAACCCTGCCTTCCCCAGCTGATCCCTTGCTACACAACATCAACTACTTACTGAAGTCCAGGCAGATTACATCTCTTCTGCATTCCCCCTATGTGGAAAACACGCGCCTTCCAGAGAGAATTGGCTGATGAATATATCCTGATATAATTTGGATAAATAGAAATCATGAATTTTATTCCATTATTTCTTCTCTACTCCTTCTCAGCATCCTTCCTTCATGGTTACTCATCTGTCAAGTTCAAAGTTTCTCTTCACATCTTTTCACTCAACTCATACACAGATATTTTATAACTTAATTTCTTCAACCTGAAAAAACACCAAGAATGCAAATTCCTTGGGCAGACTCCTTATTACTAACCCACTACCTTTCATTTAATCAGCATCTGCCTCCTTGAAATCCAAAGCCTTTACATACACTCCTGCTTTGTTTATTCTTCCATTTGATTTTAACTGTATCAGCTCATGGTCATTGAAACAAAGTCATCTCCCTAAGCAGTCCTCTGAAGACTTCCAGAACTTTCTGGGAATTTGAGACACATCTAGAATAACAATATTAGCTCCTTCTCAGCCAAGAAACTAGCTGGTAGAGGGACTGAGGTCACCAAGGTAAGAAAGTAAGAGAGCAAAAGTATAAATTTGTAGCCCAAATGTGCCAGCATTCTCAATCAGAGAGAAGAGATCCTTCATTCTGAACTCTTCAGGAGTCACTTGGTAAAATAAATTAAACTACAGTTCTCATGAATCACACTTCTAGATACCTATTTTCACCAGATACTTTATTGGAAATAAAGGTAACTTAGCCACACTTCCTCAACTGAACACCTAAAATTTACACTTGTTAACCCTCAGAACCCCTGTATTTAGCTTTGCTCTACCTCTACAGCACCTTGCAGTACCTGTAATAAATTTACTCTGTATTATGAAAAAAAGATTGACATGGAAAACAAAAAGAAACATAAATTGTCCATGTGAATGAACAAAGCTCTGAAGGTCCATTGCCAGCTGCATCACTTGTTCAAAGGCACAGCACTCGTGAAAGTAGAGCAATTCCAACACGACACCAGGTAAATGTGACAGCACCCTGTGTCACTCTATTCAGGGCTAAGGTGAACTTCACACCAGTTCCAATGACACACTCACCTTTAGATTACTACAAAGTGAAACAAATATGGGTTCATGTGCAACTGCTTTCGCAAACAGGGAATGGATAAGGAAGCTTTGCACTGCTAAAAAAATTAGTTAGCAAATTTCAGAAATTCAAAGTGAAAAGAAAGAGAAAACGAAAAAAGAGCATAAACAAATTTTACTTAAAGGGGGGGAAAAAACAAAATCCTATAGGCATTTAACTCAGTAGCTATGACAGAACTAGCTGTTTCTATGGAAACTATGACACTCTTGAACTTAAAAGCCTCACTTCTGTTCAAGGAACAATGGCAATACCCTCCAATGAGTTCCAGGGTTATGTTTTCAGAAGAAGTATCTAGGAAACACTGTTCTTCAAAATAAATTAATACAGCCACTGTAATAAATAACCAGAAAAATACAATGGATTCCAGTCAAATTTACATATTGTTTCCTTTACTATCCTGACTATTTGCATTCCTGAAACGATACTGGTTGGTTTGGTTTTTTGGGGTTTTGTGGAGAGGAATGAGGTAAACACAACACACTAACGAGTCTGCTGGAGCTAATTAAGAACTAAGAATTTCCACTGAAAATCAACTTTAACAAGACTTGAAAACCAGAATAACTTTTTCTTACAACATACTGGTTCTATTAGCAAAAGATTTTTTCTTGATTTATTGAAGTAAGACTCTAACACAGAATAATTTGTCTCACAGCACTAGAAGAAAACTGAGGCACTACTTTACCTGCATCAAGTACCTGGTCTTCTCAGGTCAAGTAGAATTTTGGCCACTGTATCCCAAGTACATACTTCAGTCATAAACTGTCTCCTGCTGCCTCCCAGAATTCACTCTGACAGAGAAGACTCAAAGATTACTACTCTGATTACTCATTAGCCATAGTCAGGGCAGTTTCACCCTGCACATGTTATAATTGTCTTAGTCCATCAAAATCCTCATGTGCAAATTACAAGACAGAAGACATAGAAGACCTTTAACTTGTCTTTAACACATGTCAGAAGACCAGGAGACTTAATATAAATAAGTAAAAAATGCACAAAGTGGCATTCAAGTTTGCTATTTCAGAGTTCATCCTTTCAACTCGGTGTTGGAATAAGTGTACTTTCACTGAGGAATAAAGTGACTAAAACACGAAACAGTGAAACTGATATACTCAGATTACCATGAAATTTGGGTAGAGACCATTTTAGCCATCAGTATGCCACACTGAGCCAGTCAATTCCAAACACAAGAGTGGAAACAGCAGTAAAATTGTATCCAACATCAACACCCACAAGGGAAGTTCATGCTTGCAGGCTGAACCAGTTAGCTCTGGTCAGCAGGGCCACAGGAAGGTGGTTTGGTAACTACGTGGTTTACAGCTCCTGTTCTTAGGAGGGACCTGTAAAACAGGAACCACGCCATCCTGCGGTGACATTTCCTGGGGTCCCTGGCCCATAGTGCATGGAGTTAGTGCTGAAGCTCCAGCACAGGCATTTGTATGCCTTCTTCAGAACTTACATATTATAATAGCAGAGAAGAGTATTCCAGGGTTTCTTTATGAAGTGGCAAAGAGGGTGAGTAGGAGAGAGAGAGAAGAAGGTGTCTGTTTCTATATTTTCAATCTCTGTCTCCCTAAAAATATCTTTTAATGACACACATCCCAGTGTTTGACTCCAGAATTTAAAAGTGAAATCAGTGTGTACCATTTGTGTTAGCATTCTGCCATAGCTTCTCAAGAGCTGCCCCTGGATAAGCCCAACACTTTGTTTTCATCCTCTCCTATTAAACTGATATTTGAAGCTTAGCAGTCAATCCCACAAATATTATTAATGAGAATTCTAGTCACTTAAATTTGGATTTAATTCTGATATAACTCAATAATTCTTCTATTGTGTTCTGTAGAGAGAATATTTATGTATTTTTTAAAAATATTATTTAGGTTGGTTCAGTGACACCTTTTAAAAGACTGATGCAAGACCACCAAGTCTGTGAACACTGATGTTGTGCAATGCCTAACACCTCCAGTTTGAAAGTCAATACTACCACTGCTGCTAACAAAGGAGAACACACAATTCTACTGAACCTGCTCCATACATAGCTACTTTTTCCAAGTGCAAGTAGCAGACAGATACTCTCTATCCCTTCATAATCCCCAATCAATTATTTTTTCTTACTTTTAACCAACTTTGTAGGGTTCAATTTGATTTAACCATGTACCTAAAAGATCACCTAGACTGGGAGATACTACAACTTTATAACCCACACAGGTCATACCATAGACAAAAGTCAAAGTATTCTTCCACTTATAGCCTGGATGAAAAGAAACATCAGCTTCAATTTGACCAAAACTAAAGCTCTTTGGTGGGAAAAAAGTGAACACAACGAAAAGATTAAAAATACATGAAAAAAATGGACATTTCAAGGCAGCTGCTATTTACTGGAGCAATCAAAACAATTATAATTGCAAGCAGCACTTATTCATGGATATCCTCTAGTTTCACATCCTAATTTTCAGGAGAAAAGTTTGGGTTTTTTTAAATGTTCTTTGTTTGTTTTTAAATGAAGTTTTAAAACATGATTTTTCATATTAAGTTGCCTAAACATAATAAAGATGCATTGGGCTCTCTGCATTCTTGAGCTAGACTTTATTGCAGAAGTCCAACTGCTCCTCCCTTTGCTTCCCCTTTCTACCATGTGAGGCAGGAACACCAACTAAGGATCACTTCAGTGTGTATATTCAGGTACATGAACCTATACATAAAAAGACACAAGTAACTAGCCAATTCAGAAATCTCTTGGGAAATATTTAAATAAGGAAAAGAAAACATTTCTTTAAAAAGAAAAGACCCCCAAACATAAAACACACATACAAAAAACCACATACAAAATCACAAAAAAATCACCCCACTGTCCCGGAAATGAATGGGCTACTCCTTACATATGAGAGCATAAAGATTCATGAGATCTTACTCATGAAGATTACAGTATGAGATTTTACTTTTCCTCAGAAGCAAATTGATCTCCAACACAAAGCCTATATTTAAAATGTGCTACTCTTCCGGCCCCCCAAAATGGACAAAAATAGTCTGATTTGGAGCAGAAGAAAAATAATACAAGAGCAAGGAAACAACCCAACCTTCTGAATCCAATTTTATCTTCTCTTTTCTCATGCAATAAGTGTTGCATTATATGTTATTTAATACAGTTTACTGTGCAATACAGGAAACATCACACTGTGACTAAGTAGGAGATTATAGCTAAAAAAATACTATTTTCCATTTCAACTAAACACAGCTTGAAAAACTCCTAAGGAAAAAAAGTCACTCCATAAGGATAAAAAAGAGTGACACAGTTCTATGGAAGTCCCCTCATATAAACTCTGGGCTATCAATAAGTATGTTGTGTGAATAAAAAAAAAAACCAAAAAAACAAAAAACCAAACTTCCCTAGGATTTTTCAGGATCAGGACCTAGATCCCAATGGAAATACCAGCAACAGGAGGTCAACTTTGTGGCTTCTGACTTCACAGTCATATTGGGACTCTGCCGGCAGGTTCTTTAACTTGGTCAGCACCAAAGTATGAAATTTTTCAGGACTTGAGAGTGTGTGTCAAAAACAAAATAGAAAAAAAATCTTTAAAATCTTTTAAAACATGAAAGAGGCAAAGAGTTGCACCTTGACTTAGAGATACATTTCAGATCACTTGGGTGGGCATACCATAAAATTAAATTTTTATTAATAACTACCAATTCCTAGGTAGGTTCTGTGGGCTTACTGTGTATCATGGCAGTCAGCCATGATACACAGTATCATGTTTTGCCATTCCAAAGCACTACATAAAAGTGCTTTTGCAAAGTTTTGCCATTCCAAAGCACTACATAAATCACTGAGCTGTGATAATTAAAGGCAAGAGACAGGACATTATATATTTTTGTGTCTGATGCAAAATATAGTTCATATTTTAATCAAAATGGATGTTTCAATGACCAGAGAGCTCTTTTACTCTAGCAAAACCAAGCAACTCAGATATGAATGAGAACACAACCTTTTCTAATTGTTTTCTTTTTAAAATAGCCCAGAGAAAACACTGAATTACGTGATAAAAATCAAGGATTTTTATGCTGTTGCCAATTTATTCAGAATACAACTCTTCAAGAGCAAACAGCTTGACTTTGACCTCTGCTGTACTTCTCAGAATAGAATAATGAACACACTTTCTTTCCTTTTTTCCTTCCTCAATGAGTTACTCTTAATGTTCAACAAAAATTTAAGCCATGTTTATAGAAAGCTTACATGTTTTTCTTCTATTTAAACCTTATGGCACTAATGCATCCCCAAGCTAAGGTTGCTGAAGTCAACTGACTGAATGATTGGAATGACATCACAAATAAGGTCTGATGCAGTTATTTACTGTGCTCTGCATTCACTCTTGAACACTAAAAGGCACAGCTTATTCCCCTCTGAAGCCAGTCAAGTGCTTCTGTTGTTCCAACCGGCTCTCAGTCTAAGAGTAATTCTTATCCTGTTTCCATCATGAAGAGCACCAGCACATCCAGACTGCCTATTAATGACTAAAAGAGTTAAAGCTGCCCTTTCATTTTGGTCTCCTCCTTTTCCAGAATTGTAAAGACTTCTGTAGAGTCAGAAACATACAATTTACCAGCTGTGAACTGACCACTCAACTTTCTTGGATGATCTAGTTTCTGATGCAGTAACCCTTTATGACTACCGCATGGCTTTGTGAAGTACTTGCCACAACTGTGTGTCTGCATGGGAAGGTACCTTAACTTTTTTCATCCACACAAGAGTTTTCTCCAAAGAAAAACAGATTTTAGTGAAGATGGGAAAAAAAAAAGAATTATAAGAAAAGCTTTTCAGAGCTTTCTTCTATCTTCATTTGTCTTATATGCCCAGAGTCTACACAAAAAGCATCAAATTACATAAAAATGCTTCATTCCAGCCCTTCAGAAAAATCTATCTTCATACAAATAGCACAGATTTAAGACCCAATTGATATTCAGGCATCTTCTAAGCATAAAAATCCTCTCGGTCTAGGATCTCACTAAATCCTTACCACAAGGAGAGAACAGTGATGCCTTCTTGAAGGCAATACAATCTTTTAATCAGTAGTGATTATAAGCAACACCAGTCACGGCTCTCAGTTCTTACTGCATCAACAACTACATTATAACAAGCCATCTGCTCTGTGTCAAAGCAGTGAGTAAGGTTGGCTTCTGTGAATCTGGGGCAACATGTGTTCTAGCTTGCATCTTAATTATGGTTTACAAAACACTAGTTATGGACAACCACAGAGGTATGTCACTGACAGCTCCCCAAGTAGCTATAATTCTTACCTTTAAAGTAAAAAGGAATTAGCATTACCTCCCTGAACTAATTTGTTTGAATCTATATACACGGGCTACAGCAGAATACATAATTTAACATGCTTTTCTTTTCATACGTTGTGACTTCTGATAGAATAAAATAATTTTAGACCTTAGTCATATTCCAAAACTCTCAATTTGCCCGTCCTCATGTTTTTGAACATGGTCAATACAGGTAGCACACAGTTCTCACCACCTCTGCATGTCCAAGTCCTCTGAGACCTGGAGATGATCCAATCAGAGATGACCTCTCTCTCCTCATTTCTGTTTCTTGTGCACTCAGACAGCTAAGATTTTTAGGATAGCTATTTGTTATGCCTGACATATAATATTACTTCCAGGCTACAGGACAGACGCTGATTTAAAATTAAGAGTGTTTTATTAATAGTTCCACAAATGCCATAACGGGTTTCAAAGACCCTCTAACCCTCTATTTTCATACAGGAAAAGGCCTGACAGTCTAGAGTGACAGCATCAACTGACCACATTATGAAAAATCCCACTGGCACCACGTGTTATAACTAGCTATACTTAGAGAAGAATAATTCCCTCACAATTACTAAACTTTTGTATTTATTTCCATTGAAGCATTACTTTGATGTTACAAGAAAGAGAATAACCTCTCACAAAAACTAACAAGCCAGAAGACTGTCTTCCTTATTGGGGTTCAACATGTTCAGCTCAAGAGTTGTGGACAGACATCATGTCAGCAACAACAACCAATCTTTAAAATACATATGTATATTTACTGAATGTCAATTCTCTACATACAACCTGATGCTAACAGTATTACGGTTCAAAAGTTTCCAGTTATCAGGCAAATGATTTTCTAGCTAATTATCAAGTCAAAATGACAGCACAGTAGTAGAATTGTAGATGTAACTACTTCTTACAAAAGGTCTAGCACACAGACACAAAACAGCCTAGAAAAATACAGCTGCTCTATAGGAAGAGAATGAAGGTCCACATAGTCAGATCTATTCCATTCTTCCCTATCAGTTTGGGAGACAAATAATTATACAAAGCTGAAAGGAAGATCTGGCATTTAGAAAGAGAAGTGCATTTGTCATACAAAACAGCTATCAAGAAAACTATTGTCTTAAGTCATGCAAGGCTTGGGCGAGTATCCAGCAGAGAGTCAATCAGCATCAACCTGCGACAAGTAATACTGTCCCTTACTGTGCCAGACACAGCTATGGCATCATCTGCTTTCCACACTCCCTTCCTCATTCAGAAATTACTTTTCAGCAAACATAATGAATTCTCCTGTGCATATAACTATTCCATTGATTACTTCAACAAGCAAGGCTCGCAAGAAACAGCCCGTCAGATCATACCAAGTAAGTGTTATACAAACACTACGCAGTATTTACACAACTAATCAAGGATCTGAGAAGCAGAACAAGCATACACTGCTGGATACTGTCTAGGATCTAAACATCACTACATTACACAAACATTCAATCTTGTCATCCTGGGCACACATTTGTTAGTGTGTCAGCTATCTGACTGACAGGTGAGTACCATGTGGGACAGTTCAGGTATTCTGATTTAATCTGTACTGTAAGCGATGCTCAAAAAACTTTTTTTTTTAAAATTCAAGATTTTTTAAATAAAGCTTGAAACCACTATAAAGCAACTAGACAAGGCAGCACAGAGGGGAAGAACAAATGTAGAAGTGGAACAAGATGACAGCTACAAAAACTTGTAGAACCTGGAAACTGTCTCCCTGGGAAAAAACCAAACAAACAAATCCAAAGCAAAACACAAACAGAAAATAGCTACAAACAAAAAACCCACAAAAACCCAAACCCAACTCAATTCCAGACTGCAAAGAACACAGGAATAACACCAGCAAGGGAAACACAACAGCAGCAAAAGGACAAAAATCAAGAACAGTGGTGATGAACACAGCATGGAACAAAACTGATGGCCACCAGCTACAAATTTTGTAAAGCTACCTGAAGCCTATGAGGCTCTAAGCCATGAAAAGTAACTGGCCACAAATATTCATGGCCTAGCAATTAAAAATAAGTAAAACCAAGGCAATAATCAATTGAGTCTCCTGAGTTGCAAACCTCTCCAAGAAAGAGCAGGTGAATACACCTAACGTGATATCCCCACATAAAAGCTTAGCCAAAGTACCTCTGAGGCAAATGTTTAGAAACTTCTAATAAAGTATCAAAGTTTATTTCTATCCTGGCAAAAACATGTTTCCCATTTTAATATGTGCAGCACAGAGAATTGTATCCGACCATAAGCAAATCTCCCCTGTTCAAAACTTGTGGTATTTTGGACCCTTCCAATACATGCCTCAAAGGTAGAATTCAGAAGTTTAATTAGCTTTTTATGCAAGTACTGAACCAGCTGATCATATTCACCTTCCTCCCCAAGTGCGTCAGTAAAGTCATCAGGGTGCTATTTGCTCTCTGAAGAAGAGACCATTATCATGATTACCTGCTAACAGCCAAGTCTCAAAAGCCTTGGTGTCACCTCAAAACAACATAGGAAAGGTTCCTGTGATTGTTGTTTTATACAGCACAGACCTTGCACTCTTGTACCCATCCACACTCAGGAACTGAGAACACACCTGTGCTCCATAATCCAACTTCTTTTCTTTAAATGTCAAGAAAATGGACTTCCTCCATAATAAAATAAAGTCCTTACATTAATAAATGTCATATTACTTACATTACACATTTATATACATTATATAAATGTAATATAATAGATATAATATATTAACAAAAATATAATAGCAATATAATAGATTAATTCTAGGTTGTTACAATAGAAATATAATAGATTAACAAAACAGAACCAATCTTCAACACACTAAGTATGGAAACAAGAGTAAGTCTTTACAAAAGATAAATCTCCATCAGGATATAATCTGAAACTTCAAAACATTGAACAAACAGGAATGCAGATAAGAGAAGACATTAAGTAATAAAAATGTGACTAGTGTTGCTAAAACCCACCAGTTTTCTATGCATTACACACACCCTGAGTCAATCTAGTTTCGTTATAAGAACAATAACTCACATGTAATGTCACTGTGAAAAATTAAGATAAACTACCCATAGAATGTAGTGAGAATATTAATCATACATACAATATTAATAATTTGTGCTTTCACAAAGAAAATTGAGACAGTATTTCAATCCTACATTCTAGAATGCTTGTCAGGTCACAAGTTAAAACTTCTGAGATAGTTCTTTGCAACTCAAGTATTATTAGTGTTTTTCCAAAAGGCACCTCTATCTTTCCCCATTAAAAACTCTGCCAAATAAACAACAATAAATTCCATATACTAGCAAGCAGTTCCATAATTGTTAATTATAGTATTACTCCTCAGTACTAATTCTACCTATGAAGAATATGAACTTGCAGATGGAGCTTTATTTTATCACAAACCTATTCTGGATGTATCAGAGAAAGGAGTAAAATTTTTATGGAGAGTCTCATTTCCACTGTGCCATAACTGAAGAATGTTTTCCTGCCTTCAACGACTGGTTTTGGGCCTTGAAAATTAACAGCCTTGTTTGACGTAAATCAAGACAATCATTTTCACAATGATCCTTCCTAAATGACATCTTTTGTCTCATTAAAACAAACTAGCAAATTCCACTCAATACTTACCTTGCACATCCTCGGTTTTCTTGGAATCTGACCATTAATCTCCCTCACTGTCCAAAGACAATTTATATGGTGATTAACTCTTACAGCATTTTCCTGTCCTTTTCTTACCTCAGAAGGGGGATTCAGAATGTTTTTCATGTCCAAAAAGGAAGTAATTTAGCAGGCAGCATACCCAATTTTGGTCTAATTTGAAGCATCGTATTTAATCAAGAAAAAGTAACCTTTCACTCCCAAAACGGCATTTTTATCCTTTAATATACATGAACTTCTCACTTCTCTTCAAATTTAAGGGTTAATAACAATTCATAGCTACTCAGACTCCCTTATTTTCTCAGTTAATGTTTAATAGTTAACATAATTCATAATATGAAATTTCCACATATAGATAAAGTTCAAGTCAAAAACAAGTGCACTAAGGTGCACACTGGGAGGTTTGAAAAAACATTAACTTTGATCCTTCTTTAAATAGTGATAGCCATTACCAAAAAACCACATGCACATACATACAGAGAAAACACATTTCCTAAGAAGTCTGCAAATTGCAGCATAAACTCAAATGTTTTTTGCCTACTAATAAATTATTTTGTGGTTTGGTAACAGGGGGAACTTGCACAGAGGGAAGGTACTTGCAATAAGCTAAATTACTACAGGGACATAAATCAAAATAGTATTTCACCCTCCTCTGCTTCACAAGCTACATTCACAGACACTCATCAGTTAAGTACTTCCAAACTTTCCAAAGGAAAACACAACGGTAAATAATACTTCCTTGTTATTATCCTGTTTGTTTCATCAAGGCAGGAGGTGTAACTGACATTAAAACCACAAGAGACAAAGTCATTAGGACTCTTACTCATTATTTTTTCCCCTCGCTCAACAAACTCAGCTCTGAATGGACGCTGAGTGTCCAACTGACACTGATTCAACAGGAGAAGTTACAAGTGTGGCCTCTACAGCATTTTCATGTGCTTGTAGGTGGGGATGACCTGAAGTTTGACTTGCAGCTCCCCAGGCTGCTGCTTCTGCTGCCTCCTAACAACAGGCTGAAGCCAAACAGATTCTCCTACAGAGCTGTTACGGCTCTGTAGAAAAGCATTAAGAAGAAAACCAAAGAGAAATATTAAAGATGACAAGCTGCTAAATGGACCCCCTTCCATTCCCTTCTGTCTCTCCAAAACCACACACAGCCTGTCATATGATTTGTCTCCTGCACATAAACGAGTGCAGACAGAAACACTAGGAAATACATATGGGGAAAAATTATCCTATAGGCAAACCAGCAAGATTAACAGTTGGAAGCATAAGTTCATGACAACAGGCAAAGGCATAAGCCTCAAATTGAAAAGGCTTCCATTTCCATTTTGAAAACTGTGCCATATCTGTGCACACTTGAAATAGTTTTAGTTAGACATAATGTCCCTGGAAAGGGGTGTAAAAGTACCACCCTCAGTACATGCTCTTAGTTTGAGATTAAGAGAAAGAACAACATATTTTTTTTTACCAGTTTTCCACAGGCAGCAGTTCAATGTGCAGAGAAGGGAACTGAACCATTGGCTTCCAAAATTAACAGATTTTAAATACCTTATGACTTCTGATCCAGAGTGCTCAGTAAGGACAACAATTAATATTTTTTCCAACAGTACTTCAAGAACTTCAGTATATTTTTGTGGTAGCTTCTTTTTCTTTTTTTCCTTTTTTATTTTTTCTTTTTGGTGACACTTAAAAAGTGTGCCCTAGCATAGAAACTCTATTACTAACCAAAATGTTTTCCCCTTTGCACATGGTTCAAGTATGAAAGCAGTACAAAACACATAACAAATATTTAATTTCTTGAAATAACACTGATTGCTTCCCTTTACAGAAAAGCATTAAGTGCTTGTGAATACATATCTTTTAAGAGATTAGATACTTCTATGTAAAATAAAAGGTTAGAGTTGCTAGGGCTTTTAAATGGCCACAATTATTTTAATTGCTTCAGAAACAGCACAATTACATTTTTGTTGTATAAAACTGCAGGTTGTACATATGACTCCAAGCTTTCCAGAAAAACATTTTTAGAGACAAACAGGCCCACATTCACTGCATTACTAACACATACAATGTTAGCAGCAAAGGGATAGTTAACACTGAGGTTTTCCTTTGAAACCTTCTGCACTGATCACACTCAGTATTCTAAGACCTACATCTGTGACACTGAGATTTTCTACACTAGTTCTCACTTAAGATACAGCTTGCTCTGTATGTCCAAAAGGAGGGCTGGAATGAAGTAATTGCTTCTGAAAAAAGTGAAGAAACAAGGAAAAAGGAGAAGTGCTTCCACTTTTTAAAAAGCAACTTTTAAAATTTAAATTAAAGTTTGAAACAACTGTCTTAATACAAATGTAAAGGAACCTAAATGCGCAGTGGTAACATTCGAGTGATGTGTACCAAGTGCTCTACTGTGCTCTTGTGAGACCCCATAGAGAGAACTGCCTACAGTTCTGGTGTCCCCAACAGAAGGACATGGAGCTGTTGGAGCACATCCAGAGGAAAGCCACAAAGTTGATAGGAGGCCTGGAGCAGCTCCTTTATGAAGACAGGCTGGGAAAGCTGGGGCTGCTCTGCCTGGAGAAGAGGAGGTTGTGTAGAGAGACCTCACAGCAACCTTCCAGTACCTGAAGGGGGCCTACAGGGAAGCTGGAGAGGAATCTTCATCAGGAACTGACAGGACAAGGACTTATGGATGAAAACTGAAAGAGGGGAAACTTAAGTTAGAGATTAGGAAAAAATTTTTCACTGTGGGGGTGGTGAGAAACAGGTTGCCCAGAGAAGGTGTGAATGTCCCGACCCCTGGCAGTGTTCAAGGCCAGGTTGGATAAGGCCTTGAGCAACCTGGTCTGGTGGGAGGTGTCCCTGCCCATGGCAAGGAGTTGGGACTGCATTATCTTTAAGGCCCATTCCAACCCCTTAATGTTCATTATCTAACACAGCTACCTTCTAACTCAAGCAAAGAAAATTAAGCTGTTTACAGTTATCTTGAAAACTGTGTCAGAACACAACAACATTTAGTCTTTCCTGGAAGAGTTACATTTTAAAGGGAAGCTTTGCAACAAGTCATCTTTGCAGATGTCATTTTAGCTGACAGCGTTCTGGTAATTAATTCATTGGCCCACATTGCTCTCTGTAGCTTAGGTTTATTTCCTAGCTCACAGTGAACCAGGTGCACCTAGATGAAGAAGTAAATACTATCCAAGAGACCAAGCATCCACAACAATACAGGTAAAGTACGTAACACTGAGGAAATCTTTCTATAAGCATTCTATATTATATTCAGCTTCCCTCAGGAATCATCCTATACAAGTAACTTCACTTTTTCTAGGTGGATGAGTTCTTGTTCCTTGGGAAAAACAGCACAAATCACTAGAAAACATGGATTACCTCACCTTTCCTGTTTGACTGGAACTTGTCAAGACGCCAAAAACCAATTTACTCCCAGAAGGTGAACAAAACTAGCAAGAAACCACTCTGATGACTGTTTAATCCCTAGTCATCTGCTGTGATCCTGGACACTCTTTGCTCTCTCCACCTTTTACAATACTTCAGCTTCCTATATATTTCCTTATTTATATTTCTAACTTTTCGCCCCTTCAGCACTGTTTTCTCATTATCTGCACCCAGTAAAAGGTGATTAATCTGTATTCACACATTTATTTGACACTATACATTGAAGCACTTTCCCTTAATTTAGTCACATATGTGACAATCCATTTTATCTGCAGGTAGCTCAGTCTCAGCACAGTCCAAAGTAAGCTTATGTTTTGCCTTCAAACTCTTTCCTACTTGTACCTATTCCTACTTGTACTTACTACTATTTTCCCATTTTTCTGGCTGCTGTGAGTAGTTGCTGACCAGCACTCACTCAAGAGCACCTTAAAATTTTCATTTGCTCCTTACAAACATGGACAGACACTGTCCACCTTTTCCTTACTTATCTGTAATCAAAACATTGCCTAGAAATCCAAGTCTAGCACACGTAACTGTTACCAGAATAAACAAGCTGTCCCTTATAACTCAAGGTTGACAAAAAAATACAAAACCCCTACAGACAAACCACAAAGACAGCACTGCTGACTATTATTATGCTCAGTGGTCTTAGAATAACACCTATGAGTGGTCAAAATCCTTGTGGAAATTTGCAAAAGATATTCAAAGGGTAAAAAAAAGGGAAAATATTAGTTTTGCACCAGATATACACAATATTCTTTCTGAACAGAAAGAGCACTATGGGATAAAGGTCAAGATGTACTCACTGGATCATTAAGTGCACGTGCAGCTGCCAGTGAGAGACAAACAATCCTACAGCAAACAGAATAGTTTAATACAAAGAAAGATAAGCAATGTATTTTTTCATGAACTAGGGGAGAAAGAGATAGTGAATGGACATATTAAGAATGCAAACATTACATGTATTATCTTCGCAGATCATTCTGAATGTTTATAAAATGAGCTTTTTCAGAGAAAAGAATACTGCAGCAACTAAAAAAAAAAGGAGAACCCGGACAGTACGAGCTGTAGGGACAAGAAAATGTAAGTTACTTACAGTTGCTATGAAAGAAGAATCTTTAGATGAAGAAAGCTTTAGATGAAGATCTTATTAAGGCCTTTCAATCACACCCATTCAAAAATGTCACCCAGATTACAGGCCCAAGTGATGATCAGAAAGCTGATGCTGACCAAAACAGAGGTAAAGAGAACAGCTTTAGGCCCAGTTCTGCTCAAGCTAACAGAAGATTATCAGGGGGCAGAGATGTTAGCTGGACCAACAGACAAGCTTGGACTAGAGGCTTTCACACAAACCTGGCAGCAGATGGTTCTCTGCGAACAAGGAAGTGCTTGGAAAAGTCATAGCAAGGAGAGACAGAGCAAAGACAGGTACACAAACACAACTGAGCAAAGTACCAAGGACAGTGTGTTTTGAAACCTCCACAAGAAAGACTGGAGTGAAAGAGTTTGAGCCATCTAAAGCAATAAAGATACTGCAGAAAAAAAAAAAAAAAAAGAAAGAAAATAATGTTACAGTATCCCTGAGGGATGGACTTCCTCAAATCCACTATAACCCCAAGGCTGTAATTTATTGCCAATAGTGAGATATATGCACACACCTCATTTAAAGGTTAGTAACAAGCGTATTATTTAATGAACACCGGACACAGGCATAAGATGTAGTTGAAGATGGCATTTCCCTCAAGGATTTACAGGCACTAGAGTGAGCACAGAAGTTGGGAAAAGAAGTTTCGAGTATTTTTGAGTTGTTCCTACTAGGACAAAAACAACTGCAGATTACACCATGTAAAATTGCAATTCCATCTTCAGGAAAGTAATACAGTACTTGTATTAGCACAACAGAAGATATTGTCCGAAGTATATATATAAGATACTTCAAGGAAGTGATTAAACATGTTCACAATCTTTCAGGACTTAAAATCCAGATTAAAAAAATAAATTAAAAAAAAAAAATTAAAGAGGATTCAGGAGAAGCAACTACATATGGAACACAACACAAAAAGACATCATCCCTGTCAAGGAGAGTTTCAAGAAATAAAATATGGCAAACCATCTGGATACAAGAGGGAGGTATACCAGATTCAGTCTTAATGTACATCAGTTAACTGTAACCATCTCTTCCATTTCTGTAGTCATATTCTTTACATCATTTATGTTTTCTATTTGAAATATTATAAATACAGTAGGGGAGGTTAAATTTTATCTAAACCTAGATTTAAGCAAAAATAATTTCAAAGTAAACCTGAACACTAAGGACATGAAGCAAGCTTATGAATGAGTCAAAAAAATTTCATATAGATGAATGCAAAAGTAACAAAAAAAACCCAAACAAAACAAAATAAAAAAAAAACCCACAAAAAAAACCCCCCAAAAAAACCCCCCAAAACAAAAAAAAACCCTTTGCTACCAGTATTCCCCCATCCCATCCCCTAATTCAAAACCTTTTTTGTTCCCATTTGTGACCACTATCATTCATTCTCTCACCCTTTTAATTTAGTAAAAAGATTGGCTTCAGCTTTTAGACAAGCTCCCTGTAGATACAAAGAGGCTGGTGTAAGGTCTCCCCAAAACCAGCTTTTCTCCAGGCTGAAGAAGCCTTGTTCCCCCAGCCCCCCTCACAGAAGTGCTCCACCTCACTGCTCTCTGCTGAACATGCTGCAGTTGATGGACACACTTCCTCTTTCAGTGCAGTACAGGAAACAACGTTCAAAACTGCCCACTGTATTCCTGATGCAGTCTACTGAGTGCCAAGTAAAGGTGAACATTCATTTCCCCCAATTCCCTATTTTATGCTCCTGCTGGAATCACCTGGGTGCTGTCAGCCTTCACTCCTGCCAAGATGTCCTGGCAGTTCATGTCTGGCTCCCAGTCAATCAGTCCCCAGCATGCATCATGCTAGAGCTTAGTCCACCCTGGGTGCAAGACATCTGTTCTTGCTGAATTCCCTGAAGTTCCTGCTGGTCTATTCCCTGGGCTGGCTGGGTCCCTCTGCATGGCAGCCCTGCAACTCCAGCAGGTCAGCGGCACCCACAGTTTGGTGTTCACAAGAGTTCACAAGACAGGAGTGTCTCCTCCTCCAGGTCACTGATAAAAGATATTAAATAATCTGGGCTAACAAGAAGAGCTCTGCAGGTCTGCTTGTACCCAAACTGCAGGATGGAAACCAAACATTAGGCACAACCTCTAAAGTTTAAAGATCCAGCCATGTTTAACCAACCGGCCTACAGGCTCCACTCTTCATTTTCCCCATTCCTGGGATAGACTATCTCTGTGCTTAGAGCAAGTGGAATCTGCAAAAAGCTCTGATAAAGCAAGCTCAGACAAGGGAAGCTTCAGCAGTTTGGCAAGGGGCATGGCACAGTTTCCAGCTGGCACTGTAGGATGCTGCAGTCTACAGGATCTCCACCATTATCTAATTAAAAAAAACCCCTTCTGTTTCTTCTCCTACCATATGTCTGTCTACCTGAATTAACACAGTTTTTCCCCACAGCCACACCACGGATGTTAGGACTTTCGGACCAGGCAAAAGCCCAGGGAAAAAAAGGCATGTCTTATCAGAATATTTTCAATTGTTGGTATATAAAGCTACTTATAAATTATTCTCATTTTATTCATAATTCTCCCTTGGCACTGAGAATTAAATGTACATTTAATATACCAATCCTTGGATCACTTTAGAAAGACAAACATATTAAAGAGAATAAATATCTGTTCAGAAAGTAATTTGGTATTTGAAGGTATTTTTTTTGCTTTTTTATGATTTCTTCCTCTAACTACTATGACTATGAAAAGGTCATTTTTAAATTAATTAAAACAGCATGAACTTCTCCCTTCATGGCCCATATTTGAAAGGAAGGGGAAAAAAAAAGCCATAGTGTCATTTTCATTAAAATTAAGACATTCAGAAGCATCACTTTCCTAGAATATTATCCAAACCCTTTATAGAGCTTTTTGGATGGTTCTGGCGTTTCTTTAGGTCATAATTTTACTTCCAGTATTGCAATTCTTAGAGTGACAGGCACATACTTTTTTTCCTATATCTGAAAGGATCAAAAGAGTCACCAGGTATAAGCAGTCACCCACACTCCCTTGATACATAAATGCTACAAACATGCTTTTCTTCACTGAGTCACTGCCTGCTCACACCTGGAACTGGAATGAGAGAGCAACACACAAGAGAGCAGTGACAGAGTGAAAAACACTACTCAGTATACAGTCACACCACCTAAAATACTACACAACCTGCTGCAAGGATGACACTGCTTGATAGCACTCAGATGAAGGTTCTGTACATCTAATGTGACATTATCCTGAGGGGCACAGCTCCCAGGATTAAACTGCTGTGTTTTATCACTTGAGAAATGGAGGGGCTTTTCAGAAATAAAGCCAGGGGAACAGACACTCAAACGAAAATTTTGTTATGTAGAAACAGCAAGGTACAGTGACAGTGTGGACATTCAAGTGAAGCCCAAGGACAGTGAAACACACATCACATGTTTGACCAGACAGGGACAACATTACTAACTGAGGCCCCTTCCTTAGCTGATAACAAAAGCTAAGAGCAATATTCTGCTCCACATCTCCCCCTTTTCCAGTAATTAGTACCAAATTCCACCAGGATACATATTTCAGAGATGACAACTCTTGCAGGATCTGTTTTCAAAAATTTATGAAACACATGCAATAAAGCATTTCAGAGAACAACTTAAAACACAATTTCCACATCTTTCAGTATCAATAACACCACTTAGATTAAATAAGGTATTTGCTGGTTTCTTACCCCCCTTTTTCTGTTTGTTTCTTTCAGTAGCCTAAATGCTTAAAATAAAGTTTAAAACAAAACCAAAAGCAAGCAAGCAAGCAACCAAAAAAACCCTCCAATATATTAAATGAAGTATATAAGTGAACAAAATACAGTTACTATACATGCAAGGAACAAAAGGTTAACTTCTGATCCAGAAGATTGGATGGGAGAACATAACATTTTGCGTACACTTTTTAAAGCATGTTAACAAACACCAAAAAGAGAAGAAACTTTTCCTTGTTTACTGTTTTTTGCCTTACAAAAATCTGATCAACTGCTCCTCTCCAAAGCTTCGTGCACACAATAGCCTGTTTAACATTTGGGAAGAATTCTTTTCTTTGTTCCTATTTAGCTATCTAGTTTCAATTGAAGTATCTTGCTATTTTTAAGTTCCTCTTAACCCAAAAAAATAAATTTACTTTCTCTTTCCTATTTCCACCAAAGTAACTGAGATGACCTGTTTAGTTGGTATTTTAGGTAAGCTTGAGTTTCAGTATAAATCTACAGAATCACAACCATTCCATCTTTAGATGGGGGCAAACATTTAAATGAAGTGAGGAATGCAGAATGACAGGCTATTTTTGTAAACCTTCAGAGATATATCTTCAAACTCCTATGTACAGGCAAAATCCTTATCCACTACAGATGCCAAATCAATCACATGTGGACTTTAAAATAAAAGGAATTCTGATGTAGCTTGATTTCCAAGAGCATTTTACCATCTTGATGGTGGCAAGCTGCAGCAAGGGAAATTCCCACTGCCCATGCACGTACGACCTTCCAAGTAAAGCAGGTTAAGCTCTGGCCCTACGAAGCAGCAGAATCAGCATTTTTGGACACAGCCAGAACTCAAATGCAAAAGGCTCAAGCAACATGATCCAAGTCTGAGGTTAGCCCTGCTCTGAACCACTATCACAGCTAGCTGTGCTTTGGGCTACAAACTGCAGAGGTCTCTTCTAATCTTAAGACTCAATCATCTATAAATACAGATTTTCTTACTTTTATTTAGCATTTGTATTAAACACATTGCATATATCAAAGCACTGGTAAACTGAATAGAGCTTCAAAGTTCAAGTCTGGCAGCCTCAGCTGCCAAGCTAATAAGCCCACTAAGACCAGCAAGGAAGTTCTGGAAAAATTATTATGAGTCTAGAAATATATCTCTGCATAACAAACTCTGACTTAAAACTTTTCTCTGAGACTCCAAGAGCTAAAGAGAAAAAAAAAATCTTTTATTCTGCCTTAACATTTTATACTATCACTTCACTACAACTGATAGCTGAAGGGTTAAACAAACAAAAAAAATTTACAGGAATAGGTGAACGTTACCAATGCCTCTCACATAC
Organism: Serinus canaria; assembly: GCF_022539315.1. NCBI lineage: Eukaryota > Metazoa > Chordata > Aves > Passeriformes > Fringillidae > Serinus > Serinus canaria. The sequence goes on from NC_066313.1 coordinate 46,669,195, forward strand.
ATGCACATGGCAATTTTATTAAAACTGTAATGTATTAAAAGTCCTCTCTCAGACCAATGGACTTTTATTGCTACAGACTCCTCATTGTTCCTCTGACTTACTTCCTCCCCCCTCTACCAAACCAGAATCTGTTGGGAGATTAATGTCTGATGAATATGGCACCAGGAATATGAGAAGAGAGTGAGTAAATATTCTATCAAAAAGGAATTAAAATGAAAGAAGTTTATTTCCTAAATTCTATTCTTGGGATATTCAATTCCATCAGAAGTCTACAATAGCAATAACTTCCTAAAATGAAGACTATTTAGGTATTCATCTGCCTTTCACTATTAATATATTCAGTTCATGAGATTAAAAAAAATCAGAAGAGTGCTTCTGTTTTGCCTGACAAGCAACTAATCCTTTAAGCTATGTTCACTGCTATGATCCGACTTGGAGACTGGCATTGTCTCAGAACAGTGGTGGTTACATAAATGTAAGCAGGCTTGGCTCTCTAACATTCAGCTTGCTGGTCTTTTCATTACAAGTGTGCATTTCCTGTTACCTATCCTGAGGTAACACAGGCTATCAATAAAAGGGATGCTCCCACTCTCTCCCCTGGGAGAGGGTCAGATCTAATGACCTGCTATCACCAGATGAGTGGGTTTAAGCTGGACCTTTGGAAAAGCTTTGGGGGAATTTCTGGTAGATTACTACTCCCTCAAATCACTCACTGGCTAATTCCTCTTGGAGCAGTCCTACTATAATGATGTGGAGATAAGTGGAGGGCAAGTATTACATGGTTAATTGTGTACAGACATAATTACTAGATGGGAAGGTAGAGGGAGAACCAGAGCTTACAGCAGTTTTGTCTACTGGTTCATGTGGAGATGTTCAAAATCCACCTGAATGTGTTCCTGCATAACCTGCACTAGGTGACCCTGCTTTGTCTGGGGGGTTGGACTAGATGATCTCCAGAGGTGCTTGGTTTGGCTGTCCACTTGCCAGGAACACAGATAAATGGACCATCTTGCAATCATCTTATATACTCTGGTTTTAGCTACAAAGCTTCCAGTGAGATTTTGAAGACAAGGGCTGGGGCAAAGGAGATTTTAAAAGCATAGATTTGAGGTCCTTGATCTTCCTAGAATAAGCCTCTGATGAGCTGGGCCAATAAAGTTAAGCCAAAGCAAACCATGTACAAACGGCAGAGACTGGATGCAATTAATTCTCAAGTTCAGTTTATCCAACTCACATATGCATAAAAAAGCCCCAAGCATTTCAAGTATTTTGATACCATAGCTTGATTAGTAGTCCAGATGTACTCTATACAATAGCAACAAATTCTTGTTTTAATTTCTCTTGCATAGCTACACTTTGGAGGAAACAGCAAAATGCTACTCCATCAAGCTGAACATAAACAGTGCTGCTGTTCTGAAAAGACCAAAAATGAAGCTGGACAGGATAAGTATCCACTGGGGTACTCATACACAACATTGACTTGAGAGGTTCCATGCTTTTAAGGGGTACAAACACATCTAGCTAACACAGTGATGAAGAATAAACAAAAGAAGACCTCCACCTTTCCCAGCACAGCAGTCTCATCCTTACTGAACAGAGTGAGCCAATGTGAAAGGAGCTTTGCCACTCTGAGTGATCAGACACAGCAGACAATTTATTTCAGGGAAATCCAAATCAGCAAGTACAGTGCATTGCCTCAGGTAGCTTCTTCAACTGATTTCTGCTCAATTTTACTAAGGCATTATTCTGCAATTTAAAAAAGGCCAAAGTCCTGTGGAAGTCAGAAAATTAACTTCTAAAACTAAGTTTTAAAGCCAGCTCTAAATTGCAGTCAGCAAAAAACTTTTAATTCTAAGCCATTTTCTGCAATTCATTATTTTTTTCCTGAATAGAGGTTGTTTTGCTGCAAATTGAGCAGCAGAACAGAATGATTACCTGACCTGCAATAACCTTCTTCCCAGGCTTTTGTAAATACTGACTTCTTTCCTTGTCTGATCATCCCTTATATAAATTATAATCAAGTACACAAACAACATAACACTAAAATCTGCCAGGTCACCCTGACACCATTACAGAATAGATCTTTTTTATCGTGAAAACAACACTCAAAATGAGAATGATTTCAGAGAATGATTTCAGCAAACTCTAGTGGTCTGAATGACCATCCCAAGTCACTCATGTAAAGGAAAATAAAGTTACAAAAAGCTGTATCATCTCACAGGGTCAGATAAAGCAAGGAGAGCACTGGACAGATTAAGTGACCTCCACGTGGGCTGCATGTCAATAGGATTAGAGTGGACTTTGCTTGCCGCGAGCAAAGACGTCCACATGCCTGGCAGAGGGGTCGCTGCTAAGACAAGTCTCCTCCTGTGGGGCAGCTCCAGACAGCAGTGGGAGAAGATGAAAGCACAAACCAGAGGAGTGCAGCAGGGGAAAGGTTTCAAATACATTCCTCAGCCAGAGACTAAATATAAGGAAGTGTCAGACAAGCTAGGGGAGTTTCAGATGAAAATAAAAAAGCTTTTTGTCAACTTACAGAAAGCCTACTGTGTTATTCTTAAATGCACGCCTCCATCCAGGCAACATTATAAAATGGACAGCTGGCTAAATCCATCCAGAAAAAAAAATAAGCTTCTGGTGTATTTAACAGATGGTAACACAGGTTATGAAATTGGTCTTTGCTTCAGTCTACAAATATTATTTTTAACATAATTGAGATATAATATTTAAACACTCTTAGAATAATTCTCAGATGAAATAAAACTAAGCACTTCCTGAAGTGCATGTGTGTATAGATTATATCTTAGTCCACATTTCTGTTATCTGAGGAAAAAAAAATCTGTGCTCACGAAAGTGAGTAGTTTAGGGTGACTTTCTTATATCTTATATTTATATGATATAAATATCATATTGCTTAAAAAAAATTGCAAACAATTAAAATTTTCCCCTCATTCATATGGCTACAAAGTTGTTTTCTACATAGGTGTTCTGGAATGCAATGCCATGAAACACCATTCAATTTTCACAGAGAAAAGAGTAGAGCTGTTATCTTTGTTTTATATCACAGGATTTCAGGAGAAAAAGAGATTTGTTTTTTATAAATAACAAAGCTCATTCCCTTCTATTCCTTCATAAATCAAAGTCTTAACCTTTTCACATGGTATAGGAAAAAATGAAGGTATCCTCATAAAAAAATATTGGTTTAAATTAGGGTTTTTTCTTAAACTTGCAAATAAACATCTTCAATCCTGTGAACTTAATCACCAAATTTACTGCCACAAAAAACAAGCTTTAGTAGCACAGCCCCACATTTCATCAATTTAAAAGGAAAGCAAAACACAGAACATAACTACTTAACTGCAATTCTTTATTATAATGTTTAAAACTTTTATTTTCACATGTCTAAGTAATAAATTTGCTGATTTACAGTGACTTGAACATCTTTGAAAAAGAAAAGTGAATACATACTAGGGGACGTTTAGATTGGATCTCAGGAAAAAGTTCTTCACTGAAAGTGTTGTCAAGCACTGGAACAGGCTGCCCAGGAAGGTGGTGGAGTCACCATCCCTGGTGGTATTTAAAAGCCGTGTAGATGTGACACTGAGGGACAAGGTTTAGTGGTGGCTTTGGCAGCGCTGGGTTACCAGCTGGACTTGACCTTACAGGTCTTCTTCAACTTAATGTATTCCATGATTCTGTAATTGTTAGACTTCCAAAATTCAAATACCTACCACTACAGGTTGGGCAGTCAATTCTCCCTAAATATGTACCATGCTGATGCCACAAACGTGCAAGCTACTTACTCCAGAGCCCACATCAATTATAGAGGCTGACCTCTCCAATACGTCACATTGGGTGAAACATTCTCCTCACATTAAAATTAAGCCCTAAAATGTAACATTTAATAAAATACTGTGCACATTCTATTAACACACACGTAACTCTCAAACATAAAATAATTTATTCATCATCAATCTTCAAGGAGAAGGAAGTAAAATTAAACAGACATACTTGTGCAGAGATTTGGCAGCTTAATGCTTTCCAAAGCAGGGAAGTCCAGAACTATGTCACAGCTTTACCTTACAGATCATTTTTAGCTTTGTTTGAACAATAAAAAAGTCATTTAAACAAATCTGCCTTCATTCAACAATTATGATACACTCATCGTCAAACAGAAGCTGTATGTGTAACAGCCCATGTATCCACAAGAGAAAAGGGATGGATTTGAACAAATATATTTGTGGGCTGATAGTTCTTTGCTCCATTGTAATTCAAAATTATGAAAAAAAAAAAAAAATCTGACTCTTCAGGTCAAGGATTATTTCCAGGGTTCTCAATCTACAAATTCTTTGTCAATTTTTCATTGACCTCTTGGTAATGGAATCTGGCCATGCAAAAGAAGTCTGCTAGAAACAAAACTACAAACTTTACTTTTGTCAAAGGAATGAAAAGTATATTTGGATATATAACTATTTACACAGTTACCATGTAAAGATTCCTCTACATTCAGTTCCTCACAACATGAAGAAGTGTATAAGCAAAGTAACCTTCATGACAATTTATACTGGAAAGGTCTCATTTATGACCATTAGATTTCTACCTCAACTTAAAAAAGCAAAGCATAACCAGCAACAACAAAAACACAACAAAAACCACCACATATACAAAACTTATCTTTCAAAACTTCAATTCAGACAGAAGTGCTAATATGAAACACACCAGAAAGGCTTCACTCAATCTGCAAGTTAATCTTTAGCAGTACACAGATATCAAAAGCTGCCTTCCAAAATACAAATGGAAAATATATTCATCAAAATGTAAGTGTGAAATTATTCCAGTATCCAACTGGAGAAATTGCATTGAATTCCTAGGGCAATGATAACAAATCTCCCTGCATTTATATCTTACATAATGCCAAAGAATCCTCATTATTTAATTATGTAAGCATAATTTTTCAACCCACTCATATTCATTTCTGCTCTGAGGATATGAAATATCTTGCAAACATTTCAGGCCAAATGTCAGGAGAGACCTGTCAAGCTTCAAGCAGCAAGCCTCTTTCTTTTAATCTAATACAATACAAAAACCCCCAAACCAATCCGTATCTTTCTTTGCAAGATTCCATTATAAAAAGTTCAGATATTAAAGCAATTTAGCAATGGTATAGGCAGTGATCTTTCTCTCCTACTCCATTGGTGTGATTACACACCTAAGCAAAAGCACACCACATTTCTGCTGTGATTTTTAGAACACACTATTCAAGTCCAACTTTATGCCACAGATAATGATGAGAATGGATAATGCTCTTTACATTTTTTCAGAATTACCCCAAATTAAATTAACCCAATATTCATTTGTTCGATAACTTATATTACTTTTAAATTTACTGTGATAACATGTATAAAATTCCTTTTTCTCCTTTTTAACAGGCGTATGCAACAGCTTAGGTGGGATCATGCTCAGCAAAGATCTGCAGCCACACTGTACCTACTTCACCACCACAAGCAGCTGTACAATATTTCGATATTGTTGTAGTTAAGAGAAGATCTGCTACACTCAAATGGCAGCAATGTATTTTGAAACCCAGAAAAGTCTATTTCTTTTGGAGAGTTCCCATCCGTAGATGCGAGAGTTTTCTGTAGGAAATAACAAAGTTGGTAGAACTGTGATTACCTGCAAATTGAACCATTTAAGAATTTTGAAACACTACTTAATGAATTTGAGCCAGGAAAAGCCAACCTACCAAAAACCAGTATAAAACGATGGGAAATGAGGTTTTACAAAGCTCAAAAGAATTACCTAAAAATATACATCAAGTGCTATTTCCAGGTGTCATGAAATATTCCCTTTATACAGAGCAGCTGCATCTCCTGCAGGGCATGGGTCTCCTGCAGCTCATGTGTCATTGCTGCCTGCCCTTTTTGGCCATCCTGAGAATGCTGGCATGTGCACACTGGCACTGGATGCCATGTTTAGGCAACTGAATCATGTGCTTGAAGCTTTATTGCTGTAAAGCCTGTATTTGGTAAGGTAAGATTTACTTTTGCCAAAAGGTGAGATAATGTTTACATGGACACTTCTCAACAGTTTTTCCACCCAGCAAAGTAACACACACTGCTTTTCTATCTCCACTCAGCAGCAATACTGCAAATACAAATATTAAGTGATGGATTTGGATATGTTTGTATCTGGAAGGCAGGGGAACAGCAAGGGTGTTCTTCATCAGAAACCTGTTATCATTTGACACACTAATAGCTTAATTAAATGGAATTTAATCACTCCAAGTACAACCTATGCATGGTAAGAGAAATTCATTATAATTCCTTGACTGTTTCTTGCAGCCCATTGTGCTTGTACAGCAAATTACTGTCCATAAATAAGCCTGATGGCTTTGACACTGATATGTTCAGTGTCTGTACCTTTATCACTACGCGATTGTGTAATCACAATTTGTCTTTCCCTTTAAGTCCTTTCAGCTGCTACCACCACCCATGCTATACTACTCCAAAATGCCTACACTGACAAGTGAATGCCATCTTATCCAGCCACCCAGCAAGAACTACTTTGAAGCAATTCAAAAGACTTCTCTTCCCTATCCCAATGGCTCCACTCTGGGGGGGTTAGCCAATACAGCTTCCAACAGAGCCCCACAAAATAACTGCTGGCTTTATCCAAAAGTTAAACACAGGACAAAAAGACAAGACTACTCTATTTTTGGATTTTGAGTAAGTGATTTCTGTATAGAAAATTTTAAACTGCTACAACAAAGAGCTATGGATCTTCCTAAAAACTGGATCCCTTTTTTTGGAACATGCTACAATCCAATTTTACAAGAAAAACTATGATGTGATACAAAACAGAGCAGAAAATGCTGTGCTCATTCAAGTATAATTCTCTATGTTCCTTTTCCTGCAAAACAACACCTAGTCAAAGAAAACAAAAAACAACTTCAAAACTGTACTTCAAATGGTATTCATTTCTATATGTTAAGAATTACAAGATAAAACAAGAAGTTTCTTCCCCCCCCCCCCCCCCGCTTTCCTGAAGAGAACAGTAAAGGGGAACAAAATCACCTCCAAACCACAAGTTCATTATAAATAAAATTCATGACCTGGGACACTTATTTAAGCATCAAGTCAGGACAGACATGCAGGAGCAGAATCAAGTATGAAAGGTAGCAAACTATTTCCCTACACTCTGCCTTATCTGGCACTACTCAGCACACTGAATTAGTTGCTTTGGTGCTTGTCTGTTGGTTGTGGGCTTTTTTAAAGCTGACTTTGAAACTTACCAAGCAGCACATTTGGAGATAAACACACTGACTGATAATCATATAATAATTCTGTGCTCTATGCTTAGGGCAAGCTGTCTTTCCTACATTTCATTTCCTGAAAAAAAATTAATATAGAATTTAATGGAGATCATTTGAGAATAAAACTAAATCCCTGTGTCCTTGAACACTGGGAACTACTCTGGATTTTTTTTCTTCTCCTGAGATTGTTCCAGATTTAAACTGAGGGAATGCTATTTAAAAAGTAGGAACATGAGAATTGGCAGATATATTAAGTCAATATTTGACAATCAAGAGCTCAGAATTACTACTTTATTGAAAGATAACAAAAACACATCAACAAATCACGTGATTCTCAAATACCAATAATGGAAAGAGATACTAACATAACCCTAAAAACCAGCTTCCCCATATGCATTAGCCTCAAAACTTGCTTTTTACAACTCATTCACAAATACAGTTACAACCTTTCTCCAAACGTTCTTGGGAGCATTTCTCAATGCATAAATATTTCATTGTCTTTTGCCTGATTTTAATTAATTCACTCTGCACAAGTCTTTTGAAATAACCCTTCACATCAGCACAGAGCAGGCTGGCTAAACTGAAACGCTGGTAAAGTCATGCTCTGCACAACCGAGATTGACAGGCACAGAAGATGCACCAGAGCAAAGCTGGCTTGAGAAATTTCAACAGAATTTGACTAAAATAAGAAATGTCATTTAAAAAAATAAACCATAAGAAAGTCTTGATCTTGTTTGATCAAGACTTTGAATTTTGTTTGACTCACTCCAATTCAAACAGTAAGATTTTATTCTCTGCAGCTCTGCTACAGTTATCTAGCATAAAAGTACATTTGAGTGAAACTACATTTCCACAACAACCACCATTTTTTATATGTAATAACCTTCTTCCCAAAAAATAGATGGATTTTTATTAAGTACTTGTTAAGAAGACTAGTGTCACAGGAAGGCTGAAGATTAGGATTTATCCTCCAAGAAAAGTTTGAATGGTGCAGGGAGATAAGACGCTGATCCAGTCTCTGAACAATGAGGAGGTGCTGAATAAGGGGAGTGGCAAAAGCACATGATTCTGCAAGGAGACAATTAAGCACTTACACCACAGAATGGATAAATATTGTTGAACAATTTAGGACCAGTTGTACTTCATTTAGCAAGTCGAGGGAGTTCCCCAATATGGGGTTTCCATGTATGACACAGCACTATGGTACATACACCACACTCACAGCAGCCGAACACACCAGATAAAACTGAAGGCCACAAAATCTGTGTTGAAAGACAATCTAAGCTTAAAAATGCCAGGCTCTTTGCAGAGAGATATTTCAGTCCTCCAAGTTAATTCAGGGACAGTTACAGCTGCACTTCTGGTGTCCACCCCCACTAAAAGTTTGCCCTTAAAAACTTTCCACTCCTTATTCCTGCAGTTAAGTGCAAGGAGCACATATGCTGGGATCATCAAGTGCCTGCATGAGAATGCTGGAACAAGAAGTATCAAGCAACTGCAGTGCAGTTGCTTGATACTTCTGTAGGGACTTCCCTGGCTATCCCTTGAACCACCTTCTCCCTTCCTAGTGAGAAGCAAGTAAAAAATTTCCCTCTCCAAATTAAAACAATTTTGCAAATACCTGCTGCCACTTTCACCAAAGCCCTCAGCACAACCTTGCTCACAGTTTACCAATCATTCCACCCACTACAATGGCTGCTTTGAACCTCCAAATAATTTCAAACATATGTAATTTGGAAAAAAAAAGTATCCATTTGCAGACTTACATGAAATCCTGATTTATCCGGAAATATAGTGGCCAGATGCAGTAAGCAGACAGAAATCAAACCCAGTTGCAGTTTCTCTTTATTAAGAGCTCCTAGCTATCTTGTCATTAGTTATAAAAATGAGATCCTCAAAACAGAGTCAAATATCTCAGTAACAAACTGTCTTGGTGCCAGACCTAACCTATTGCACTCAAAAACCTCAGTCTTATATCTAAAACACCAGAAATACCCACTAGCATAATCTTTTTTTTTTTGAGATAAAGGCTTCCCTTCCTACTTTCTTGAGATTGAAATGAACTTGCATAGAGCTGACCTTACAAAAAATACTTGACACGACTTTAAATTATACAGGTGGCCTCTAAAACACCTTTACTTGGAAATCCACAGCATGAAGCATACACATTACAGCACATCTTGGTACAAAATCTTTGAATATTCATATCAAACATTACTGTAATATGGTTAGTAGAAGTTACTAATTTTGTGTTGGGACCTCATGCTAACATCATTACCACTGAATCATATGGACTTAGCAAATGTGGATTTATTCCCCACATGTAAAATATTTTAATAAAGCTTTTGGCAAGTTTGGGGTTGATTGCCAAAAAAATACCTATATAAGTATGCAAAGAGTATAAATCACTAAAACTTGCAAGTCCAATAGAGGTTTGCTTGCATCATCCAGATCAACCCCTGGATTCAGAAGTGAGAGCTAAGCTTTCACTGTCACACCACACAACTGTTATGATGCACAGATTAAAAATAAATTCACAGGCAAAATGACATAAATATTCACATATGCCCTAAGTAATGTGTTGTGCCCCAAATACAACCACCAAGCACTATTTCAAAAATTAACTTTATTTTGACGTAACTGCCTATAAAAATAAGAAACCTATAAATAAAAGAAAATACTGTAACCAGGTATTCCAGACTTTAAAAGCACACAAAGGCTTCTAGTTAATTTCTTATAGCATATAAAAGCTAAGCATGCCTAAAAACTCTAGCAAAATATTTAATCTTCAAAGAAATACTGAAAAGAAATGTTATTTTACAAGAACTATTTTATAGTAATGTAATTTATAGTAAGTTTTCTGAGACCTACTAGTATATGCCACAAATATTTACATATAGATTGGCACTAATCTACTTTCAAGAAGAGAATCCTGAATTTACAACCTCAGCTACGAAAGATTTTTGACCAGCTCTGCACTTTACTATTTTATCACTATTCCATCACTATTCCATTATTTCTCTATATTAAAAACATATGTCAGATTCTGGGGACAGATTAGGTAGAAGCATCTAGAGCATATATTAAGTATCAAAAACAGATTATGATGATGCGGATCTCTGCCAAACCACAATGCATTACAACATCACAATTTTGCTGAGGAGACACCAACAATGCTACAGTATATAGCTGTGAAGTACTGTTCTTTTTGATATGACACACACTGTTCTTTTCAGTCTCAAAGAAGAACACACATAGCTTCCTTCTGTTTATTTTGAAATTGGTATCCCATTTGCATCAAGTGCTGGAGATAATTTCTTATGCAACATAAAACACTTAATATTGCATAAAGAAGACCACAGAGGAGCTTAGAGAAAAACTCAGGACTACTAAAAAAGGGAAGGGAAAAGGGAAAAAAGGGAAAAAAGGGGAAAAAGGGAAAAGAGGGAAAAGGGAAAAAAGGGAAAAGGTGAACAAGGGAAAAGTGTAAACACAGGAACCTGGACACACCGTTGCCACCCATGTACACGGCTTCCCCGCACATGTCACCTCCACCCTTTGCCCCACCCGTGTCCCCTTTCCCCCCCTTCCCCTTTCCCCCCTTTCCCCTTTCCCCCCCCTACCCCCCTTTCCCACTTTCCCCCTTCCCTTCCCCCCGCCCCCCTTTCCCCCCTTTCCCCCCTTTCCCCCCTTTCCCCTTTCCCCGCCCTCCCCCCCGTTTCCCTTTCCCCCGTTCCACTGGCCCCACTTTCCCCTTTCCCCCGCCTTTCCCCCCTTTGCCCGGCCCCCCCCCTTTCCCCTTTCCCCCCCTTTCCCCTTTCCCCCCGTCCCCTTTCCCCTTTGCCCCTTCCCCTTTCCCCTTCCCCCTTTCCCCGTGTCCCCGTTTCCCCCTTTCCCCATGCCCCCTTGCCCAGGTGCCTTTCCCCTTTCCCCTTTCCCAGGGAAAGAAGGAGCTTAGCTTTCATTTCCAACCAAACTGTTCATAGAGTCACAGATTAAAATCCAGACCCTCAGCTGCAGCTAAAGAGCATCCCAGGATAAGACCACCTTTGTTCCTCAGCAGTGGTCCAAGCCCTTGACATAAAACATACCAGCCCTGAGAGAGACTGAAACCATCACAGCAGGTAGACACCAACACAAACAATTCCAGTCTGTACTCATTTTGCGGACACCAAATATCAGCTTCTCCATCCCACTAAGGCACAGATTTCTTATTAGGCAGTAGTAAAACAAACCTACCAAACTCCCAGACAGAATCTCTGGTTTTACTTGGCCAATTTCTATGGGATACGTAAAACTCAAGGAGTTTCTTGCTTGCTTCTGTCTCCATAACAACAGTGTCATGGAATAAAGTCTCAGCTAAACTCCACCACAAGCCTTCCATTTGACTCTAAACTGAATCTCTCAACTAATTTTAAGAAAGCAGCCAAACCAAAACAAACCCACAAATGTAATCCTGTCACTGGCAAGCTATTTTCAAATTTCTTTACAGAAAGTAAAGAAAATCTCCAAGATGCTGATGGCAATGTCAGAGTTGTGCAATCTGCCAAATCTTCGTTTTACACTAAGTTTCTATCTGTGGAAAATGTACATTATTTTTTTAATCACATTTTATCATACATGCAGGGTCTTATTACAAACTGAGAGCAGGCCTTCACTGTGGATGGTATACAAGCAGCTATAAATTTATCCTCTGTCAAGGATACAATCCCAGTTAGTGACCACAAAATACACCAAATTTCCACAAATATATAAGAGCTGTCAGCTGCAACATTAAAGTATTTCTGCAGAACTATACTTCACAGGCTCAGTAAATGTACAAATAAAAAGGTCTTAACTTTTTCTTTAAGTATTGCTCTCAAAACCAAACAGACCTCCTAAATAATTTATCTACATTGTTAGAAAGCTTTTAGAGCAACTTTTCTCCCACTTCAAATTTCTTTTCAGATATTGAAGTGCATTGACATGCTGTTCGTTTTCCAAAGTTTTTAAAATGAAAACATCACAGTCATATTCCTTTAATAATTACAATGAGCTTAAGATTACCCATGCAAAACCGTGTCAGGAAAGGCTTGCTACTTTAGTAGGCTCAATTAATGGCTGCAAAAACAGACTCATTGTGAAAAAAAAAACCTGATCAGCAGCAATGTCTTCCACCATATTCAGAATAAGAAATAACCAACCTAGTGGATCCAATACTGTACTCGGAAGAGACTGAAAATAAGCTGAATTCTCTCTTTTACATAAAACCACAAGAATGATTAGTCACATTCCAGTTATTTCTGGATTCCTGCAAGCTAGTGTAGCATTTGCAGGCTGAGTCAGAACTGAGGTCTCCATTCTGCTCACTATTGCATAAGCAGATATAGAGACATCTCCAAAAGTTTACATTCTGAGTTTTACTGAGTAACAAAGCTGACTGACCAGAAGGATAAAACAAGTAAATCCTACTGATTACAAATACCGTAAGCATGGCTTTCAACATTCACAAAAGTTATACCTAGGAGGAACTCTCAACTAAAAAAAGTAGTAAAGCATGCCTTTAGTCATTTTGCTCAAAGTATCATGAAAGTATTTCTTCCCAAGACCGCTGCAAGGACCATGTTCAGAAAGCCTAAGTTCCCACTGCAGCCTTAAGCCAAACCAAGGAGTGAGAGATGGGCTTTGAATGATCGAAAGTTTAGATTAAGATATGCACAAAGCAGTCACAAGCCCCAAGGTGAAACACTGACTACAGATACCTGACATTATCCCTAATTCCACATCTGAAAGGTGTAACTTGTTCCCATTAAGGCCCTGACTGACCTGTCCAGTTATCAGATGATGTCTGCTATTTTTTTAACATGCAGAACTGAGCATTCCTGCTGTAGATATGACTGCTTTCCTACACTCACATATACTCAACATTTGTCTTTTGCCTGTCAGTCCTGCTGGAACCTGCCAGCAGCTACTTTCCAGCATTCCCAACGTGGGAGGAGTTAAATCTCCTTCAGTATACATTCCCTCCAGTATTTCATGAAGTTAGACAACAAAAGCAGAAAGAAACCAATTCAGGTAATGGCAACAACAAGGGTGGGTGGCAGGAAGGAAGGAACACTTTATATCATCAGCCTACACTTCTATCTGTAGTATAAAGCTGCACCACAGCCCAGAGTAAGGATCAATCCAACCATAGCTTACAGCTGCTCATCCCCAAAGAAAAGGGGATGACAAACATTGTTTCTGAATATGTCTGATGTATTAATATGTTACAAAGTTTCTCCTACAGTGTCATACCTAAAAATGTCAGTGGTTGCTAAGATGTTTCTTTTTGGTCATTAGATACATTTTTAATCTGTGAAACAAAACAAAAAGATGGGTGAGAGAAATGAAAAATACAGATAATTTCGGAGTACACCCAAATATATACACACTGAGGATGAGCTTCAGTAAGTTTTCCCTGGTCACTGCTTCAAATAATAAAGAAAGATTCTTCATTTCATTACAAGCACTGCAATATGCTACAGAGGCTCAACTGGCTTATATATTGGCTCAATACATAAGGAGTCAGAAAGAAGCTTCTCCAAGCTCTTCTAACACAGATCCCACCTCCAATTCCTTCTCCAAGATGAGAAAAACAAACCCAAAACAAACAGTGAGAATGACAAATGATAGGCTACTAATTTCTGTTATAATCAGCAAACAACTGTGGAAAAAAAAAAATCAAAAAAGGCAAGGAAAAAATACCCATACAGAAAAACTCAATTAGCTATTTTTATTATAGAATGTAATGAATTAGAACTTTCAACATGTGGGGGATACAAAAATACAAAGAAGTAATCATACTTCTATGGCTACAAAAACATAAGGGACTGACTTAAGCCTGTTATGCACAAAGGCCACAAGGACTACAATAATTTTCAAAACCACAAAAAGGATCCACTGAAGGCAAAAGGAAAAGCAGTTAAAACAGAAGAACAGAGATGCAGGACTTCTCACATTTTGTTTTGATACATTAAAGTGCTATAGTGAACAAATTATTTTCTATGTTCCAAGTGTGTTATAATGCTACTACACCTATTATTCTTAAATGAAATAATTTTTCAAACTGAATGATGGACAACTAAACTCAGATGCCATACAACCAACTACTCCTTTAAGCCTCCCATATCTGAACCTTATTCTTGGATGCCAAAATTCCCTTACTGATGTAGCATCAGTTTCTGTCCATCCTTTTCCACCCTTACCCTACATTAATATGTATTAGACACAAAGTCCTTATATATGTTCAACTATTCATCAACATTCTATATTAAATTTTCCTAAAGAAGAAGATGCACTTTTAGATTTCCACTAAAGATGTTAACTCTAACAAGCAGTGAACTGAGCAGGGTTTCTATTTGTTATTCTTCTTCCACCTACTGCCCCCTTTTAACATTGACCACATATAACCATACACTCCATGCTCTTCTATGTCTGCAAATGTCTCACACTAAACGTTTAGTTTTCTTAAAAATAATCTCTCCCATACCACCTACATCTCTTAAGTATAGCACATAGATTGAAGAGCTGTGCACATTAAAATTAATACCTTTAATTGTTTGGTAGATTCCAACATTTTGCTGTTTACCAAATGCAGAAAAACCCAACAAACCAACAAGAAAACAAACCAACAATAAAAACCCCGCTAGGAGCCAAAAGCATCACCCTCTGTTACTGCTCAGACAGAAAAGGAATTGGATCTCCTAGAGGGCATGCAAAGAACTGCCCAGAAAGAAAGCATTGGCAGAGCCTTTTCATACCGACATAAAACACACGGACTACAGGAAACAGCGGACACTGTTAAAACTTTTTTAGTCGTTTAGGCAGGCAGCTTTCTGTGGACTCCTAAAATCCCTGCAGAATTCTGTCTGTCAGAAGTATCACAGGTGCACAGAATACAGAGAGGAAGCTTCCCAGATTCTGATAACTCTACTAAAATAAAGGGGATTATTCAATTGAGTAAGAACTTCTTGACTAAGCATAAGTTTTTCATAGCTTCCTTTAAAATTATCAGCTAGAGTGTTTAAATAAATATCAAACCATTTTCATTTCGTCCACTCAAAAAGCTAGTGTGATTAATTTCAGAAGTCCATAAACCACTGCCTGTCTATTTATCATTACAAAAGAAACACAACTTGCAAATAGCCCTGCTGTTATTCACAGTCAAACTCTAACTGCTACCAAATGGTAAAACTGATAAATTACCTGATTAAATTACTGAACATAATCAGAGATGCCCTGCTGCCACTACAGTCATCAGTGCATATGTGAAAAATTGAGAAAATTAAGCTCTAGATATGCAGTTTAGTCTTCAAGAACTGCCCCAGACACATGTAGTCTTAATAAAGTTAATGAAACTACTCAGGTAGAGAGGTCAGTATTAGCAGATTTCATTCCAGGAGTGGAGTTTTAAGCTGTTGCTTAAGGAATAATGCTAAGCAATAAGGAAACATTGCTAAGGAATAATGCACCACAAACTTACAACACTGGGAATGTGGTGTGTCACTATCCAATTTATTAGTGGAATGCAAATGATAAAGTACTGCCTTAATTATTTAGGAAGTGATGTTGAAATGGTTAGCTGGTAAAAACTGCAGTAGTTCTGGAAACAAGTCACCTCAATGTCAGAGAACAGGAGACTGGGTCAAATTATGTCTACAGAGAAATCCAAAGCTTACTGGAAATCAGATAATTTACTATTAATTTATGTATAGCAGATCATTCGCAGAGGTGGGACAGGAAGACAAATTAACACATTTTTTAAGAAGAAGCAATTATAATATTACTATTATTATTATTATGAGCAGGTTAATTTGTGAATCTGACATAAACAGTTTCAAACATTATTATTATAAGACTTATGTAATTCATAGCAGATTTACTAAGTATAATGGATTCTTCAGAAAATGACACTCCATCACACTGCTGCCAGCTCCTACAGAAATGGGAAATCAATTTTTTGCAAATGCAAATTACACAGTGGGTGGGTAAGAGAAATGCAAACTGCAAAATTCTACACTAAATAAAAACATATATAAACATGGTGACAGCCTGGTAAGGCCTCCTCTTCAAATAGCTAAGGAATGGCAATCCCATTTTCCTTCTTGAACAAACTCCTTTCAAATATGGAGGATGTCAACAAAAGGAGACCAAAAATGAGTTTTCAAGCAATTTTTCATAAAGTAATATTTATTAGTTGTGATTAATAACTGGAATTTCTACAGCACACTTCAAACTTTCAGAGAGAAACTGCATCTAATAACGCAGACACTGAGAGAAAAATGATCCCATGACAGGCCAGAAAATATCTATTTATTTAGTTAAATTCTACCGACATTGAAACATCTTCATTCAAATGTTTTTGTAATGACTCAGTATTTAAACATCACTATGTATATAACAAGCTTCTTCCTGATTTGAATAAACAGAGCAGCATTAGGCCCAGCTACCCCCAGCAGTGGTATTCTCATTACACTATAACAACACCAGGAAATAGTTTTCGTAGAAAAAATTGTATTTTGCCTATCTTAAAATCTGTGTACTTTGTAGCAAATGTCAAGCATTACAAGCCTAGTGGCAGCAGCGGGACTCCCGGGCAGGCAGGCCCTAGGAGGAGCACGGAGGTGGCAGCTCAGCCCAGGGTGACAGGGAGGAGGAGTGTGTTTCATGTCACAGTCAAGGGACTCCTCCAGGCAACTTAAAAAGCAGCACTAAGAGATTTGCACCTAATCCTCCACGGCCCAGGCGAGGATTTCTGTGATATAACGCTAGACAGACACGTGCAGGAGAGAAGGGGGATCAAAAGGCTCTAACAGTCAGAGAGAAAGAGAGAGAGAGAGACACTAAAAAGAAATACGTGAAAACTGATAGCTGGGGAGCTTATTGCCTCTGAGTTTAAACCCTTTCATCACTCTTTTCATCCAGGGGAGGCAAAATTTATTTATAGTATTTGAGAAAGGCAGGGGGAAGAAAAGAAAAAAAACTGTAAGCTTATAACTTGCTGTTTGATCATCCCCTGTACATTACTGTTTCTGCTTTTTTTGTTTTTGGTCAAAATTCACTCCTTGTGACTGTTGTACAAAAGCTGTGAAGGAAATACAGAAAACAAGCAACTAAACAATACCATTATTTCAACAGCCCAGTTGCCATACATATCCCAATTAACTGTACATCAGTGATTTAAGCAAGGGCTACTCAGTTTTTTGTTCTCACTGCCAGGGCAGGTTGCACCCACAAAACAGAACTTCATCCTGAAATTTAAAAAAAACCCAAAAGCATAGACAAGTCCTCTGCTTTTGGGGAGGTAAAAAAAGTACCTTTAAATGCGAACAGCCATGTGGAGATAAGTGAAAATATTCTGCTGTAAGAATAAAGAATTAACATACCAAACTGCAGCTACAAGTTCGTGGGTGTTTTTTCCAATTAAGTGACTTATGAAAATATATCTTGATTTATGGAAATACATACAAATGGAGAAAGTCGTGCTGAACGGAAGATTACCTAGCAGACCTGACTCACGCTACCTCCTCAAGATCTGCTATACCTTCCTGATTTAAATGTACCAAGCCGAGTATCCAATACAAGCTGAAGTACAGTCCGCCATAAGAAGTACTAGGAGTGCCCTTGAAAAATGTCCAGATTGCAGCTAGTGCACAAAGGACCTCGCCATGAAAATAAAGCGCATGAAAATTTCTCTGTTGCTCTTGAGCCGGCAGCAAGTGAAGAGATTAACTTCCCATCAACATCGGAAGACAAAGCGTTGTCAAGACACAAGCCAAGTTTAAAAGGTTTAGAAAGAAACAAAAGGAAAAAAGAAAGAAAGAAAGAAAGAAATGGGCCGAGCAATTAATCCCGAATACTCTGCTTCGTATTTATCTTCCCCCAAAAAATGCTCGACGGAGCTGAAGAGCAGTGCTACACGACCCAAGCGGGATCACTCAGGTACTGACTGCCATAGGTAAGGGAGCCTGGCATCCCCCTTCCCTCGCTACACGGGAGGCGACGCTGCAGATCTCCCATTCCATCACCAAAAAGCGAAGCAGAACCAGCATCTGGAGCGGGAGGGGGAAGGCAATTAACTGGGAACTTTATGTTCCTTAAATATTTAACCAAGACCTTTTCTTTCTTCCCACGCCCCTCTTATTTCCATGTTCTCTGTCAAAACCAGGCTGAAATAAACGTTATTCTGTAATACAACTATTAAACAAGCAGTACAACACTCACCATATCAGCTGGAACGCTGCTGGACATTTTGATGTTACCCTAAATGGCTTAATATCAACTTTAAAAAAAAAAAAAAGGCAAAAAAAAGAAAAAAGCAGCAGCACCAAGAGCAGCCCGCCGGAGATCTTCAAGATGCAAAACCGGTGTCAGTATCGGAGGCAGCAGCTTCCACGTCCCCTACGCGAAAGAGGTGCCCGATAAGCAGTGGGGAAGGCGGCCGGCTGAGGAGCAGGAATATCCAGGGGCAGCGGTGCCGGGCTGGACCGGAGGAGCCAGCGGGAGACCAGAGATGGCAGCAGATCCCTGTCAGCGGCAGCGGCACCAGCGGTGCCAGGTAGACCAGGCAGCAGGACTACACCGCCACATGAGCTGCGTGCGGGCTTTTTCCCCCCTTCTCGCTCTCTGCCTTCTCTCCCAGCCTCGACAAATGACGACGGGATGATTCACACGGGATAATAGTGCGTCCAAGTCACCTCCTCAGTCGGCGCAGGCGACCCGGGCGCGCAGGCAGGACCTGGCTCCTGCCCTGGGCGGCGGGCAGAGAGGCGGGAGGGCCGAGGTGGGCCCGGGGCCGCTGGGGAGGACGCCGGGCTGCGGCCCCCCCTAGGCGGTGTGCGGCATCCAACAGCGCCCGGCGGGGACGCGGGCCGGGGAGGGAAGGGAGGGAGGGCGCTCGGAGAGGAGAGCCCTCCCCCGCGGCGCTCGGAGGGGGCCGGGGGGCGTTCGACGGCGGCCGCCTCCCGCAGCCTCAGCTCTCCGCTCGCATCGCCGCCACCGCCTCCTCCTCAGCCCGCCCTCCCTCCCTCCCCCGACTCGTCCGCCGGCGGCTCCGGCCGCCCCCGAGAGCCGCGCTGCGAGCCGGAGGTGCCGCTCCTTCAGCGCGATCCTCGCCCGCAGCCGCCCCCTGTCATCTTCGGCTCAAGCCAACATGGCGCCCGCCGAGCCGAGCGAGGGGACGCGGCAGGGGAGACACGGACCCTCCGCCGCCGCCTCCGCCGCCCCCGCTCCCGCCGCGTCACACGCCGCCGCCCCGCGCGGCACCATGGGGCTTGTAGGCGGCCGCGGCTCTCCGCCGCCGGGGCGGGGCCACCCGCCCTCCGCAGGCCCGGTCCGGCCCGCCCCGTCGCGGCGGCCTCTGGGCCTCGCCGGGCTCCTACAGCGTCGGTCGGGGCGGCTCCGGGGGGCTCCGCGGCACCACTTCCACCCCGGGCAGCAGAGACGCCCCGAGCTGCATGTGAGTCGGCGCTTTCCCCCCGCCGGCGCTGCAGCTGCCTCAGGGGCTTCCGGCGCTCCCCTCGCAGCCCCTGACTCCCGTAGCGGGTGCCGTTCCCTGCGGGTGGGCCCGCCCTGTCCTCTTGGACGGGAAAAAAAAAAAAACCAAAAAAACCCCAACTAATTAGCATAGAATGATAAGGGTTTGGAATGGAGCTTAAAGATCATCTTGTCCTAACCCACCCTGCCCCTAGATCAGGTTGCTCAAGGCCTTATCCAGCCTAGCCTTGAACCCTGCCAGGATTGGGGCATCCACAACCTGCTTGAGCAGCCTTTTCCAGTGCTTCACTGCCCACTGAGTAAAGAATTTCTTCCTAATATCTGTATTTTCTCTCATTATGTATACATTACTCCTTGTATATATCATTACTATACATTATTACTCCTTGTCATATTACCTACTGTCCTATCATTACAGCTCCTGACAAGAGTCCCTCTACAGATTGCCTGTAGATATGCTACATTTTCATGTATTGTTTTAATTTTTTTGCGCCGCAGATCTTCAAGTCTGGGCCTGTGAGTTACATTTATTTCTCATTCTTTTGGTTTTTCTTGAGTTTTTTTTTTTTTAATTATAATTTCAATTATTTGAAATTTTGGTGTTTTTTTTTTTCCCAAACTCTGTAGTTTTAGTAATGAAAAAAAGCTCCTGTAAGACTCACGGTGCAACAATAACCTTGGAAGCACTCTGAGAAAGGAAACTCCCTCATCATGTCAAATTCCCCTTCAGAAGCCACCTTGCTTCCTGAAGAGCTCTGCATTTTGTTATGGACCCAAGTTATCAGAAAGTGTGTGTGCAACTGGTGTTTTATCCATTATTCCAGGCAGCTCCTGGAGACCAGCATTGAACAAAGAAAGGCAGTGCCTGATGAAAAGTGCACTGCAGCTCAAATACACACCAAAAAAAATACACACAAGGCACATGTCTACTGAAGAAATGAGTTGGCCTTTTGAGAGGGGTGTGGATAGGCACATTCACATACCAAGACTGTGAAACTGTCCAAGAAAAAAAAAATAAATCAAGAAAATGAAGCAGATGGTGACAGATGGTTCCTTTGTGGACAAATCTCATGTAAAACCACAGGAAATTAAGACAGAGTTGTTCCCTTTAATTCTAAAAGTTCGAGTCTGCCTTTCCTGTGAAAAAGGAAAGGCAGACTTCATGCTGCAACTTCATGCTGCAAAGGCAACACACTGTCCCTTGCAGGGGTTATGATTCTTTACTTTGTACTCTGCCCCAAAATAGTTCAAAACTTCTGACTTCAGAAGATAGATCTAATAGCAAGCAGCCCTGTGTGATGCCTGGGAAAAGAGTTGGGGGCCAACAGAAGTGGCCCTACGTGTGTGATCTCTGTGAGCGCTTCTGTACTGCCACATTGTGTGACTTTAGGTGTGCCACTCCCTCTCTTGTCAGCCAAGTTTGCTTAGACAGTACATTTTTGGGAGTCAGTGACAGCCCCAATCTCAGTCAGACCTTCTAGACACCAACAGGATAAAAGGTCTAGTGCCTGTGGGAATAGCAAACTGTTGAAGCACCACTTACTCTCTCTCCAGTTGGGTATCCTTGAGGGACAGAGAAAGTACAGGAGGGGAGTCAAAGAGACTTGATAGATGGCTCTCTATTTCAAACATTGTGCATTCCTGGTATCTGTGACTTTCTGATTGAATCAGTGACAGACTGAGGAATTATAAAAGATCTTGCTTAGTAGAGTGTATCCTTAGAACCTTACTAATGTGGGCTTTTCCATTAAAAACAATCAATCAATCAAACAAACAAACAAACAAAAAAAAACAAAACAAAAAAACACCAAGAAACTTACATACAGCAGCTTAAATTTATTCAGGATTGTAAGATCTGTTCCAAGGCCATCCTGCAGACCAGCCCTTCACTCCTCTCATACAGCAGCCCTGTACAGGTGCCTTGAGGTGATGCAGGTAATTTAGTACGTGCCCTGCCCATACCTTTCCCGCTAGCACTCTTAGAGTAAGGGCAAGAGAACAGGCACCACAACTGCTTTACAGGCACTGCACATCACAGCCATCTTCTGATGTAAACTGAAATTGGTGGCAGCACAATTATGTCCTTGGCCACTCTGTGACTGCTGAGGTGCGTGGCCTTCCCACCTCCCCTGCTACAAGCAGGCAACACAGACAGTGGGGCTTTGTAATCCTTTGCAGCTCAAAGGGTGGATTGCCAAAGACTATGTGGAAATACCCTTCCACTGAGCATCAAGAAGTCCATGTGCCCAAGCAAGTCAGGCAAGTAAGGACAGCACCAAGCACAGGCAAACTGGATGCAGGGTCAGCAAGGCAAGCAGGCAGCAGCAGGGCACATCCACTGCACTGGAGATAGCTCTTTCTAATGTTCAGATGGAGCAACTCTTCAGTGGTGCATAATGAGAAACACATCCAAAGGACATAACCACAGGAAAGAAACCAGTGTGATTCTATGGGTTTTGCTTTTTTGCCTTTATTTTAGCAATCCAGTAAGAGGAAGGATCATGTGTTGGTGAAGCAGTGGGGTACAGGAGGAGTCAGGAGTCCTGACTATGAGTCTCTTCTGCTTTGTGTATGCAGTTGACTTGGTCAACTTTTCTGCCAAGTGTTGCATAAATGAGGATCAGCTCCTCTCTTTGATACACAGCTGTACCAACCAAGAGATGTCAATTACCTTTTTAATGATTATTTTGATTACCATCTATTTGAATCTACTGTTATGATTGCTGGCCAGAATGCTCTAGTATTAGGCACAACACAGTATAAGTAAATACCGTGTCCAGTTCTGAAAGGTTCATGAGTCTCAGTTTGCCCAGCAGCTGATATTTATGTCACATTCAAATGACTGTTTTTATCCCAGCTCTTATCTGTGATGACCAAACACAAATGAATGGAGGGTCTAGTACAACTGGTACATGCTGGAGATCATTTCATGGTGATTGTGTGATGGGCAAATGAATAAGAAGAGTTGCTGAACGATGATCCAGGTAGAAGTTGCACTACATATGATGACAGGGGTAAAACTTACCAGTTTGTAGAGGTGAGGTCACGTATACTTGAAATTCAGGGTGGTCAAATATAAAACAGAAAAACGATCTTTTCTCTTTGGCATGCATTAAGAGGTGCTGTTATGATAGTATTCATTTCACATTTAAAGAGAGAGGAAATGAGAGTTGTGGTCAGCAGTAGTTGTCTGGAACAAGGGACCCTGCAAAAGCATAACCACAGGCTGAGTCTGTGATCAGCTTGCAGATAAATCCCAAGCAAGTGCTACAGGCGTACACATCTGAAAACAAATCTTTTCCACATCCAAAGATCAAAGAAAAAAAGGGAAAATGCTGTTCAAGAGGAATGCTAGCAACACAGGAAGCTTAAAAGGCTATTGTGTTTTGGGGGTCTTATCCTGTACTCAGATGCACAAATCTTATTTCCATTAAGTCTTCTTTGCAGAACTGTCATTTGAATTTGGACATCCAGGAACAAAATCATTCTTCATCACTACTTTGACAATTTATGGGGAAATTGACGAAGTATACAACTAATATTTCATTCCTTATTTGAAAAACATGGCATGACACAAGCAGAATTTGGCTGTTCTGTATTTCCTTAGAGAAGAATTGTGCCAGGTATTTACAAGTAGACTGAGCTGCGGATTAAGTAATGGCCATCAGTACTAGTTGAAAGCTGACTCTGTACTGAGACGTGCTTAATAGGAATAAAAGGTCTGTTATACTAAATCAGATTAGTAGTACAGCCGATGTGATATCCTGTCTCCAGCAGTGGCCAGCATCAAATGCTTCAGAGAAGGACACACAGACCCCCACAGTGGACAATCACGTTACAGTCATCTTATTTGCTAAGTTTCCACTGCTGCCAAGGCTGCCAGAGAGGCTGGTTTATGCCCTGGAGCACAAAACTTCATGTCATTTATAGCCTTAATGGCAGCATAACCCACTGCTGACATGTGAGACTGATTGCCATTTTTCAGAAGAGCAGCACTCTCTCCCGAGCGTTGTAATTGCTGGGGTTGGAGACCACGTCGAGCCTACATCCCACGACTGACACTAGAAGCTTTCAGCCCAGTACTGTCCTCCAGTGTTTTCCCTTTAAGGCAGGCTGTGAACAGGAGCATCTTCAGGAGAGGTAGCACAACATCAGGAAATTTCTTTTAAGGCAGTTTCTGATTTGCCTCCAGATTTTCAGAGCACCCTGAGAAGGTGAAAGGCTCCCAAGACAAAAGGATTAATTCTTTGGGGTTTGGCAGGGGGACAGATCAGGATTCTTTCCCTCTCTGGCAGCCGCAGTGGCAAGATATCCAGGGCAGCAAGGAGCACACTGGGTTACTCAACAGGATACTTTTAATACCTTTGTAGAAACATGTGGCCTTTTTTTTTTTTTAACTCTTACAGAGCCAAGTTTGCATTCAACCCAGTATGACTCAGACACACTGAATTCAGGCACCTTACAATGAAGCGTTCAGGCAAAAATCTGCACTGGAAATGAGGGCTGGATCCCACAGAATGCTTGCCACCCGCTGTCTGCCCCTATGCTCTGCTGGTTTCTCATTCTGGCTGCTGCAAAAAACTCCTATTTTCTGTGTTCTGATTTATTTTTTTTTAACTAAACTGACTCCTTTCCCCTTGGAAGAACATTGATTTTTGCCTGTTTGCTGCTTCTGTGTGAAGCCAAACCAGCATGTGGGTCCTATCAGCCTTTCTGTCAATGCCAGCAGGCTTCTGGGAACAGCATTCCTCAGGTCCTCACCTTTCTCTGAGACAGCAGGAAGGCAACAGAAGGACCTCTGAGATTTTGTAGCATTTGGAATACACACTGCCAGGCAGAATCATGGTTTATTTATCTATTTTTTAAGTTACTCATCAGATTGATCTAGCCGGAAAATAAAAACACGGAACCAGTTTAAACCAACTCACATTGTTCCTCTGAACACCCCAATTTGCTTTAAGGGTTTATTTTCCCCCCTCACATCTGCAGTATTCATGTACAAACAGAAGATGATAGGAAACAACTGAGTGACACTGAGTGCCCGAGGTTATTCCTGACCTTCCTGATGCAGCTGAACCAGGCAGGACCCGTGTTCTGCCACTCTAGTGGGTGTTTCTGAGATATGGCATAGTGGTGTTACACTTACTGATGTCACAAATTATGTCAGGTAATTCAGAAGGGCGGAAGTGAGGACTGAAATAAGAGGTTACAAAGGTGGAATAAGAGCAGGAAGTCCCCAAGCCTGTTTTAGAGAGTATTCAAATCACCAGAGTTCTGGACGTGGTTTAATTATCCGTATATCTAGGAATAAATGGATACCTCTGTCCAGTTCATACAGAAAAATAACCTTGAAAACAGCTGGGACAGGTCCCTTATTTTATAATATATAAGAAACAGGAAGGAGAAATTTTAGCAGAAAAGTTTCCATCCTGGATCAGCTTCCTGACAACGAGGGGGAACTAGGGAGAGCATTGAGGTTACACTACAGCTCTGAAATTGAAACTTGAATTTAACAAAACATAACAGTAAAATGCTCTTTAATATCATGAAATAAATATGTGGAAATTAGGAAGTCCTACACAACTGATTGCAAGAGTTATGGTGGCAAAAATTATTAAAATTTTCCAGAGAAGAGGGAGGTCAAAGATCATGAAAAGTGCCATATCAAATTAAATGACAGCTCTAGAAAAAGGAACAAGAATTTGTGGCTTTGGGGAATGACGGTTGCAAAACTCAATGCTGCAAAATAAATTGTCTAGAAAAAAAATGTAGAAAAATGTACGGTTAGTGTGACACTAAACCATAAGAAAATGCAGTAGAAAGAGAAAAAAGTAAGAAGAGCAGTAAGGAACAGTAGAAGAGCACCAGGTATCAGTCTCAGACTAATCAAGGATGTAAAAGGAGAATGGCTTTGGAAAACTGATGTAAAATTGTTTGTTAAACATGAAGGCTAAAGCTCAGATTGTTTGTTGGTGCTACCAGGATTCCAGCTATTTTTTGTGACTTCCATGAGCCACAGCAGCCCAAGGCTGAGTGCAGCCTATTAGTTGCGCTGAGCCAGAATCAGCAGGGACCCTGGGGTACCAACTGTGTTTTATCATCCCTCTGTCCTGCTGACTGCAGCAGGTTATTTTTTTTACTCTAATAGGCAGCTAAGTTCTTTTTTTTTTCTTTTTTTTCTTTTTTTTTTTACTATAAGGGTCTCTAGTGGGCAACTAAACATTAGTGAGCTCCCATTATAGCTCAGATTTACTATTTATAAAATTAGTACTAAAAATACTAAATTGAAGTAAGAAATAATTTTTGCTTCTTTGAATTTCATGTCTGTTATCCATACTACATTAGAACTATTCAGGTATTTTTAATTTAAGGACCTTCTTATGCCTGTATTTTCAGGCTGTTACTTATATGCATGTGCATATATACTTAAACATATGTTCATAAAGCTCTCAATCTGTATGCACACATACATATTAATACTCTGAACTCTTTTTAAATTAGCTGAAGCACTCAGATAGATTACATGCAATTCTAATTGTATACTACTTGAACTGAAACAAAAACCCAACCCAGAATCTGCACTGAGGAGTTAATTGTTGTTTACATGTTATGTCGGTGTAATATAATATTTTATTTGCCTTATTTTCTATCATTCATTAGCCTTTAGATCAGAAACAATATTTGAATGAAGCAGTGTCTAGAAATGCTATTTTTAATTGGCTAAAGAGATTGGTTGACCTCTGGTAACTGGTCTCTGTTGTTGGGGAGACTCTCCATGAGTGGTGGTGCATTGTTTAAACATAACGGGACAACAGTCTCATGTCATCCATAGGATATGGAGACACCACAGTTTTGTGTTTCTTTTACTTTATTACTATACATGTGAGGCACAATCAACAAAGACTTCCTGAGGATGAATGTTGTCAGTATATGAAACACTGAATAACTGCTTTTTGTTTTGATGAATGGCCCCCTTTCTTTCAGATTTAAAGGGGAAAGTACAGAAAAAAGAAGTAGTAGCTCTGGGAAGTAGAGTCTTGAAGATAGGATTTTTTTTTTTTAACAGGCTTTGGGCTGCATTAAGTGCTTACAATAATTTTATATGACTTTGACTCCATTGATATAATCTAAATTATTCCAAGCTTACAATATAATGTTAGGGACTGGGCAAATGAATAGGAAGCTGAATTCCATGTTACTTCCAAGCTTACAGTCACTTGGGTCCTGAATGTTGCCAGTGTTAGGACTGATTTTTTGTTTGTCTATTTTCACTTTTGTACATCATGAGCATGAAACCCAAGAGAGCCTGATTTCATTCTAGTCTCTCTTTCTCATTCCAGTTCCAAGGCTTCTGTGGACAGTAATAGGTATTTGTGCTGCAGAGACAACTGCTCCCAAAATAGCCAGCACTAGAAGTCTTCTAATTGGTTTACTATCAGCAAAAGAGCAACAGAATCTGAGAGACTGAGTGGGCAGGTTTTACCATGTTTGACTTTGTTCTATGTATGTGTAGTTTCTTTGAAAGAGCTTTATTTGTTTTTACTAATCTTAGTTTTATTAATTTATTGAAATTATTTTAATGAAAAGTTCAATAAAAGGAGGCTTTGTCAGACACCAGTGTCACTGCTTGCTTATGTTGTGTGTGTCATTGACAGTGGGCTGGTGCCTTGGGTGCCAGCTGCAGGCACAACAGATAAATGAGTAGCAATAGTGTCAATTCTTGTCCGTGCACAAAAACTTGGGCCACATTTTCAGATTCCCTTTAGCACAACTCAAAGGGTGGGACTCAACTCATCTAAATCTAGTCCTCTAAAAATACTGAGTATCATATCTAAACTACTTTTGCAGCCTCTATCTGTCACCAGTGGAGCAAGGTACATCCATTACTTTGACCTTTTAGATAAGATTATTGATGTCCTTCTATTGACCATTTTGAAAGCTTTTAAAAGTCTAGATGCTTAATTTTTATACAGCTGAAGATAACCTTTGTGAATTCTCTCCAATTTCTTTCACTTCTCTCCACCAGCAGGGTGTTTTCTGCTCCCCACTCTGCTCAGCTGGAAAGTTAGCCATGATTTGATGCTCAGGGCTGTTCCCCACTAACCCACCCAGACCCTGGCATTGCTCATGCTCCAGAGTGCTGAGATCCAGTTCTAGGAAGGCTGCAGACATTTATGCCAGACCTTCAGCATGAAAGTAGTACCACCGTGGCTGGAGTCAGTGGGCACAAGCTGAAGGAATTACCTAACAGAAGCAGAACTGGTTACATACTTAAGCAGGTGCAGAAACTTTGGCAGGATCAAGGCTTAAATAACAATTACCTCAAGGCAAGAAAATGTTCTTCTTTTGTTTCCTTTGCAGCACAACACTTTCTATTGTCACTTAATTAACTCGGTTTTCAAACTGATGAATGATGGAGTAACTTTGGAAGCGTTACAATCATGGCATCACTTGAAATGCCTCAGTGCTCTCCCGAGAGAGGTGAGAAGGTTATGGGCCGCCTGTTCTGCTAAACGAGGCTGCTCAGTGATCACAGCATGTGCTCTGGAGTCTGCCACATCAAGTCCTTGGGGTGCAGCCTGGCTGCTATCAAACTGTATGGGCAGAGTCCCATTACCCAGGTGAGAGCTGCGTCAGGTCTGAAAACCTTTCATTTTTCCAGAAATATCCGTATGTAGGACACCGAGGACACAGTGAGGGAGCTGATTGTTACAGGTTTGTTGAAAAAGAACAAGAAGAGGACATGAAAGCTTGGAGAAAATATGCCTAGATCTCTTTTCTTTTTCATAGCTTTAATATGGCATGTAATATGTGTATGCTTCCTAGTTCACTGCTGCAGACTTCTCTGCAGATGCAGCAAGAGGCAGTTCTTAAGCAGAGACTGGTTACACAGAATATTAGAGTATTAAAAATGCCACTAAACAAAGATCATGTTCACTCACCCTGCCCTTTCTGTGACAAATGTCTGCAGTAAAAGTGAACTCCTGCTTTTCCTTATTTATGAAACACCTCTTCCCTTTTGTATAAAAAACTAATATTCCTGTGCTTTAGAAAGCGTATAAGTGGCAGTTGAGAGAGCGGGTGAAAGCTGTACATTAGAGTGGTGGAACAAGGCAAGCACTGAAAAACAAAAAGCTATTCAGATTTTCTTTTTTTCCGTAAAAGAAAAGGAATGAAAACTCTCATCAGACTGAATTGTTCCACTCCTGATTACTGTGTGTAGCATGATGAAACAAAAAATGCATTTCCATTTTAGCTTTTGCAGGCAATATATGCCTGCAAACCTTTTGATAAAGAACGGATTTTCAAAGCAGCACATTCCTGTAGGCTGTCAGTAATCCAGCAGAGCTCTCACGCTGCTTTGACTTTTCCTCCTCCCAAGAGTATCAGACCTTTACAATTCTTTCTAGGATCCTAGCAAATTTAATAATATAGGCAAACTTCTCCACAGATTGATTTTGGATTTACAATGCTCCTGGCTGTTTGCTTGCAGAGACATAACCAAGAGGCAGAAACCTACATATCAGTCTTGAAAAAAACAAACTCATTTGCACAAAATAGATTTTACTCTTCAACATCTTCACAACTGAAACTGGCAATGTGTCACACTTAGCCATAAACATTTTTTCAGGAAGGAACTGGTCTCAAATAAGCCAGTTTAAATAAGATCAGCAAAGCCATCTTCAGTAATACCATCTGGTGACTCTTAATCACATTCAAGTGTAGAATATTGAAAGTATGAGTCAGGCTAGAAAAGACATGAGGAAAAACAGTGTGAGCAGGGAAGTGCAAGAGTATTAACCAAGAGTAGCTTGCAGGCTGTAGGATGGAGAAGAGCAATAAAGAGGAACACGTAGCAAAGCAATTCACAAACTCAGGGACTTTGGCAATACTTTCTCATTAAAATGCAGCCATTTACCACCACTACCCTGCCCATTCTAACCTTTGGTTTTGGCTTAGTCCTTATGTGCCACGCAGGTACTGAGACAGGTGCAGAGGTGAAAGATCAGTGCAAACTTGAGCATTATGTGTTTGCAGTGGTCTCACCAGCACTGGACTGTCCCTCCCCTGCCAGGTGAGCCACAGCAGCAACATGTGCCTCCTGAAAGTACATGAGACTCCATAAGCCACCGTTTTGTCAACTGCATTTTCTAAGCCACTGGCAATCTTTTGTAGAATTTGAACTTTGGTGTGTGAAGTGGCGAGATTCTTTTTCTTTTCCACATTTGTTTTTTTTCTTTTCTGCAGTTGAACCCTTAAATAAATAACAGCCTGTAGCAGCTTGTGTCAAGAGTAACAAGAAGGTGGCTGACACCTGTTCTAGTTTGAAGAAACAATTTAAAGAGTTTGGTTATGAATTCTTCTGCAAAGCAATTTTAGGTTTTTTTCCTGCTGGTATGCATTGTTAGGATCAGTTGCATTTCACTGTCTGTGATGCCATTCCTTCTCCACAATAAGCATCCAAGTGATGCACCTCAGGCTTGCTGTATCAGGGAATGTTGACAAATAAATGAATGTGCTGATTTCTTTGGCATTTAAACCTTTTATTCAACCCTCTAAGCTAAAGAAAGGTAATTTCTTAGAATGATTTTGCATGCTAGCAAATATAAATAATCACTTAGAGTGACAGTAGAGGTGAGATCTCTATAGACTCAGAAGTTATTAGAAAAAGAAATTTCAAAGGTGAGACTAGTTTTCCCATTTAAAAAATACTTTCCAATTAGTTTAATAGGATTTGATGCAATGTTTTACAGTTTGATGAGCAAGTAGCTGAATAGTTTGGGCAGCATGTGTCTAATCTTGTTCTGAATATTTGTTTTCTTTAAGCAGGTAGCAGAGTGTGCATCTGTCTCCTCATTACTGGCCTCTGTTCCCACACTCTTTCTTTTCCTTCTTCGGGCAAAATATTTTTGCACATGCTTAATCCCATCAACATCATTCATCCCAGGATCTTCATGTGTGAAACTAAGGACAGCTTTCAGTACTTTATTGGCCTGTGCTGAGACACCCAGAGACACATCCCATAGGAATCCACCTATCATGGGAAAGTCTGTGCTGTGTGCTCTCTGTGTGGGATTGACTTCTGCTGGCCAAGGGTGGGGTGGTGACAACCTCTCCCTGTGGCCATAAGGCAGCCATCGGGTCATGCACAGCGTGACCTTGATAATCAGGCTTAAGCACCTGCTCTGGCAACTAAATTCAGGAAATTAGTGAACTGTTCAGGTGGTCTGTTCTAAATGTCAAGCTCAAGCAGTCGGTTTAAGTCCATTTTAGATATTTCAGCAAGGTGTCTGCTTGTAAGATCTGCAGTGTGGCAGGTCTGGGTGCAGGTCTGTTTTTTTTCTCACATTTTCAGACTGGCCCTGGCTTTGCAGCTGTGAAGAACAGCGACTCTGAAACACCTCTTGTCTTTTTCTGGTCACACATTGGGTGACCAGATCTGTCAGAAGTCTCTTCCCATTTGTGAACTTCACTCACTATTGGAATTTGTGTAAGGCAAAGCAATGTGTGATGGATGCTCTTGTCATGCATTGAATTATTTAAATCCTCTTGAGAGAGTCTGGGTATCCACTTCCTCCTACTGGGAACAGGAGATCTTCAGCTGTTCTGCAGCCAAGGAAAAGTACTGATCAGAGAGGTAAGCATAAAAAAATTACATGTGTCAAAATATATATTTATAGAACTATGTATGTGTGTGCATGAGTAAAGCCAGTTGTTTCTTTTCTCCATATCTATTGCCTGGGAGTGCTATTACCTGGTGCTTGGCCCTCAGGACATTTTGTGAGGTTGTAGAATTAATTGGCATATTTGGTGGGGTCTTCTGTGATAGACATTTGGGGTATTTTGGTTAAGAGTTAGTTAGTTTTATGAGTACTCTCACTCATACAGAATCAAATATGCATAAAAATGTGCAAATAAAACAAAGAAGGATACGAAGCATGGGAATAGGGTGTTTCTTTGTCCTTGTAGAGGACACATTTGTGGTTCTTCAAGCACTTTTGTGAGCAAATGAATATGTTAAATTAGGTCCTGTAGAGACTTGTTGGCAAGTGGCATAAGGAAGCTTGTTTCCAGTTTTGCAGGGATAGATTCTTTTCTTAATCTACCAAATTAAGTATTGGGTAGACTTTTTTAAGTCAATCCCATGGCAGAGGACAACAAATAGCAGAGGACATGCCAAGACTCTATTCTTTGACCCTCCTGCTCTCAGGACTGTGGCCACCCTCTCTTTCCTGAGGGGGAACCAGAATTCTGTGTTCTGCAGAATCAGTGCAAACCTTTTCTGGCACACAAGCCTGTCTCACATCAAACACCTCCCTTGGAAAATACTGACACACGTTAGAAGAAAACAAACCAAGCCAGAAAAAACCCCCATCTGTTAGTTTATTCACAGATTTCACATTTGTTTCAAGCATGCTGGTCAAAAAAACACACCCCAACAACATAATCACATGGAGAAAATATCAGTTCCTCACCTCAGAGAAAAGTCTTCTACAGCAACTTTGAACACTTCAGAGTGGATTCACCTCAAAGCCATCTGAAAGGTTGGTGTTTACCTTAAGATTCAAATGAACTACAGAAAAAGACAGGAGCAGAGGGCAAGCCATCCCATCTACTCTGGCAGCTGTCTTTAGAGGGGTGAATATTTTGGCAATCCATCTCTTCTCTGACCAGACAGGCTGCCAGCATGGCTGGCTAAGATTAGATGCCTGACTCCTGAAAAGCTAAATTTAAGTAGTAAGAATCCCAACCTTAAATTTTTCATTTTAAGACCAAATGAGTGGCTGAGGGTGCCCCAACAGAATTTACTGTTCCTTTTCCAAAAATCCAAGTGTTTCATGTCATGCCAGATCAATTTTAAAGACTGGTTGCCCTTCAGTTGAGGTGTGGTACTGTGGTATTTCTGCTGCCAGATCATTCCTGCTTTGCAGATAATGAAAAAAAAAAAATACTCCCTCCAGCTGCACATTGAGCAGTGAGGAGCCTGGAGCTGAGAACAACAGAGTGCTCAAGTGATTTTGACCAGCACATCTGAATAAAACAACCTTCATAATATTTGAACAACAAAACACTTTACTGCTCTTAGAACAACAAACCCCTCTGCACACAATAGCAGAGCCAGTTCTTACTGTTGCTAGAGCACAGTGGTATCTCATCAAGGGATCCATGTCTCACCTTTCCAGCATTAATCACTGGAAATTCTCACTGTACCAATAAGCTTTTACTTGTACTCAGTGGAAATAATTGTCTCACCTATTCACCTGTACACAGTGAACTCAGAGAGAAGGCAATGGTGCAGAGCCACAGGTAGCTTTTATATCCTGTATAGTGAAATCTGGCAAGGAATCCTTATACAGAGGCTAAAATACTCTGCTTGAAAATAAAGACAGTAACACTTAAAAGCCACTTCTTGTAGCATAGTATTTTCTGCTTCTCACTTTGAAACCAGAAAGTGCTTGTGCCTTTTAAAAATCAAAACACACAGAAAGCAGAAAATGTAATGACTTGATTTTGTAATAAGACCCAGGCACAGGAACCCACGAGGATTTTCTTCCTGATGTTGAACTTTGCATCTCACACCCGGAGAGGCCACATGCTGGCTTTGGCTCCCAGCACTGTCCCCAAATACCTTCCAGCATGGATAGGAGAAAGCCTTCTCTGGTTACTTTCAGACTTGTCCTTGGGCTGCAGGAAGAGAGGGAAAGGACAAATCTGTGTTGGCATCAGGAAAAGACTATTGTCTGAGCCCCTTGTAGAAAGTGAGTGCACAGCACTACAGGCAATACTGGGGTTTCCTTCAGCCAAAATGTGTCTGCAAAACCATTCCTCTCTCTGGAGACAGCAGCAGCAGAAGGTCCATTGCTGTTCCTACACTCCTTCAGGGATGCTCTACAAAACAGAGAAAGAAACATCAGGCAGAGTAAATATTACCAGTCCCACCCATTGCTGCATGCACAATGAAAATCATCTGTTTCTGCTCATGGATGAAACAAAATCTCATGGAATTGATGAAGAGCAAGGAAAGAAAACGTAGGAGTACCCAGAGACAGATCCCTGTAGACACAATGCTTCTGGGGACATGATCACAGAGCTGCTCTCCTCCCTGTTTATTTCCAGAGCACACAAAGTTCTGCTGCAGCCAGTTCAAAACGTGCTTGTCTGTACCTGGAAGGACTTACTAGTGTGCCAGTCTTCACACTTACAGTCATGAGCCCAGATACCCAGATACATCTTTCCCCTAATTCCTCCCAACACATCTGTGACAGGGAGGGGAGAAACAACTTCTTTCAGAAGAATAATAGGGCTAAGCCCAAAGGTGAATGCTGGCTCTGTGTGAGCACTATTTCACACAGAATCAGGAAGAAAATTATCCCAAAG
The DNA here is from genome assembly GCF_022539315.1 of Serinus canaria. NCBI lineage: Eukaryota > Metazoa > Chordata > Aves > Passeriformes > Fringillidae > Serinus > Serinus canaria. The sequence goes on from NC_066313.1 coordinate 46,703,402, forward strand.
GCTTACAAAATTCCTTAATCTCAGCTGCTGGAACTACCTGTATGTTTTGGAGAGTGCAGCTTATCAGAGCTGAATTTCATTCAGGAAAACAAATTACTTTTTTTTTTATTCTAGCAGCATTCCACCCCAATACCAAAATCTTACAGAGAAATGCTCCTCTCTTGACTTTTATCTCTGCATGTGGCAGAGTTTGTGCAGAAAAACAAAGGACACGGCCGTGAGGCAGAAAAAAGCAATGTACTGAGGTGCTGCATGAGAGCATCCAATGTGGGTTTGCTCCATTACCCACACAAAGGAGGTTCCAGGCTGCCCTGGCTGCCAGAGCCAGGCAGGACAGCTGGGGGCAAGGGCATGGAGGGTGTTTAGACCAAAGCAAGGATAAATGTAAGCTTCAGCTGTGCAAACAGAGGCGAGAAGCTCTTTGCTGAAAGTCATTTCCCCTCTTTCAGCAGCACCAGCTCCTGACATGTCACCATGTGCCTTGTCTGCAACACCGGGGAAGGGAAGCTGGTGGAAGTGATTTCCTTACATTTCTGGATCCTTTCAAGCCTGAACAAAAGACTTACTGCTTCTGACATTGGATTCCCGTGTCTGATGAACCCTTGACTTCCCCTACTTGAATAAGGAGTTTAATTCATAGCGGAGCTGATTTCAGTTGGTGGTGCTGAAGTGTTGTCATCACAGCATCATTCAACACAGGATAGGAAGGTGACCAGGAAAAGCTGAAATTAATAGTGCTTTCATATGGCCTTCCTAGAAGAGCGTGAACAAAAAGAAGCCATAACTGTAGAGGAAAAATTTCAATTTCTGTACGGAAAAGATTCATTCTGCCATTTGCTCTCTGGATCATTATATTTGCTTTCCACCACCACCAGAAATCCTTTACCATAAGATAGTAACTTTTCAGAAACCTATTCTCCATTGACATTTCACCTCTATTTCATTGGCTCAGACAACTTGAAGTGACTTGGATAGCATTTAGTGAAAGAAAACAGACTGAATCTGATCAAACATTCTTTTCTTTGATGGAGCACTTAAAAGCAAACCAACAAAAAATATATGAAATATATGGTTAATATCATCATATGTTCTTAATTTTGTTGGGTTACTAAATTACAGGGACTGCAAAAGACGACATTATATAAATCCCATGTGAACATATGGCATTTTTTTCCCCTTCTGAGACTGCAGGCTGAATCTTTGCAATCCTGTTAACAAAATGAGCCTTGTCGTTTGAGGAGTAGTACTTAATGACAGTTGTCAGTCATCACTAGGTACCACACTCAAGGGACATCTTGATACGCCTGTGACAGACAGATTAGATATTGTCTGGAGAGAGAGGGTTGTGCAGCAGCTGTAAGTAAGCCTAGTGGAGAGGAAATGAGGATTAAAAAAAAGAGGGAGGAAATCAGATACAGCTTTTCCAGACCCTGATCTCTGGAGCAGATGATTCTTCTCAGGTATGAGCTGTGTGTGTCTGAAGTTAATGGCTGGGTGGGAGATGGCTGCTGGTGAGGTTTGACTTCAGTCACCCAGAATTGCAGCCTTGTTTTGATCAGACCTGGACAGATGAAAACCCTCTTTTCCCCCCAAATAGTTTGCTGTATAATCAGCTTTCCTTCCCATTCTTCACAGTCTTTTGCAGCGAGGGCAAATGTAATTAGCCCAGCTATGTCTGAGGCAGAAAGAGACCAAAATCGTTTGGCAGTTGTGACTTTCACTGCCAGTAGCAGGAGGTAGTGGAGGGAGGCTACTGCCCATCCTTGTGCCTGGAGGGGACCTGTTCAGTGCCAGCAGATTTCTGGAGCTGGCCCAGGACCCTGATCCTATTGCCAGAGAACCACAGCTCCCAGCTCAGGTATACCTGTAGGGATTGCCTCCCAAACAGCTCTTTGCCTCATTTGTCCTTGTTAATTTGCCATGTGGAAACCAAAGAGATGCAGGGGTCAGCTCAGGAGTCTAGGCACACACTGCTCTCATGAAGACGTGCTCTGTATCCGTGAGTGACCAGAGACTGAGCCTGTCAACCAGAGAAAAGGCTTTTCATGCATTTCTAGTAATAGCCACAAGGTCATTCAACATAGGTACGGGCAGCAGGAGGTAGGATATGGAGCCTCTGCTGCAAAAGTCCTTTGTCTTTTTTTTCAGCCAAGGGTCAAGTGAGATTGCAGAGCAAGAAAAACAAATGGGACACCAGCCCCAGGAGACCTGATGCAGGAGGCCAGGGGAGGCTGCCGAGCCAGCAGGTTGTAGCACACGTAGTGCTGCTGACATAAAGCTGAGCAGTGAAACTGCAGCACTCTGGGCCTGTAGAACTGCTCCCTGCTGCCTGGCTGGGACAGCGGGGATGATGGATTACACTGGCTCCACTCTGCAGGACGCCCAGCCACAGGAACACTGCCTCCTCCTTGCTGCTGGAGACTGCTGATGTCTCAGGAGGCTGCAGGCAGCATCTCCCACAGTGAGCTGCTCCCCAGGGACCAGCCCTCTGCTCACATCAGCTTTCTTCTCTTGTGAAGTCAGGAAACTCCTTGAGGATTCATACAGTGCAACACACCCCACCTTATACCTTCAGTCTTGATCTTCGTGTCCAGAAAAGCAGATATGAACAGAACACACTACAGAACAATAGAAGTTTATAAAAAGAAAGGAAATAAGTGACCTTGAATTGTGGAGAAAGCAGGAGAAAATTCAAGGTTTAAAGTTAATTAGCCCTTGAACTGTCAGGCCCAATTACTTCCAGCAGGCTCTGACATTTTGAAGATTAATTAGGGAGTCCGTTGTCATGTCTCACAAAGGACCACCATTATGCCAGAGAAAACCTACCTGCTTTCTGCACACAATGTCTTGAAATTTTGCAAAAAACTAATTGGGGACCTTTGATAAAAGCTTTCTGATTGTTATATCCATTTTGAGGAATACATTCTATTTATATGCTGAAATAAATCTGGCAGCTTTGAAGAGAAGGTTTAACTCCCTGGATGATGATTTGAATTATTTGAAGCTCCTGGGCAAAAAGTCCTTACATTCCTCTGCTTCTTTCACGACACTCTTGTTGCATCCAGCATAGACTGTGCTGTAGTGCTGTACTCAGTATGTATCAATTATTTAGCACATTTACTCCCAAGCAGATCCGTGCATGTTACTGTGTATCTGTCACCGAATTCAGCATCCTGAAGGATTTCTGAGCAGCAGAAATGCAGCCTCACAAATGTGAGTTAGCAGCAGCCTCCTGCAGCAGCAAAAGCAAGCCATCTCCTGGGCTGGACTGGCAAGGGCATAGCTGGCAGAGCAGGGAGTGGGATTCTTACACTCTTTTGTGGAGTCTATGAGCCTGGTGCACTTTTGCCCCCAGTTCCAAAGACACATTGGAAAATAGGAGAGGATACAGTGCATGTCTATGATGGTGATTAAGTAGTTGGAAAATCCAATCTAAGACCCTGTTTTCAAGGAAGAGTCACAGCTGGCAATTCCCAGAAGCTCCTGTCCTATTCTGGTATGATATGTTAACCCTCTGTTCTTCCCCAGGACAGACCAGCTCCCTGCAGAGCTGGAGGGAGAGGCCATGTGCTGAGCTTTCTGCTCACCAGTGCAGTGAGCTCTGCAGCAGTGAAGCACGATTCTACCTGCAGTTCTGTCTATCTCACACTATTTAAAATGTTGTTGTGAGCTCCTTAGCAGATAGAAAGCCTTCCCTGGCTCACAGCAAAGTTTGAAGCTTCGACATAGTGATCGTGGATAAGGTCCTTCAGAAAAACTGGAGCAGAAAAAAAAAAAAAAAAAACAAAAGAAAGGAAAAGGAAATGAAATCCCATTTTAGACACAAAATGGTTTCTGGCTTACAGCCGTGCAGATATTTTTAACATGTCCATCAATACAGTCTCTGTGCACAGCAACTGACTGATCTGTGACTCTCTGTTCATGCTTCCATCTCTCCCTCAATGACCAGAGGGTGTCTTTAAAAGAATAATTTAGTCATAACTATTTTTATTTTCCTTTATCATCAGGGGATACTTATGTGAAAGCTGAGATCTAGAGAGGTGGGACCTCTTTCCAGAGAGGTGGTACATGTCCCATCCCTGAAAACATTTAAGGTCAGGTTGGATGGAGCTCTGAGCAACCTGATCTAGTTGAAGGTGTCCCTGCTCATTGCAGGGGGCTTTGGACTGTGTGGCCTTTAAAGGTCACTTCCAGCCCAAACTATTCTATGATTCTCTAGGAAGGTGGTTGTTTCTGTGGTCCTTCTGCTGTCCATGGGAGGGGGATTCCATGGCCATGGCAGAGCTGTGTGCAGCAGCCCCTGCAGGGCCCCTTCAGTCCCAGCACAGCGAGCTCAGGAGCCACTGCCCAATCCATGCCACCAAGATGGGAGTCACCTATGAGCTCTCTGACCTCAGCCAGCTGAGGTACGTGCCTACAAGCCAGTGCAGGGGCAAGGCAAGGTCCTGAGGAGGATGAGGCTAGGACTCACCCTAATCCCCTTCAGCCACCTCAAAATTAAACAGCTAAGCCAAGTTGAGAACCTGTTTTTTAAAGTGTTCTGTTTAGTAGGTTCTCCCAAAAAGCACTTCATCTCCTCCCAAGATATGTGGGATGATTCACTCTCCATCACTTGTAGGAAGAACCTGTGGTATTCGCAGGGCCTGGCTCAGGGGATGATCCTGACTTAGGTTTTCTCTCTCTGGGAGGTAGACTTCAACTTTTAAAACCCTAAAACAGAAGTGCTTTGCTCTCCTAGTGACCCATTCAAGGTCACAGATCTGGCAAGCAGACCAGGAAATTATGTGCCCCAGCCACAAGCCTGTTTTTTCTTGCATGCTTTTCTAACCATTTTCAAACCTACCAGGAACAGATTGGAGGAAAAAAAACAAAAAAAACCTGAGGTTCCAAATGCCTTCTAATCTTCCATACCATCAATGCCATGATCATAAATACCCACTGGAACCAAGCCAAGGATAGTTTTCCATTTTATCTTTCAAGGTCTATTTTTTTAAAAGCCAAGAGAAAAACTAGTTCCTCTACAGAAAACAGTTAATCATTAATGGTACATGCAAAACATAACATGCCTGACCCTTTGACGTGGTAGGAGCAGCATGTAAGTGGAGATGACAGAATATATTGGCTTATGCTCCTCCCAGAAAAATATGCATCGCTGTGGGAAGGGAGGATTGAAATCTTTATCACCTGAGCTTAGTAAGGATGTTGCTTTTGAAAGGGAGCAATTGGTTATTTTAAGGCTGCTAGCTTGTAGCCACTTCAGTAATTCTGCCTAATAAATGCAAAGTCATTCATGCTTTGTGGTTGATGTCCGGCATCAGACAGGGAAGTGCTTAGTCAGCCTCACTTTGCTGACTCACTGACTCAGCTTTTGGAGGCACAGCCCGTCTTCCCTGGGCAGTGCTTTGCAGGGTGAAATGTAGGAGCTGGCAGGCAAGCAGGCTGGGATCAGCATCCTGCTCACTTCTCTGTCACCTCACCGGCACTCAGAGATGCTGCCTAAGAGGTGTGTTCCTGGATCCTCTTAGAGTCAGACCCAAGGCACTGAGTACCCTCAGCTCCTCAGGTCAGGAGGATGTAAGGATGCTTGGCATATTGCACATGCAATTTCCTGGGAATAAACAGAGCAGCATTCCTTCATTAGGTTTTGCAAGGACGGATCTTTAGAGAAAATCAGTATTTATGGATGTATTTTCTAAATTCACCCATCAAATGCTTTGCAGCCCTGGGCTCATCCACACCTAAAAAAAAACCAAAAAAAAAAAAAAAAAACCAAAACCCACAAAAAACCAAAAAACAAACGATCAAAAATTGAACAAACAGAGGGAAAAAAAAAATAGAAAAGCAGACTTTTTTTTTTCTCTGGCCAGGGCGTTGAGAGTGGCGATGCCATCTGCTGGCGACAGAAAGCCGGATCCCCTCGCGTCCCCGCAGCTTGTATTGCACAGCCTTTGGTGTCACTGTGATGATTTTAAAAAATAAGGTGCTCATCCGTGACACAGGGTGGATGTCCCAGTGCGAGGCTGCAGAGTGGGACGCTCAGCCTTTGGTGTCACGGGTGATCCCCACGGGAATGACTAACCCCTTGGGAAGCAGAGGTCTGTACATGTGCTGTCACATTGTGTTTCTGGGTTTGGTGGGAAAGGGGGGATGCTGGGCAGGAGGATGCTCTTTCTGCTCGGACACTTCCATAGGCATGTGCTGATGTATCCCAAATTTCCTCCTCTGTGAACCCCTAACACATGGATTTGAATCAGTAGCAGCTGAGGTCCCCTGTGGTAATGCAGGAGCTCACAAGGAATGATACAAAGAGAAACTCAGAGACAAGCCCAGAAGCAGGGAGTGGAAATTAAGAGCCTCATGCCATGCCAGGTCTGCTGCCCACTCAGCAGCATAGTCACGCTCCTCCCTGCTCCTGTGTCTGGCTCTCTTAGCAGAGGGAAGCAATTTCAACAGCCACAGGGCCCCTTCCCTGGCCTTACAAAACGTGTCCAACAAGGAGAGGAACGTCTCTGAGATTTCACAGGAGCTGTAAAGCTTATTCCAGTATGTCTGCAGCAGCTGTGCTGGAAGGGAAGGTGGGCAGCATGTCTGTGCCAGGGCCCTTCCTGTCCCGTGGGCACACCTTCTCCTCCAGTCGCCCAAAGACCACAGGAGCCATACAATGTACTCTCTGGCCACCAGATCATTTTGGCCAGGGGCTGCCTGTGCTGCCTCAGAGTTTGTGTGCCTGTGCATTATTTGCCCAGACACACACATAGGGTCAGAGCTGGGGCTGAACAGGCTCCACCTCTCATCTTGCCCTGGGAGGGCTTGGCTGTGCCTCTCGCCCAAATGTTTTGACCAGAGTGTGTTGCTAAAAACTGGAGGTAAGTGTAAGATATTTGCCTTGGAGAGGCAAATGCAATAATTGAAGAGCTAAGGAAGATTTGATCCCATTCAGTTTGCAATGCCTTGGCACATAGAGTCTTCCCAAGGCCTGTGCAGTGCACTGTGAGCTGTAGATGTGGGGTGAGGCACATTCTGGCACAGCAAAAGCGTTGCAGCTTCTTCTTCAGAGTAAATAGTTCTGAAGAAAAGACTGGATGGTGAAGTGCATACAGAAAATCTTCTGTGGCCAAGCTGCCAGCCCCAAAGCAAGCCTAGGAACTCTTGAGAGGGTTATCCAAGGGCTGGCATCTGCGGTGGAAGCTGAAAACGATTCTGGGTCATTCTTCCAGACTTCTCAGAAGAGACCTTCACCTTGAAGGGGTGCTTTGCACTGAACACCACAGCTGAATGAAAGGGGAGGAAAGAGTGGGGTGGCAGAGCCAGGGGAGCAGGCAGCCCTGTGCAGCCAGTGCCACCAGAGCAGGTAGCCACAGTGCCACCACGCTCTTCTGCTGGGTCATAAATGGAACAGCAGGGGATCTGGAGCATGAGACGCCAGCACAGGACAGAGGGCAGGCACCCAGCGAGTGGCTCCCACGTGCTGTGCCCTCATAGCAGGGCAGTGCGTGCCCCTGACCAGCAGCCTGCTGCTTTGCACAATGGCTTTGAGGCAGCTTGAGCATTCTGAGCTCCTGGAGCCCTGGGAGGGGAATGCCTGGTTCTGCCCTTGCCAGCACCTTCCCAGGATCACGGTGGCACCGAGGAAAGGGAAGAGAAAAGTGATGTTTCATGCCTGGGCAGAGACCAGCTGATCTCAAGAGGAAGCATAAGAAAATAGTTTCTGATTTAAAATACCCTCAATTTCTTACTGCCCTTTCTCATTGGTATGGCTGTGATTAAGGACAACAGGGTCCCACCTGGCAGCTGGGATAGCTGCTCAGAAAAGTGAGAGGAAGTGTGTCAGGTGGTGACAGCTTCTTCCAGGGCAGGCAGGCTGTGGCTTGGGCACTCAGTGAGGACAACCACTTAAGCTTTCTGTGAAACAGCAGCATCTCAGCTGTGACTTCTGCAGAAAGCTGTGCTGAGGACTGGAGTGTGGTGACAGCCAGGCTGCTCCAGCTCCAGCACCATATCTGCAGCACTGGAGCTGGCATGGAAGGTCAGCCGCTCCAGAGATCACCATCAGTATGGAGTTTGGCCAGCAGTCAGCCCTCTACGTTGGCTGTTAATTCTGATTTATTCTGATTGAAAGATACCCTGCATCAGATAGAAAATGGGGACCGGAGAGGGGGCATGAACCGTTTAATTTCTTGCCCAACTCAGCTGAGGAAGCTGCAAAGAAGAACTTACCATTCTTGGTCGTTTGCCCAAGGCTGTGTGCAGCTGGGGAAAGAAGAAGTGAAAGGAAGAACCTCCTGCCTGGGTACCAGAGGGAAGCATGGTGCTGATAGAATGCAAAGCTTAAGTCTGCAGCCACCAGGCCAAAAATGCACGCAGTAGGTAAGAGCCCTAAGGCAGTCCTGCCTAACTGTACATGCAATGAGAACATACAGTGCCAAGGGCATCTGAGCTAATCACCCTTCTAGCCTGCACTCTGACCCTGGGCAAGTCTCTTCACCTCTGTGCTCTGTGCTGGTCTGCTCAGATTTCAAAACCTCCAGGCTCTCCCCATGCGTTTGACACAGTGCCTTGGACTGCTGCAATCCCACTGGTAATAAACTGGTGGTGAGTCTTTCACAATGTCCCTCTGCCTCGACTGAGCAAGCCAAGCCCCTTATAACTTCACTCTCCTTGAAATGTTTTGTTTTGTACACTCTCCTTGAAATGTTTTGTTTTGTACAGCTCTTTTTGTAAAGTAACTCCTCACTCTGGCATCAGAGACCTGAAAAGTCTGACTCCGGATTCAGGAGCTCCAGAAACTGAATCCCTCAAATCCCAATGATCTACTTCATCATGTCTTGGAAACATGTTTCTTTGCTAAAGGTAAGTTGATTGTTGAAAAAAAGTCAGATCTCAGTTATTATTTAGTACCAATTAATTTAATTCCTCAGTGTTTTATCAGTTATTTTCTCCTTTGTCATCCTCCTCTTAGTTTGTGTAAATGAATGTCAGGAATGACTCTTGCTCCCTTTTAATTAATGTGCTCATTAGCTGCCCTCATCTCACCCATTTTCTCAACGGTTCCGAGTTCATTTAGAAGAAAACACAGTGTTTTATTTGGTTGTGGTGGGTTGACCCTGGCTGGATATCAGGTGACCACCAAAGCCATTTTGTCATTTCCCTCCTCAGCCGGACAGGGAAGAGAAAATGTAATGAAAGGCTTGTGGGTTGAGGTAAAGGCAGGGAGAGATCACTCACTAATTACTTTTATAGGCAAAACAGGCTTGACTTGGGGAAATTAGCTAAATTTATTATCAATCAAATCAAAACAGGAAAATAAGAAATAAATTCAAATCTTGAAAACATCTTCCTCTCACACGTTGCTGCTTTCCAGGCTCAGCTTCAGCTTCCCTCCCTTTCTACCTCTTTCCCCCAGCAACACAGAGGGACAGGGAATAGGTCCTGTGCTCAGTTCATCATACCTGGCTTCTGCCACTCCTTCCTCCTCAGGGGGAGGAGTGCTCACACTCCTCCTCTGTTCCAGCAAGGAGTCTCTCCCAAAGGAGACAGTCCTCTAAAAACTTCTTCAATATCCTTCCCACAAGATTCAATTTTTCCAAACTGCTCCAGCATGGGTATAATCCTTCAGGAGCAGGCTGCTCCAGCATGGGTCTCCAGTGGGATCACAGCTCCTACCAACAAACCTGCTCCACTGTGAGCTCCTCTCCCTGTGGGGCCACAGGTCCTGCTGGGAGCCAGCTCCAGCATGGGCTTTGCACAGGGTCACAGCCTCCAGTGGGCTTCCACCTGCTCTGGTGTGGGGGCCTCTCTGGGCTGCAGATGGGTGTCTGCTCCCCCAGGGAGTGCCATGGGCTGCAGGGGAATCTCCGCTCCAGCTCCCAGAGCACCTCATTCCCCTTCATCTTCTTCACTGACCTTGGTGCTTGCAGGGCTGTTCCTCTCACATCTTCTCGCTCCTGTCTGGCTGCAGTTGCTGATGTGCAGCATTTTTCCACCACTTCTTTGACCTGTTATCCCAGAGGCACTACCACTCTTCCTGGCAGGCTTGGCTCTGGCCAGTGGCAAGTCTGTCTTAGAGCCCTCTGCCACTGGCTCTGTTAGACATGGGCCATCTTCTCAGAGAAGCCCTGCAGCCCTTCTCTGTAGCCATGAAAACCCTATACACCAGTTAATAAATAAATGTATCCAGTGGTATATAATCACTATGGATGTAAATAATGTGTCTTATGCCACTTCATGAACAGATTAATTACATTCTGCTGGCACACTGTAAAAGGTGTTACTCAGCCTAGCTCAGGCCCTGGTGTGCAGCACATTGTGCTTGGAGGAGGCACTGGCTGTCCTGGGACCTGGAGGCTCTTTCCACCTGGGCAGAGCCTGGTGGGCTCCAGCAGATGAACTCCTGCAGCTCTGGCAGGCTCTTTCCCAGCAGACCTGCCTATCTCCCTGCAGGTGCTGCCATGCCCCGAGGCTGGAGCAGCCCTCACATGTCAGAGCAAACCCCAGCACTGACATGCAGTCAAAACCCAAACAACTCCTGTCATACAAACCAGTTGGAGGGTGTGGAAAACCCTGGAATGGCCAACCTCTTTGGGACTTTTTCTTTCTAACCCAGCAATAACACTGTGGAATTCAGTGAGGCTATCCCTGCTCTGAGAAACCCCTCATTAGTGGGAAGGACAGATGAATATTTACATTCCTCCAGAAACAAAAATTATCAGCAGAGATGGATACAGCTGAATTGACATGGATGTGCCATTCTTGCTGCTGATAACCAAGGAATAGATGGGAACACTGCAGTCTCCTCCAACAGCTGTATCTGGGGCACTAGAAATCCTAGGGTGAGAGTGAGCAAGCTATCAGACCATTATACCAGTTGTCAATACAAAACCAGATTTAAACTGAGGAAAGGTGGAGGAAAAATCCTATGGGTGTGCAGGAAACTCCCCTCCCTGGGATTCTGCTGGCCTGGAGGTGGCCACCACCCCCAGCCAGGGCTCTAGACTGGTCTTTGAGGTCTCTGGATCCCTGCTGCCATTTCTCTGCTCACACCCTTGACAACTTCAGGGGCTCACTAGGGTTTCCCAGAGGCAGTGTGTCTGGTAGCTGCACCTTCTGGGCTTTGTCCCTACTTGCTCCTCCTTGTTAATGAGGCCAGCAAGGCTTCCAGTGTTGCCAACTGCCCAGCCCTGGCTGTGCTGCATTATTTTCACCCATGAGACTCATTTCTGCTTAGGGTAGAGAGTGAAATTCCCAGGCCTAATTCTTCTAGGTTTCTTGCCCTCTGTGAAAGGAGATCAATTGGTGCCATTTTCTGATGGACGTTGCAGGCATCATCAGTGTCCGGGATGTGGTTTCACCCAGCAGTTTATCCTGAGAATCCCAGCGGAATGCCAACCCAATGACTGGTTGTTCAGTGCAGGAAGCAGATGTTGCTCTGCTCCACAATTCCCCTGCTGGAGGGAGCACTGCTGGGAAAACCCTCCAGCCCCTGTTTGCCAGTGACTGCTGCATTCAAACTACTCTGGACTGCAGCTCACCAAAGGGTTTCCAGCCTCCACGACTGCCCTGGGGAGCTCAGGGACTTCACAAGACATCACTTCAGTGGTGAGAGATATTCCCTTCTAATCTGAGCTGTTGTGGAGACAGGTTATAATTTTTTCTTTTCTGATGCCAGAATTTACCTTAAATAGCCTTCCCTACCCTCTCAGGAATTTGCAGTGGGCAGTGACAACTCCTCTTGGCTTTCCTTTGGGTACACCACAAACATCAGGTTTCTTCTTCAAGCAGCCTCCATTTCCTTGGTCAACTGGTTCTCCAGGTGCTGGTTCTTTGTGGGGCACTTTGCTCTTGTAACCAAGAGCAGTGTTTGTGCAGTGCCAGAGCACTGCCTGAACTGCAGGGACACACAGAGAGGTGCCCAACAATATTGACTTCCTTGCTTGGTTTTCTCATGGGTTGGGCCTCATAATCCTGTAACTTGATCATTATTATTGGCAAATGGGCCTCTGGGCACTCTTTTGGGTGAGGTGCTGACAATCAGAACCACAAACACTAAAATATTTATCTTTCCAAGACAAGAAAATAGAGCTTCCTTATTCCCAAAGCCTTTCCCTACATATCTCCCAAACAGATGTAAAAATGGGCATTTTAGCCAGCTTTATGTCCTCTTGGAAATTTACTCAGCAAATTGTTCTACATCTGCTCTAGGACAAGCTCTGTTAAGTTACTCCAACTATTTATTTTGGTGTAAATACTGGCATGCTTACCTCCAGTTCTGTGCCCTTTTCCCCCTAATTTTAGTTCAATATACCTTGTGTGTTGCGATCATTTGGGAGAAGTGTTGAGGCACAACTTAGGTTTCTGGCAAGTCTCTTAAACTGCTGTGTCCCTGGTGTCCCACAAGGAACCAGATCAGCCTTGGACTGGTTCAGCAGGAGGTCTCTGGCAACTGCAACCCAGCCTGCTGGGAGGAAGCTGAAGGACCAACAAAAGCAGGTAATAACCTCAGTGCTTGGTGCAGTGCATCCAATGAAAACCCACTTCAGCAACCTTATTTACTGAGAAGGAGGAAATATAACCTTCCTTTGGTACTTCAGGGATTTGTTTGATTGCTAGAAAAAAAAAAAAAACAAACCATGACTGCAGGTGAGAAGTGTCTTGGTCCGAGTGAAAGATTATCAGATGGAGGTGGGAAAACCTTATTGTTTGAGAAAATTATCCCAGTTCATGGGAAGAGAGGAAAAAGATGTTAAAAAGAATCAGTGCCTGTGTTTTCTTTATTTTTTTCTTCTTTTAAAATTTTATACAGATAAGATCTGTGTCTCATCCCTAATGCTAAACTCAGAGGGTACTGGGTGAGACCTTCTCTGTGCCTGTCACAGTGGGAGCTCTTGGAAGAGTTTTTCTTGGTGCAAAGTGAGTCCATGGCCATCAGTGATCACTGGGCTTGTGGTAGGGGATCTTCTGGAGATGAAGGTGGAGTAGACAGATCCCCTTCCCAGGACATGCTCAGCAGGTCACAGAAAGCAGCTCTGTTGTCATCTCTGCAGTCCAAAATACTTGTGGGACCCTGGGTGCACTGTTTGGGGACCCAGATTCAGCAAGGTGACACCTTCTTGCATTCAGCCAAGGTATCCACTTCATGATATCATGGAGGAATATAATTTTTTGTGTTTGGTTTTGGAGTAATAGTCTAGGACCAGTTTAGATGTAATTCTTCTGGAACAACTACATCTGTAAATTTTCACATTTGGGCAAGACTTGCACTGCTGTAAATCTGTATTAGCACATTGAGCAGAAGAGAATAGAACCAGATTTTACACTACAGTTGTAACAGGAGGAGGGCCTGGCTAGATGATTAGTGTCTTTGCTCAACTCGCACTTTATTAGCACCAGATTTATTGCTGAGCTCTGTCACAGAGGCCAAACACCTTGACCCCCTCAACCTGAGCATCTGAAAAAAGAGCAACCTCAGCTGAAATTCACCTCATGCAGCATCATCCCTCTTCTGTAAGCCATCCTGTGTCTATCCATGGTTAGCACAGGAAAACAGACACGAGGAGAGCATTGGCTCAGTGACTGGGAGCTAATCCTGGCAGCAGAAGAAACACAGATGTTCAGCTGAGGCTGAAGGAAACTTTCATATGGTGCAAGTTAAAGAAACCCAACCCCAAGATCAGAGGTCATGCTTGAAAATTGTGACTGTGGATTTTATCTTAGGTCCCATCACTGTGGAACTCTATGGGAAGCATACAGACCATCAGACAGAGGACATGAAACCTAAGCAAAAGGAAACACTGACAAAAAAACTGAATACAACTGGTCTTTTCTCAGTGAAGGAGTCATGCTGATTACTCCAGTGCTCTTGGCCTGCTGGTATTTTAATCAGAGGGTCCCACGAGCACATTGCACTTAATGTGCATTAAACACCCCAGCCAGGAATGCAGGCAGCAGAGACAGGAACACTCAAGGATGAAGTGCCTCTTAATGTGTTTTCCTGTTTAAACAAAACCCTGCACTCGCTAAACATCGCTGCGGAAGGAGGCAGCAGCCCTTGGCCAGCCCGCCTACCTGCGGCACGCTCTGGGCACATGTTTGCTCAGTGGCTCTGAGAAGTGTACCCAGTGTGTTGACATTATAAAGCTGTGCTCACTGGGGGCCCTGCCCTGCCAGCCAGGAGGGAGGGCTGCCCCTCTCATGGCTGGGGCCAGAGTTACTCTAACCCAGGACGTCGGTATTTCTTTGCAAATAGCTGGAGCTTGGAGGAACTGGATTAGTTCCCAGGCAAATTTAGAAAGAAATTAAGTTCTGTCACCAAGCAAAGATCCGATCACAAAGCAAACACAGGCAAAAGTACTCGAGGGGAAAACAAAGGCCTTGTGTGGCAGCTCACAAGCCCTGCCTGGCTGCAGAGAGACATCACTACCCAGAGAGGTTCTGTGGGTGATATGCAGCACCCAAAGCAGTATCTGGGTATCAGGGGAGTCACAAAGATCTGCCTGAGGCTGGACAGATGCTACACCCCCTCTCTTCCTGCATGGAGGTCAAACCTCATTATCAGGTTTAAGAGTCTCACCCAACACATTCAGCATCATCTTGGTTTTGGAGCACATCTGAGTAGAGGCAGGATATCCAACTGTCAGTATGTGTCCATTTCCTTCCCATTATGAAGCTGACATTAGATCCTGCTTTTTGGAAAAAAACAATCATGTAGGTGGCAATTTCTTTAGTTTTGTTTTTGGTTATGGTGTATGTCTCATGCTGACCAGTCCCAGATGCTCACCTGCTTACCTCCAAAATCTTCATCCTGCTTGTAAACACTTTAAAACCACAGACACTAAACATCTTTCACAAGCTCTTTGAAGCCTGATCTTCAGGACTTGGAGTTTCAAGCTTTCTTCTTTCACACAGAAGAGAGAAAGAAGATGATGTAACAAAAAGTTGCAATGCTGCTAAAGCTGGGCAGCTGCAGCTTCTTGGTCCTTAACAAAGACTCCAGATATTGGAATTCAAGATGAAATAAATCAGATTGACAACATTGTATTAAAAGCATTAAATACATTTTCCGTCTTATTATTCTATTTCTCTCTGTGTGACTGTACTTGTGATGAAAAGTCCTGCCATTTAGATAAGGAACCAGGCTTTGAAGCCAGGACTTGAATTAGGTTTTGGTGTATTTTCCTTCGTAGGAAACTCCGCCTGTTTGGTCGGTCTCTTTTCCGCATTGAAAAGAAATATCCTCAAGCCAGGCAAGCTCCACTTTCGCCCCAGATCCCTTTCAATTCCAGCTCGTTCTGGCTCAGTGTCTCTTTATGCCATCCAAAGCATTGCCTGCAATACAAAGAACAGAAAAAGAGAAATCCATTCAATTAAAAAATGACACAAAATAAAAAGGGCTTTGGAGGGCAGGTGTCAGAGCTGGGCACTGTTCTCACTGTCTGACTCTTGTCAATTTGTTAACCCTAAGGATTATTAACAGAAGATTTATTTCCTGTTCTTACACAGGTTTCATCTGTAATTTGTGGAGGCTTGGGGTGGTTTTTTTTCTAGTTTGGAAATGTTTTCTCATGTCAGTGTACACTGATAAATTGCCATTACATCTCCTGAGAAAAAGTAACATCTCTTAAAAGAAAAGCCGTGGTGCTCCATGAAGACCTCACTAAGGCAGAGGACCCTTTCTCAGGATTCTGTTCTCTGTTCATCATGAGGATTCCCCAACTGCTCTGGAGCTCCTAATTTTTGCTAAAGCTGGTAAAGTGTCTGTTGGAGGAATCAGTATGCATATGGGCATTTCTCCAAAGCTGCCTCCTTCAGCATAGAGCAAATTAAATTCAGTGTCAGTCCCAGGGCTGCTTCCCTCAGGGCCCTTTGAAAACCCCAGCTTTTAAGTCCTGCTTCAGCCTTGCAGTGGTTTTCTGTAAAGCTTAACAAGCTTAATTTGTTTGGTTTTCTTTCCTTTTTTCCCCAGACTTAGTTTGTCTTGCAGCACTGTCTTCGCCATATACCAAAAGTCTGTTTTGAGCAAAAAATGTGGCAAAATAATATGAACATACAGAGACTGCTAAAGCTGTCCCTCCTTAAGGTCTCCTAAAAATTGTGCATGTTTAGCAAAGGGAGGTAGGGGAAGTTTAATGAGCTGGCCTTGTAGGGATTTGGGTGGGGGTTGGTGAATAATAAAATTTGGGTGTGAGGTTATGGCTTTGATGGTGTGAGGGTAACTGCTGAGAGAGGGGGGAAGAAGAACCTGCACATCTCCAGCTGAAGAGGGGGTGAGAGGTGAGCACAGTGAGCAAAGAGGGGGTACAAGGGCATAAAGCCTGGGCAGTGGTGTGGCCACCACAGCAGAGGTGGGATTGGCCAGGGGCTTGGGATAATCCTCACCCCACACTGGGCTTGTGTGCAGCAGCGCGCCAGGAGTTTATGAATATAATTCCAGGGAGGATCTGTCTGAAGTGTAAGCACAGGCAATTTCCCTAATTAGGGGAAGTTCATTTAGACATGGAGAGGAGCCAGAGCTAATCTCTGTGTCCGGTTACCACAATGCCTCCAGGCTGGAGCACTGCTGCAAAGTGAGCAGCCATCTGTCACGGGGCACACCGCCGGACACAGCGCGGCACAGAGCAGGGGACAGGGTGTGAGAGACAGGGCAAGGCTTTCCCCTCTGCCAGCGTGGAGCACACAGGCACTGATACAGGGGCACCCACCTATTTCCCCAGAAAAATGGAAATATAAGGAGAGCTGTGCTGTTTTACCACTGGAAAGAGGGAAATGCAGGTGTGCAGCATCATTCCAGGTCCTTATGCTGAAGGAGGATACGGAAACTGAGTCAGTCTCCCATGTGCTGGGTGAGGAGAAAGAGGAGGGCTGGGATCAAAAGAAGAGGTGACAGCCTCCCCACCAGTGTCTTTTTTCCAGCTGCAACACCTGACCTCTAATGGAAAAACTGAATTGATTCAGGGTGCAAAGAAAATTGCTGGTTAGTAATGGAAGCAAGAAGCTCAGGTAAGGGACTGATGAAGAAGAACCTTTAATTTCAGGTGGCTAAAAGGCCTTCCAAGAAAAGCCCAAGGTACAGTACAGAGGAAGCCAGAAACAATTACAGAGAAAAGAGCTGCAGACAAAGGCATGAGGATACCACTGGCTCTCAGATATTGCATCTGCAGAGCTCTCCTTTCACAGATCAATATAAAAGATGCAGAGAAAGAGAAAAGAGAAGAAAAACCCCACATTTTTTAGTGAATACTTCCTGAAGCATCCGCTCTTGGCTGTATTACCTGATGCCAGCCCTCTCTGAAATTGAACCCCTTCCATTCACTGCCAATCAGTAGCCACTGACCCAAGTTTAATTTTCTGTTATTTCATGTTATTTTTATTTTGGTAGGGTGAGGTGGAAGGATTGCCACTGTGCTGTGCAGCGAGAGGCAGCCTGTGAGCAGAGGATATTAGGGCCCATGGTGAGGTAGGGACTGACTGTTCCTGTTTCACAGACACTGACCACAATTCCACAAAGTGGAAATGGACGAAAAGATGACTCCAGGCCTCCCCACAGCAGCTCTTTTATGTTTTTGCTCCCCTAAGCAGAGCAAAGCTTTATTTTCTCTCTTATTCCACACCAGCATCTCTCTTAGTAGGAACTTTTAAATCCTTTAATGCTTTTAAAAGCCTTTGCACTTTAACTTTGGATTTGAAATCTATGTAAGTATGCATATATGTATGTCAGAGTGGGTGCAGGCACATAACGTAAGGAACTCCTAACAAAAAGGCCTGTCAAGGTCAGGTGCTAAGTGAGCATTTCCCTCCATCACCCCCAGCCTGCTCCTCCTTCCTGGAGGCTGGTCCTGGCATGGTGATGCAGGGCACGCTGCGCAGGCTGCTGGCCCCTGGGCATGTTCCAACAGTGCAAGCTTTGCAGCTCAGAGCAGGTTCTCTGCCTGGATTTCTCTAAGGCCTTTGGTGCAACCCTTCACATGGTTCTAGACACCAACCAGGAGAGATACTGTATGGACTGTTGGATGGATAAGGAATTGGCTGGGTGGCTCTGTCCAGCAAGTTACAGTTATATCCAGATGGAAACCAGTAAAGAGGGGAATCCCTCAGGAGTCAATACTGGGACCAGTACTGTCTTCATCAGTGACACAGACAGTGGGATTGAGGGCACCCTCAGTGAGTTTGCAGACCATCAAGCTGAAGTGTGTGGTTTATATCTTGGAGGGAAGGGATGCCATCCAGAGGGACCAGGACAGGCTTGAAGAGTGCACCTCTGGGACTCCCATCAGGTTCAACAAGACCAGTACAAGGTACTCCACCTGGGCTGGGACAGCCTCTGGTATCAACACAGGCTGCGGGATGAATGCATCAAGAGCAGCCCTGCAGAGGACTTGAGTATACTGGTGGGTGCAAACTGGACATGACCCAGCAATACTGCAGCCCAGAAAGTCACTTGTATCCTGGGCTGTGTCCAAAGCAGCGTGGGCAGCAGCGGGACAGAGAGGATTCTTCCCTTCTACTCCTCCCTGGTGAGACCCCACCTGGAATGCTGCATCCAGCTCTGGGACCCCCAGTACAAGAAATACATGGACTTACTTGAGTGGTGCCAGAGTAGACCCACAAAAATGATCAGAAGGATGGAATAGCCAAAGAAAGGCTGAGAGAGTTGGGGTTGTGCAGCCTGGAGGAGGGAAGGCTCTGGAAAGACCAAACCATGTCCTTCCAGTACTAAAAGTGTATTTATAAGAATAATGGGGAGAAGCCTTTTACCAGGGACAGGATTAGGGGTAACTGTTTTAAATTGAGAGAGGGTGAGTTTAGATTGGACATGAGGAAAAGATTCTTTACAGTGATAGTGGTGAGACACTGGTGCAGGTCACACTGGTGAGACACTTGCTCAGGGGAGCTGTGCATGGTGAGAGCAAGGGCAGTGGCACAAGGACCTCGAGAGACTCTGTTTTGCCCCAGAGTTCCTGCAGCACTGCAGAGCCTGATCTGTGCTGCACACTCAGGGCTGCTCTGGCCACTACAGGTTCAGAAAGTGGCTCCTGTCTTTAACTTTATTAGGGGGATGTTGCTAATTTTATGGACTGCCAAGACTGACATTTCTCTGACCATTTGTCAGAAGCACCACAGCAAAAATAGTACCATTAAAAATGGATCCTACCTGTGACTTGAAACTGAAAGCCATTATGTGGGCTAGCTCTAAAATTTATGCCTTAATATTCTGAGATGGGTTTATAAAGGAGCTCCATTTCAGGTTCCCATTTTCATCTCTTCATGCAGCCAGCCCTGAAGGATTACAAGCACTTTTCTGACAGGCTCTCTCTTTACACCGTCTCTTACTCATCCCTAAAAATCACCAAGTGAGTTTTCCAATATCCCATTAGTCACCTAAGAACACTGTTCATGCTGAAGTTCATTACTTTCAGTTTAAGGAACATTTGTGGCACATGGTAACTAAAGTTCAATTAAAAATCCTTTCTTTCCAAAGACAAATTCCATCCCCCTAGTAATATTTATTAACAATTTTTAACCACCACCCAAAATTTCCATTTTACCAGCTGGGTACACTCAGCAAGCTCGGGTTCAGGTCACTCATGCTCAGGATGAATGGCAGCTGGCCATGATCTGTGCACTCACCACCAAAGGCTCTGCATACACAGCCAGCAAAACCAGAGGTTTTATTCCCAAAGACACACAGCTCTGAAGGCGTCACGCCTCCAGGCCCTCCGGAGAGGGAGGATAATCTGTCACCTCCCCTGGTGAGCCAGCAGGGGAAGCCGGGCAGCCGGAGCCCTTTGCCCTGCGTTGGTGCCTGTCTCCTGCCTCGGGATGCGCCCGCTGCGAGTGCCCCGTGACTCCTTCAGTGCCTGCATTTGACTCTTCTTACATTTGATTGTTCCTAAATTATTAACATGCCTAGTACTCTGTGCTGTGGCTTTGTCTGAAGCCTTTTCCTTTGATCTGCACCGCCTTTGAAACTCTGCCTGTGTGTGTGGGCAAGCCAGGCTGCTTTCTGCAAACCACCACCCTGCAGGCTGGTATTTCTCTCGCTGAAACCAGTGCAAAAGGTCCTGCAAACCCTCCGGAGCTCAGCACGCAAACTCGTGCACTGTTTTAATGTTGGGGGATTTTTTTAAGAGCCTGGTCATTTCCCTATGTCTCACAGGGTGTGAGGTAACTCCTGCAGTCACCAGCAGCAGGTGAGAGCACCAACACATCCTCAGAGGCCCCCAGCATCTCCAGTATTAGATCCATCTGTTGCTGCTGCTGGTTCATACCCTTCAAGTATAAATTCGAGTCGGTTTACACCCTTCAAGTGCCACGCAAGAAAGCTCAAGCATCATCACTGCACACATTTGTATCGCAAAAATGCACATCTTGTGCCAGACCAGCAGCTGGGCTGCCCAAAAATCTGTCTGTGAAGGCATGTCTCCTTCTGGAGGAGTGTCAGAAAAGGGATGTGCCAGAGCAATCTTACACATGGTGTGTAGCTGAACCCTCCAACACAAAGCCATTGGAAGATATTATGAGGCTGGAGTTGAAGGCAGGCTTTGTCACGCAGCATGGACAGATCATTGCTTCCCATCTTGACCTTAAATTCTGGAATGTGTCAAAGAACAAAACACAGGCATAGGAAAGCACCAGCTATGACTCTTAGCAAATCCAGTGGACCAGCTGATTACCTGTTGATGAGCAGTTTAATTAGTGTTGAATTATACACTCTGGAAGTCTGGCTCTCAGGGAGGTAATTAACCCGAATGTCTGCCCTCTGATGGGGCCCAGCACGCTGGGGTGTGTGTGCTGTCCATCCACCAGCATCCCACCAGCTGGCAGGCACCAGGCTGCTGCAGGAAATGTCCTGACTGCTGTGCAGGGAGGGAGGGAGTCCTGGCTGCTGAGCAGGAGGAATATCCATACTGCTCATCTTCTCATGTCACGGCACTTTTGAAACACCAGTTAATAGGGACTGTTTCAAGAATGCTTTTAAATACAAAAAAAAAAAAACAACCTATATTTCAGCCATGTGCTGAATGTGTTTGATTTGAGGGGAAGCCAGCATAGCCAACACCCCCTAACATTAACACGAGCTGGCTGGGGCCCCAGGCTATGGCAATTTTATTTACTGGAGACTTTATCTTTCATGTCCGGTTTATATTTAGGCCTGGCTGTGCAAGGCTGTCCCATGCTGCTGGGCATGCACTCATTTTCTCTGACATTAATGGCAGTGCTCACGGGGGGGAGGACTCCCTAAGGTGAGTAAAGGGTGGCTTCTGTGGGAAAAAGCAAAGTTTCCAAAATGGCAAAGGCCTTCCTCATCTTGGATGTTTAGGCTGGGCTCACACTGCAACAATCACAAGATTTGCTGGAAGGTTCCATTTTAGGAGGATCTTGTGCAACCAAAGGAGGAGGTAATTCTAGCTCTGGTGGGAAGCCCCGTTTCCTTAAATTCCTAACACTTCAACACTTCCTTAATTGCTGCTGTTATGCTCTCTGATAAAATGTGGACAGGTATTTCTATGCTGTGTGAGTATTTGTGCCTTGATCTTGCTCTTCCAAAGCAAAAGGAGATGGCATGTTATAAACACAATTGCAACAAGAGTTACCCTGGCAGGATTGCTTAAAAATCAGCAGCACTGGGGCACGTGCCAGGAGCCAAGCAGTTGGTAATTCTGGAGTGAATGAGGCCTTGTATTGTTTTTATCCAGGATCTACAGGAGTAAATCAAGTTTATACAGACAAAGATCACACCCTAGCATGCTGCAAAGTGCAAACAGAATTTGATGGCAGAAATAGCTGGCAGAGCTTTGTGGACACAAAGATGGATTATTAATTAGGAAAGGATATTTCTGCTGTTATGAGATCATATATTTAGGGGATGGAGAGATGGAGCATAACAAAACCAGGGTCTGAGCTCACTTCCACCTTGTGCAGCAGTCTCAGCAAAGGTGAAGCCTTCTCCAGCTTCTGTCCATCACCCATCCTGGAGCAGGGCTGCTCCCTGAGCGTCACCCTTGTCTGCCAGTAAACACATGGCTGCTTGCAGCTTCAGTGTCTGAAACCACCACTAGACTGCCAAGATTTCTCAGTGCAGCCCCTCAGAGGCATGTCTAGCTGCGCAGCCTCCTTTACTTAATGCAAAAAGAAAGAAAGGGTGGGGGAAAAAGAAGATTATCAGTCAGATCTACGTGTCCTACATCTCTATGGCAACCGTGTGCAGTTTGGCAACGACACAGGTACATCCAGGAACTCTCTTAACAGCACCCACCTCAAACCAGCAGCCTGCAAACAGGGCTGGAAATCTGTCTGGCTCCCTGAGAATAAGGCAGGGGAATTGGAGGGCCAGCACAGAATTACCCTCCCAGGGAATTTTGATGTCTTTACTAGAGGGCAGTCAGGCATGAGTCACACTGTGCCTCGCACAGCACATGACATCAAAGCAGCCCCATTCCCCCTGTTGGTGAAGGAGCACCTGTGGTCAGAAGGCACTGCAGTGACTTAGTGAGCATGTACCAGCTTTGGGGTGACATGAGAGACCCAATGAGCAAGGGAAGGTGGGCATACAGGTGCAGGTTTTGCCACACTCATATTTTTGTGTAACCAAGCAGGTCTCAAAATGTGGCCAGCTTTCCCTGATTCCCTCTCTGCAATTTTGCTCCAAGCTGTGATGGGAGAGCAGAATGCATGGGACATCAGCCACCAGCAAGAAGCCACATCAGTGGGCATGAGTTTGTTGCATCTTGAGGAAGGAGCAGAGGGCAAAAAGGGGTAAAGTTTTTGAACTAACTGGTTGGGATATCCACCAGCTGCTGCAGAGGCTGTACCCCCCTCCCCAGCCACGGCTGCCCTAGCCCAGCTGGGTTTCCAGCAGTGTTTCCAGCAGTGCTGTGAAGGGGGTGGCAAGCAGTGGAGTAGTTTGAAGGAGAGAGTGGTTCAAAGGTGCTTTGCACAACAGGGCTTTTAGCTCCCAAAGTGAGGGGTCAAGCATGGGGGAAGCTCTCCAAGAGACTACTGTCCCAGCAGCACCATGTCTCTCCCCCCTCCTGCCCTCCACCTCCTTCCAGAGCTATCCACCTCAGGATGCTGGTGAGCATCACCACTTCCCAGGCTGGCTCCTCTGCTGGTCCATGAGGCAGGAACCTGAACTTTGGAGCAAAAGCATAAAGGTCTAACAGTGCCCATCCTAGTGGATTGGCTAGTTTTTTTCCACTTAAGCCTTAGGAGATCCTTGACTGGAATGGGACCTGAACTTGTTTAACACTTCCAATGAATATTTGTCCATACTTTTCTCTGAAGCTGAATATCTTTGCAAGATTATATCCCATTCCTTCTCCTTCATTTCTCAAGCCATGCTCTTAGTTTTATTCTAAGCAAATACAGGTTTTAGGCATCTTGAGAAGTCAAATATTTAATGAACTCTCTCAGTGATGGTATTTTCCCTCCAAACTCTGTGACTGACACATCATTTCTTGTTTAGAGCTCTGCTGAGTGGGGGTGAGGGCTGGCCACCCATGGGGCCACATCAGCAAGAGAGTGTGCAGGACATGGAGAGAAATGAGAATTCCCCTCTACTCAGTACCCATGGGGCTGCATCTAGGGGACTGTGGTAGGGGGGAGTCCTAATGCTGTCTGTGGGGGGAATTAGTGCTGCTGTCCATTGCCTAAGGGGAATTACAGGGAAGAGAGAGGCAGGCTCTTCCCAGAGATGCACACTGAAAGGACCAAGGCAATGGTCACACGTTGTGACAAGGTTTTATTAAAAGGAAAGTGTCTTGCCACAAGGCTGGTCAAATACTGGCACAGATTGCCTGGTGAGAAGCTGGGATCTTCATCCCTGGAAAAACTCATAACCAGAGTCCTGAGGACCTGGTCTAGCTTTGGAGCTGGCCATGGCTTGGGTTCCTTCTCCCTGAAATTATCCCGTGACTCTGCAATTCTATTGCACACATAAAAAAAGGATGAGAAAATTAAAAAGAAGGGCAAAGAGAAACAGTTGTGTCTGTTCTGATGGCAATAAAGAATAAAGCAGCAGGCTTAAGCACAGCTCTGAAATTATTCAGTCTGATGAGTCTGCTGGTGGTTATGCCTGAGAAAAACACAAGCTGCAAAACACAGCTAAACATTGTTTATTCTAAACCCAGGATTTCTCTTTCTTTTTTTTTTTTTTTCTCTTCTCCTTATGAGTTTTCAAATTCACACAGGACTCTTCTGCCCCCTTAATGCACACAAATCAAATACGGGTTTTGCTTTGCTGTGTGAAAGTGGAGAGCTGGAGCTGCCTGTTTTAAAGCTGCTAAAGCTCCCTCAGGGTGGCAGGGTGGCCATTTTATTTCCTTCTGCTTGAAATAAAGCCCTCTTTTTAAAGCCCTCGTTTGATTTCCACACTTGGTCGCTGGTATTCTCAAGAACCAGAGCCTTATCACTACAATGGTATTGCAGATAAAAGGCCTCACACCCACCCTCCATGAGACCTTTTGCCAGGAGAGCCAGGGGCACAGCTCCCTGCAAAGCAGCTCTTTTATTCCCACTGCTTTGCTGCAAACTCCCCTGGTGCTTTTTTGTGCCCCAGATTCTTGGGCTGCCTGCACTGGGTGGAAATTCCACTCACAGCAGCCTTTCCCACTCCTTTTCTTTCTTGAAATCTCTCAGGTGTCTGATTCAGATTAAATTCTCTCTCTCCCACCCAAAGGCTATTGACCGCTGAATTCTTTAGGAAGGGGTGTTTCTGGCTGCTGTAATCTCTCTGGAAACCCAAGGGTTTCTCAAGCAGAACATTTACTATTTTGCAAGCATAAGGTGCTCTCCCCCAGGTGGGCAATTCCACCCTGCAATTCCATCATCATTAAACTGAGAAAAATCACCCATTTGGGCATGTCTGACCCGGGTCAGACAGAGGCACACACAAGGGTTCATTTCTGTCCAACTGGCCCAGGAGGTGGCACAGGGTTGCCCCAGCCACAGGGGAACAGACAGTCCCTGATGGGACACAGGGTGAACCTGCCAGCCTGCAAATAACAGGTTCCCTCCAGCACAGTGTGTTTATTCCAGATAAACCCTCTGTATCAGGGGTCTGTGGCAGTTCTGGTTTGATGGGAGAAGCCCCAGAGCTCCACTCAGCCTCCTGCTGAGCACAAGCCCAGGGAACCCTTTCTGTCCCCCCAGCAGAGATTCTCCCAACACCACGTGCTCCAGCAGCCAGGCTGAAGGTGCTGGCACCAGCATGGCACAAATTCCTGCAGCCTGGCAGGAAATTCCAGGAGCCTTCCATTCCTGCTCCTTACCACCATGTGAAAGGGGCAGGCCTGGGAGTGAGTTGGGGCTTAAAGTGGCAAGGAGACTGAGGCCACTGAACCCCAGAACCACCTCCCAACAGATCCCACATCGTGGATCTCCATGAAAACTGCAGCTGGTGAGATGATGGCAGGGTGAGCTCAGCTGTCCCATGCCGGGGGTGCTTCACTCACACTCACAGGGATGATGATCACAGCCAGACAGCCCACAGGCCACCTGAGGCAGCAACTGCAGCCATGGACACTTAGGCATATCCTCTTGGAGCCTGCAGCTTCTGTGAGAGATCAAACTGCTCTTGTGGCAGCTCCCACTGGCTTGTCTCTGCTGTTTCTCCAAAGCAGTGCTCAGCTCCTGCAAACTCCCACAGGATTTTAGGCGCCAAACCTGCTGAAGAGTAGCAGAGGAAACTAAAAGGGAGCCTGGAATTCTCTTTCATGTGATGCTAGAAAGACAAAACAGTGGGTCTAAGGAACACAGTGTAAAACAAACCTGTGGCTGCCAAGATGAATCTCCTGTGGGCTGCCTGCAAGTAATCCTTTAGGCATGACACTCTCCTGTCACAGGAAAGGAGTCACTCTCTTGCACATGACCAACAACAGTGACGAGCGATCAGGAAGGAAGAGAGCTATCACTATCACGGTGACAAGCTGTATTCACATGGCATGGCAGCACAGATCCTGATGAGGCAAAAATAGCATCATGATTGTCTGGGCGGGCCAAAGGGTGATCAGGAACTCAGGGGGTAGTTTTCAGGGCAAATCAAGATCTATCCTTGCAACATCCATGCCTTGTTTCTGTGCCATGCAGGCGGTGCTGCCTCTCACGGCTGGTGACAGAGCATTCCCATGGAGCTCAGGGCAAGGGCTGGCACATGGCATTAGGAGGAACACAAGTGGTCCACAGGCCACTGTCCCCTGCCAGGCAGGATGCTCTTCAAGGGTGGCTGCAGGGCCTGCCAAGGGGACAGCTGCCCAAGGGATGGGTCAGGCAGCCATGTGTGTGCAGGTGGTCACAGCAGCTCAGGCAGAGCAGTGTCCTGCGAGTCACGGCTGCGTGGGAGCAAAGCCTTTCCTCTCCTCACCTGGCAGCCCTGCCTGGGCACAGGTGGGTGGGAAGCACACAGGGCACTGCCATCTCCACATCCAAGGCCCTGGCAGCTGCTCCAGAACAGTCTCCTGTTGCAAAGGGGCCAGCGTAGAGGTGGCCCCTGGTCCTGAGCTCTTCAGACTGGTGGGGTTTGCCTCCAGCCTCTGTGCTGAGGGAGATGTGCTGTGAAATGCAGACCATTCCTACACACTCCCATTCTTTCTCTTTTACTGTTTTTCCCTCTGTCAAATTGAGAACAAATCCAGGCCCAAGGTAAGGACACCAACATCTCCCCAAAGTGATGAACTGGAGAGAAACCTGAGCAGTATCCACACTTTGCCCACCTTTCTCCCCATGCCTCCCCTAAACTCTGTGCTCAGGGAAGCTGCACTTCCATGTTTTGCCTGTTTGCCACAGACATACACACAGAGCAATTATGGCACACAGGGAAACGGTAGTGAAAAGTATATTTAGCAAACCTGTCCTCCTCACCTTGAATTTTGTGTGAAGTTTTGATCACAGCAATATGAAAAAGATATGAAACTACTGTAAAGCATCCAAAACAGGGCAGTGAAGGTGGTGAAGGATCTTGAGGGGAAGCTGGATAAGGAGTAGCTGAGGTCACTTGGTCTGCTCAGCCGGGAGGAGACCTCATTGCAATCTCCTTGTGAGGGGAGAAGGAGGGGCAAACACTGATCTCTCCTCTGTGGTGGCCACTGACAGGGTCCGAGGGAATGGCCTGAAGCTGTGCCAGGGGAGGTTTAGGTTGGATTTTAGAGAAAGGCTCTTCACCCAGAGGCTGGTTGGGCATTGGAGCAGGCTCTCCAGGGAAGTGGTCACAGCACCAGCCTGACAGAATCCACAAAGTGTTTAGACAGTGCTCTCAGACACGTGGTGTGACTCTTGGGATGGTGCTGTGCAGGGCCAGGAGTTTAGTTCAATGATCCTTGTGGCTCTTTCCAACTCAGCATATTCTGTGATTCCTTTTTTAACTGCAGAGCTGTATTTTAAGCTGGGTATTACAAGGCTTACTTACCACCTTATTTTTGATGGCAAAGAGAGTGGAAGGGCCCCAGTGACTCATCTCATCAGCCAGCAGAAAGGCAAACCACTGCTCCTCCCTACTCAGCTCCGACGGGCAGCCCTGGCTCCCTCAGACACGGTGCTGCTCAGGCTCCCTCTGCCAGGCACATTTGAGCTCAGCAAATACCAGTGTGTGAGGAAAGAGCATCCTCAGTGCCACCAGGGAAGGAGTGCACACGTGAGGGTGTGTTTGTGGGCACATCTGCCTAGGATCAGGACATGTTTCCATGGCAGAGCAGGCAATGACTCGGTGTCCAGCTGCAGTCCAGTGACCAGCTTCCCAAGTGGCTTTCACAGAGTCAGTCTGTCCCACTCAGCAAAGGACAGATGCTGGGAAGGGGCAAGCCCCTAATGACCCACCTGCCCTTGTCCCCTTACCCCCGAGTGGTGCTGGAGTGAGGGGTTTGCCCAAACTCACACTGGAGGTAGGAACAATTCAGATTTCACCAAGTCCAGCGTTGTGCTTTGTGCTGAGAGGGGTTTCAGCTGCAATATTCCTTTCATCAATATTCCTTTCAGCTCTCATCTACAGATCATAGGGCAGGATACTGTACTGGCTTTTTTGGATGAAAGGTACTTTAAAAAGTAGAGAAGCATTTATTCCTGACCCCTTTCCACCCTGATTTGAAATGAAGGATCACACCAGGCTCCCTGGCAGCCAGGCTGGCACAGCAGCTTCCCCCAGAGGGAGATTTTACCACATGGCATGTGTCTGCGGGCATGGGAGGAACAGTGATAGCATCAGCTGAGATAAGGGGAGAGAAGCCATTATCCTGGCAGCCTGGAGGTCAGGAGAAGAGGAGGCTGAACAAATTCCAGCTACAAGGGCCCAAAACACCACAACTGTCATGCCATGGATTATCTTGGAATGAGGATGCACATGCCACTTCCAGCACTCTATTGCTTTCCATCATCAAACTGAAAGAGATTAGGTTTGGATTAGATATTATGAAAAATTTTTTACTGTGAGGGTGGTGAGGCACTATCACAGGTTGCCCAGAGAAGCAGTGGGTGCCCCATCCCAGTAAGTGTTTAAGGCCAGGCTGGATGGAGATCTGAGCAATCTGGTCTAGTGGAAAGGGTCCCTGTCCATGGCAGGGGGGGTTAGATGTGAACTAGGGGATCTTCAAGGTCCCTTCCAACACAAAGCATTCTATCCTTCTATAATTCTATGATCCTCAGCAGTGGGGCTGTGCTGGGGCTGTTCCATGTGCATCTGCAGGTCAAACACACACCACAAATCCCTCCTGGAGATAAGCACAGTCCAGCCACTGTGGCATGCAGAATGGCCTCCTCTAATAAATAAACCAGTGCAGCCTCCCACAGGAAGAGTCTCTTGCTCTCCACCTGCCTCATCCCAAAGCAGAAGGAACAAGTGTGACCCAAGGCAGGCAGGTGTCAGCAGCCTGGAAAGACTGTGCTCAGATGAGCAGGCTGGGAGTAGCAATTGGAGCTGCTGGTGTGCAACTGAGAGGGCTGCAAAAAGGGATGTGAATTTTGGTCTATGTCAAGTACTTCCTTGTGAAGGATTTATTGTTCTGCCTGGCAGCCGTGCCCACAGGGAGAAATAAGGCACCATGCTTGCAGAGGTGACTGCCTGCTTTAAGTATAAACTCTGCCCAACTCATCCTCTCTGGGTTCTTCCAGATTTGTCTGGGGAACCTCTCAGAGGAAAAAACAAAAAGATTTTTTTTGTCAAATGCACCTATTGAGGCTATTTTTTCCTACCTGATTTGGCTGCACATTTCTGGATGCAAATCCAGATGGGGTGAGGTCTCATGCTTTCAGTGGCTGCTGCTGTAGGGATGCCCTGGTCCAGTGCTGCATCCCAGCATGTGGCACCACACTCTGAGCTTCCAGCCTTCCTCCCTGGGCATCTTGCATGGGTATCTTGCTGTCTCTCTGCTCCTCTCTGGAGTAGTTTTCTGCCTTACTGGCCTACCTCAGCCAACCACAGCACCAGGGCAAAGGCGACCCAGGCACCCAGGTTTGTACAAATCCAGTTAAAACAGCCCCCAAGGTAAGGCAGGATGCCCTCTGTGCTGAGGAGAGCAGATAAAAAGCTGGCATCAGTGCAACATCAGGAAACCCAGGTGAACACAATTGCTTAGGCAAGCATAGTATGATGGGGGAGGCTGTGGGCTGACCCTAACTTCCATGGAAAGGGTTTTCCCTGATAAACGTGCTGAGAACTGCAAATCCCCATGCATGCTGTGTTCCCAGCCTGCTTCAAGGCCAGGAATTAAGCCAGCTTTGCAGGCCAAGCCATGAGGGCACTGGGGAGCTGTCAGCCCAGCAGATGATTTAATGGAGCAGCAGCAGCACACGAAGGGCAGGGCCAGGCTGGGGCACAGCAGCCACTCTTGTGGCAGCCCAGCACTGCCCTGGCTCCGTGCTCAGCCCACTGCAGCCCATGTGCAGCCACATGCCTGAAGCACAGCAGCAGGCACAGCATCTGCCACTGCCCTGGCCGCCTTGTCAAGGGCTGGGGGGCACGGGTCTAATGGGAACACTTTTATTTCCCAGTCTGGAGAGGTTTTTCTCCTTTTGGAAGAGGACTATCAGCTTTTTCTGACCTTCGTGCAAGGGACAGATGTTTTTGCTCTGTCACTCATTCACTGCTAAGGCTCTGGGCTATAGCTACCACTATTTCTTTTAGGTTTTGGAATCAGTTCCACAGCAGTGCTCCCTGGCTAAGTTAGGCTGCTTAATTAGTTATTAAAATGGAAGCACTTTTTTTTTATCACATCTCCTACCATTTTGGAACACATCCACTAATAGCAGACACTACTCAGACAAGCATTTTTTACTCTGCCTTGAATAGACTAAATAATTTTGGCAATTCAACCTTTTTCTTTTGGATTTGCCAGGCATCTGACTCCCTCTCCCATTTGCTTTCAGGAGGGTACAGTTGCCAAAGGCAAGGCAGCTGGACCAGGCACAGGCACTCTGTCACCCCGGCAGCAGCATTCCCACCTGGCATTACAGGAGGATATAGGGTTGCTCCATCTCTTTGGGGTGATGGTTTGCTCTGAAAGCCTGATTAAGTGCTTATGGAGGTATCTTGTGGCAGGATTTCCTGTTTATGTGGCCCTACACCTTGTTATTAGCATCACACCTCTGCTGAACGTGTGCCCTCACCCTGCAGCTCTGCACAAGTGGGGCAGGAGGAGGTGGTTTGGGAAGGTGAGTCAGGAAAACGCTGGGGGCAATGGCTCTAAGCTGGATGACAGAGAGGAGGAACCATGAGGGAGCAGTGGCACCGTGCTGTGAGGGGACAGACCACAGCATGCCTCCCCTCCCCCTGGTAAACTCCCCAATTTACTTTCCAGCTAGACCCTGGCTGAGGTAAGAGTCCACCATGCATTCACCTGGGATTTGTTTTGGCACAGGGCCCCCAGGAGCCAGGAGATGCCAGGAGCACGGACAGATCCTTCAGGGTCTCAGGCTGCTTTTCTCAGCTGCTTGTGGTCCTCTCATGCATTTTACCTTCCAGAGCTCTCCTTTCCTCAGCAGGAAGGTGCCGCAGGCTCTGTGCCACGCACGCAGCCTCAGCAGGGTCGTGTCGCCCTGGCCCCACCTTGCCTTGGGCCATCACGTCCTTCACCAAGTTAAGCAGTGACCACACCAAGGAAC
The DNA here is from genome assembly GCF_022539315.1 of Serinus canaria. Taxonomy (NCBI): domain Eukaryota; kingdom Metazoa; phylum Chordata; class Aves; order Passeriformes; family Fringillidae; genus Serinus; species Serinus canaria. Next base: position 46,734,479 of record NC_066313.1, read on the forward strand.
CAACTCTGGGTGCCTGACAGAAACAAATCAGCATTTCAGTGGGGGATGCAAGTGTCACAGATGCTCCAAGGCAGCCTGAGGGAAGCCAGAGCAGACCACAGAGTGAATATTTTGGTTTCTTGGTTTTGTGGCAGGCTGGTGATTAGCTTGGCCTTTGCATGGAGCTAAGGAGGTGTCTCTGCACAAAGGGATGCCCACGTGCCCCTCTGAGGTTTGCGTGGGGCAGTGCTTCCCATCACCCAGGCACAACTTGAGCCTTCCTCCTTTAGAGGAAGATTGATGATTTCTGAGTGCTCAGCATCTATCTAACACTGCTCCTTTCCTTGGCAAGAGGTATTTCCAGGGTCTGGGATATTTTCCTGGCAGACAAAAAGTGGAAGCACACTTCCAGTGTGTGCCAATCCCAACTACCCAGTGTTCCCACCACTGACATTCACGGTGGGTGGTAGGTGAAACCTCAGGTGTTAGGATTAGCTTTTCCAAGGCCCTTCAGAAAAGTTGAAGGTTTGCTGTAAAAAAAAAAAAAAAAAAAAAAAGAGAAAACTATCAAAAGAAAGATTTTCCTGTCAGGCATGAATGTTTGCTGCTGCAAAGCAAATAAGGAATGCCTCAGGGCTACACTGAGCACCCAAGATTACCCAGTTGTTAGTATTTGCATGTTTAGCTGAGGCAGAGGACAGGCACACCACCTCTGTCTCTGTGCAACCTGCCACACCACCCTGGAAGCAAAATCAGCCACTTATCAGATCTGTGTCCCTGCTAAATGGCTTAATTTGTGCCTCATTCAGAGGGGCAGCCAGAGGGCACATCAGCCCACCACTGCCACAGCCATGATCCACTGGAGTGACATTTCACCAGGTGGCAGAGCTCTGGGCAGGGTTAGAGGGCTGGTGGTGCTCCACACCTGCAGGAATTGAAACTCTGGGTCTGTCGTGCACAGCCTCACAGCTGCAAAGGCAGCTTGGGAAAAGGGGCCATCTGGCCCCCTGCTCCTTAAAATGCTCATGGCTAAAGTGCTCCTGGGTGTGCACCTCTGGGGGTGCTGGGATGACCCCCCTTTCCTGGCATGGAGCCAGGATGTGGCTGGGACAAACCAGAGGTTCTGAGAGATGGGGAGTTGTACTGGGCCCAGCACCCCTGCCGTGTCCCAAGGCTGAGCTGCCTCTACCTGGCCAGAGTTGCAGGTATCTAACCCTGACAGGCTTTGGTGGTGCCTCCCCTGGGTGCTGCTTTTGGCCCCTTGGTCCCCTCCTCAGGCTATGCCAGCAGAAGCCAGCCCAGGCTCTGGGACTGGAGCTGCTGCCAGGGAGGAGGTGCAGGGAACACCAGGGTGAGTGCTGGTCTGGGTGAGGAAGGAGGGGAATCTCCATCCAGCCCCAAGCAAGGCTCTGTTACATCCCAGATTCACTGCAGGATGCGGGCCATGTGCTATCTCAGCAGCTTTAGCAGCTGGCAGGGATGGGGTCTAAGCTGGACGGCACAGCCTGACACAAGGCATGTCCCCAGGCAGGACAAGTGACAAAAGCCAAGGCAGGAGGATGATTCCTCATCTACCCGTATGGCCTCCACTGCCCCCTTACCTGTGAGCTGGGCTGGACTTCCACACGTCCAGCTAAGCTGTGGCAGTGCTGCCAAAGGCCTCCTCTGCCAGAGGTGCCTGCAGGCAGCTCCACAGACGGACAAACAGCCACCTCACTGCAGAGCCAACCCCAAAATGCTCCTGCCAGGCTGCCCTGCAGCCCTGAAAACACCCATTGGTTTGCCATGCACAACACAGGGCAAGGCAGTCATGCCCCACAAAAACATAAAAATAAAAGATGCCTGTGCTTCAGCAGATCCCCCCTGGCTGTGCTACCAGAAAAAGGGCATTTAGGGTAACAATGGAGTCTCTGGGTAGCTTGGCTCTGCACAGGGAGCTGCAGACTAAGCTCCCTGCCTCCAATTTCCAGGCCAGATGGAGCTCAGGCAGGATGTGATTGCCAAGCACCCACTGCAAGATTTTCCCTGGCTCGCTTGGGAAGGGATTACATGGTTGTGGCAGCAGGAAGAGAGCCAAAGGAGCCCTGTGGCCAGACCACATGGGGCACCAGGCTCTGCTGTCGCTGCTCTGTGCAAGCCCAGAGCTGCCCACGCTCCCTGCTAAGGAGGGCTCTGCAGCCAGCCGTGAGAGCCCGCTCCCGGCAGCGCAGGGGTGGCCTCAGCTCATCCCCAGTGCTGATCCTGCCGTGGGGAGCTGCAAGGAAAGCTGAAAGCTGCTTAGGAGGCGATGCTCGGGTGTCTCTGGAGCTGGGCCCTGGCAGCAGCCCCGGCTGCCTTCACGTGGCAGGATGGCAGCAGCGGAGCAAGCAGCAGCCACAGCTGCTCTCTTTGCCTTGGGGGTGCTGTCTCTGCCTCTGGGCTTGCCACCTCCCTGCTTTGAATGGATTCAGTCCACTGCCTCTTACTCGAGCCCTGGCAGGACAAAGTAGGCTCCCACTGGCCTTCTTCACACTGAGCAAGAGTCTCATCCACCATGAGTGCTACACCACCGAGCCACCACACTCCAGAACGCTCCTGTGGGGCACCAAAGATTTCCACTGCAGCAGAAAAAGTGATTTCTAATCTTTTAATTTCAAGAAATGAAGTGTGTGTGTGTGTGTGTGTGTGTGTGTGTGTGTGTGTGTGTGTGTGTGGAGTACACCCAGTCTCCCTGTTACACCCTCACTGTGGCTTTTGCTGCAAGGCAAAGGGCTGCCATGGCAGGGAACACTTCCTCTCCAGGGAAGGGCTTCTCTCAGCCAGCAGGTCAGTCAGGCTGACCCCATGTCCCTGGCATCCTAATGTGAGCAATTACTGCTATGGCTGGGCTCAGTCCAGCCCCAGGAATGTCTCAATAACTGCAAATGGAGAACAGCTGCTAGTTTACTCATTCATCCAAAAGCTGAATTGATGGAGAGGCTTCACAGTCCACTGCTGTCAGTGTCAGGTCAGCACGGTGCAGGGTCACTCAGAGGGATACCCTGGCAGGGGAGGATGCCAATCCCTACTGGATCACAGCATTCTGGCACTGAAGCTCTCCACCTTGGCACATCTTGCAGGAAGTGTTGATCCCTTAGTTGAGCACTGAAGATGTTGCTAAGGGCACTGCTTGCTGTCAGGCCAGGGGATGACTGTGCCCACCCTCTCTCCTTCAGGGAGGGAATGTTGCCAAAAAGGTGTTGCAGGAATATCAAAAACTTCTCCCTGCATAAGCTAAAAATCAATAACACTCAGGGAAGGGAAGAAAGAAGTATTTTCTTCTGAGAAGAAGGGGTGAGGTTGTTTCTAGGGGCAGAGTGAAAGTCCGAGCAGCCTTTCCTCCATGACTGCAGAGCCAGGCCTGCAGGAGAGGTTGGCTGCACCACCAGAAGAAGCTGGAGCACCCTGAGTGGCAGGGCTTCCTTGGATCTGATCCAACAGCAGGCAGATACCAGCATGGTTTTCTTTAAATTCTACACAGCTGTCCCCCCTACTAAGTAATTTTGTATTTATCTGACAGATATTTACAGCCACATCTCTGCCCAGGCTCGTACCAGGGTCTCCAGGCACCCTCTGGCAGGACTGACTAAGGCTCTGGCAGACAAGCTGTGCTGTCTTTCAGCAGGAGCATGCACATTATATCCCAAAGATCTGCATCCCAATGACCTGTCTGTGGCTTTTACACCACTATAAGAAAGGACAGAAGAGAATTCTCTGTTACACAGGAGAATTCTCTGTTACACAGCAGAGAATTCTCCTGCTCAATTGATGGCTTGCTGTGGTGTACCATGAGCACAGGAAGAGCTGGGGATGGGGAAGATGCTTCAGTGTTTCTCCTTGCTTTGGTAGGACTGAGGAGCATCATTGCAGGATGGTGAGGGTCACCTCTGGTCTTCCCCCCATAGAAGCCATGCTTTTGAAGAGCATTTTGAAGGGTTGGATCTCCCCAACAAAGGGGCTTGTTTGCAGTTTTTACTGTTTAAGGCCTGAGGGAAAGCTGAATTTAGATGGTGCTGTGCAAACAGAAAATAAGAACTAATCAAAGTACTCACAAAAATTGATAGGTTAGCATTTTAAACCACTAGTTTCATCCTTCAGAACATGTTTCTACTAGCATGGTACATGATATAACAAATAACTGGCCTAGGATATATAAATACAATATATTATCACTCTTTCTTGGGTGTACTTGAGTATCATCCTAGAAAAGTTGCTTGTGCGGCTTTCACTTAACCTGTGGATTAGGAAAATTAATAACATGCTCACATGCTGGAAATCAACTGGAATACCTGCTCCCAGCTGTGACAGGAGAGACAATGCTCCAGGAACATGTCTGGGCTGTGCACAGGAAAGGCTCCTGCCTGAAGGATCACTGCCTGTGTGATGTAGCTGGGAAGGAAAGAAGGGAAAGGGGAACAGTGACTTGTTAAAGTGACAGGCTGAAGGAGCTGATGGCCCTACCAGAGACAGGGGCTCTACCCTTGCTGAACTCGTGATATTTCTGTTTCTGCCACCAGCCCACCAACCCACAGGTCGTGTGCTTTCCCTGTCTCCCAGACACCCAGGGAGAGCTATGTGTGATTTTGAGGCAGCCTAGGCATGCAGAGCTGCACCAAAATGAGCTCTGCACACTGAAAATATCCTGCCCTGAGCAGCCCAGAAGAGGAGGGCAGAGTGACCCCAGCCCCTCACTGCACAGCCGAGAGGGGAGGCTTGCCCGTGCCTGCAGGGGAACAGAGGAGGCAGTGTCAGCAGCAGCTGCAAAGTGCTGCCACACCAACACCACTGCAGAAGCGCCTGTGAGGAAATGAACCCTTATAAAGCCTGTGCAGGGAGCACCTGGGTGCACACCACCAAGCCACCACCTGGGTTGGGCAGTGAAGGCAGAAGGGAGGTGAGTGAAGGGAATGAAGGCTCCAGACCCGCAGCTGATGCAGGAGAGCACCCTGGCTTAGAGCAGGGTGCTGGAGTGACCAGCACTGCTGGCTGTGCTCGGCTTGCTTCTCCTCTCCTGCCACCTCCCTTCCTGAAAACCCTCATCCCAGCCTTGTGAGCAAACTGGTGTGTCACGGTGCAATTACAGGCTGTCAGCCTCTGTCACCCACAGGTGGGTGGGAATTAAGGCTCCCCTGACATCTAGCATTTTTCTCATTTTTGACAGTCTGACTAATTTCAGAGTAATTTGGTGTCTTCTTGCATTCTGTCGTTTAGGTTTTATCATTATTACTATAATAACATTGCATTTAGGCATGTTTCTGCTTGATTAAGCATCAAATAGTAAATATCCACGTGTAGTAGTCTCAACAAGAATAAATCCAGGGATCCTCAGTCTCTAGCTGGCCCTGAAGCAAAAAGCACGTGACCCAGGACCTTCACATTAGAGGAATGCATGAATTCTGGATATGATGATCAGAGAATTGCCTCTGGGCAAAGCCAGGAAAAACTGTTTGCTCCCTGGCTCCACTGTCCTTTAGGTTCTCACAGCAATCAAGCATCTTCCTTCCTCTCTTTACTCACCTGCTGTTTGCAGCTTAACAGTTGTGTTAACATGTGAGGCATGAATATTATCTGGAATATGTACTTATGCAATTTCTGAGGTGTTTGAGGATGTTTCAGAGGCAGTAAGATACGTGAGCACCCCCATCAGCAATGCTCACCAAGGCATTACTTACCATGATCAAGATTTGTCTTTTTGGGCAAGGTATAATTCTGCATCCTGGATAACAGTGGCACCTTGATTTAGGAAGTTATTTGCACCTGCCAGCAGTGCTGGAGCAGCTCTCTGTGATTGTGTTCAGCAGACAGTTCCAATGGAAGTGCTTTCTGCTGCAGGAAGGTGAGCCAAGGGCCCACAGGGATAAGCTGGAGGCAATGGCATGGCTTTGGTGCTGAGTGCCCACTTCTGGGTGCAGGGAGACAAGGAGCAAGGGCACAAGGGGGACAATGCCAGTGTCCCCTCCATGCTGCAAAGGGAGCCCCTGGTCCCAGGGAATGTGCCCACCTACACTAGTGGGAATTGCAAGTTGTGCCAGTGGGGCAGGGGCAGTGAGGGAGGGCACAAGGAAGGAAGCACTTAGCGACACAGGAGGTGTCTCACCGTGATTGCTGCTGGGGTGGAAGTCATTCTGGGACACAGGGCACACCCATGAGCTGTCCCAGCCTCTGCAGCTGGGTCCTGAGCGCTGCTTCATTGTTTGGTTGGTTTACATTTCTCCCAAACCACTGCGGTGGCAGAACCAGACTTGAAAACCTCAGCTCACCACAAGTGAGAGCTCCAAAGCAAGGCTACCCCAACCAGGGCAAGGGATGGATGTCACCATCAGGAGGCACCACAAGGGCAGGAGGGTTTGGGTGGACCTGGCTACTTGTGAAAGAGCAGGTCTGAGCTCTGCTCTGTGAGTGCAAACTGGCTTTGCCAGGTGGGGACAGCTCTGGCTTGGCACAATTCCAGCTCTTCCAGAACCACTCCCCAGAGGAGAAAATACATGATTTTGTTTTTTAATTTGTGACTGGAGATGTGACTTCCCTGCCCCCTCCAGAGCAGAGGCTTTGCAAGAGAAAGGTCTCTGGACCCGAGATCCACAGGAGCTATTCTGGTCCATTAAATGGGGACTAGAGCATGCTCTCATCTTCAGACGGCTTCCTACCCTGCTTGCTGCCCCAGCACATCCCATGGCTGTTTTGCCTTCCAGAACCAGCAGGCATTTCCTCAGGGTTTCACCCAGGAAGCACATAACATGTTCTATCTGAAGCCCATCAACAGGCTTAGTCAAACCCTGAGGTGCCTGGCTCAGGGCCTGTTTGTGTACAACACACCAGACTTCTTCCGCTGCTGTCACAGGAAGGGCACAATTTCACATCACTTATTGCTTGAGCAGCAATTTGCCGCATAACAGGAAGAGCCAAAGAGGGGCATCTCACACCAGCTGCTCCAAGAAGGAGTTTGAAGGAAATGTGCCAATTTTGTGCCAAGAGGATGGCTCAGGGGTGGTGTGGAGCTGCTGTGCTCTGTGCTGCAGGGTGCAGCTGCTGCACGCAGGGCTCAGGGAGGGCCACTGGTGACCATCTGTGCACACGTGCAGGCAGCAAATATAGGAGCTCACCTGGGAGAAAAAATGCGGAGACATTTAACCCAGGAGCTTTTCATCACTCTGGTCAGACCAGTCCCAGCCTGACTAACAGGAGGCCAAGCCTATGTTTACTGCAATTTATATAAATCAAGAGACATCCCATGAAAGACAACCAACCAACCTAATTGCTCTAGGGACAAATTCCTTCTGACACACACACCTGATAACATCAATTACTTCCCAAACTGACTGATTCAAATGCTGAGGGTGTTTTCAGAGGTGATAAACATTATGGAAGGAGGCTGGGCTGAGGCTGAAACACACTGGCAAAGGCATGGACCTGTAAGGAACAACATCAGACACCACACACTCACAGGCAAAGGAGACCCCAGAACGAGCTGCTCACATCTCCCTGCACACCACAGGCCAAAAAAACCTTTCAGCATCTTATAATAAAATTCAGACTTATTGTTAAAAAAATTTGGAAGCTAGACCGTGCTGAGGCACACTGCTGCATCAAAACCTCCTGCAACAGCAGGGAATATGTTGAATGAAAAATGCTTAAAACCATGGAGACTGCTCCCTGACAGCCTCCTCAACAAATCCATCCCACTCTCCAGCCAGGTGCTTGGCGCTCAGGTGAGGGCAGGCTGAGGTCAGCAGGAGGCCAGGCAGTGCCTCAGGAGAAGAGGATGACACTGCACCCATTACTATTCATTGCCACACAGAGCAAACCTCCCTGCTGCTACAGATTCCTCTGCACCTCCACCTGCCCTTCAGGAGCTGTGGCCACCTGGGGGGAATTCTGCGGGAGAAGCTGGTCCAGGTGAGCTCAGAGAGCTGGAACAGCACAGCTGAGCACCCTGCAGTCTCGGCTGACTTTGTGCCTGAGCTGCCCAAGTCCACACCTCTGGTGTTGCTTTGCAGGGCTGAGCTCTGTGGCTGAGCAGCACAGGCACATCTCCATCTGATGGCAGCCACCTCAGCTCCTCCCTGAGCCAGGGACAGCATCCCAATCTCTGTGGGCAGGCAGTGGCTTGTGCCCAGCCTGCTGGAAGGTGGCCCAGGCCCGAGGTCCTACACTGTGCCCCCACAGTCATTAAGTGTAATTGTTGTTTTTCCATGGTTTCCCAGTTCCAAGGGTCTAAATAATATGTCACAGCCTGCCAGTGTGGTGCCTTCTCATAGCAATGGGTGCCAAGGGTGTGTTTTGTGTGCCCTGGGGTGCAGCAGAAGGGCTTTGGAGGGCATCCAAGGGTAAGAATGCCTGTAGGACTACAGCACTAGAGGACCATTAGGATAATTGGGAGCAGTTTGCATCAGGATCGGGAGGCAAATTTCATATCAGCTGGGTGGATACAGGGAAGGAAGCCCTGATTTCCAGTTGTATTTTAGGGCTAAGAGCAGCTTCGCTGTGGACCTTTGCAGCTGCTGCCCATCCCAGTGAGTTGCTCATTCCTGGGAGGAACAGGAGCTGTGAAAGGGGAGGAGGAGAAAGGCTGGGCAGGAGTTCAGAGAACCTAACTGTAAGGTGAGAAAGAATGAGGCAGGACAAAAGTGAAAAGTAAATAAAGTCAGTAGAAAGCAGTAACTACAGAACACAAATGAATTTGTAAATCTTGGAAATAAAGAGGAAAGAGTTGTTGTTAGAGCAGAAAGGAAGCTCGAGACCTGCAAAAACTCTCTTGTGTCTGTGAGAAGTTGAGGTCAAAGTGAACACAGCACTGACCCTACTCCTACACTTGGAAATGCTGCAGAAAACCACCTCACTGCGAGGAGCAGCTGTAGACTTCAGGTGGGAAGGAGGGAAGGACCTGTGCTCTCCAGTGTTTGCTGGGAGCTGAAGAACCTACAGGCAGCCACGGGAACAGAGGGAGAGGCATCTAAAGGTAATTGGTTGTGATTTGAAAGAGCTAAATATAAATCCTGGGGGAAGACCTCAGCCAGCAGCACGTCTCTCCAGGGGACGCTGACTCAAGCAGAAGTGGCATGACGCAGACGAACAGAGAGGCAAGACTGTCCTGAGCAGAAATCTCATTACAGCTACTTAGCTATTCCTGCTAAACTGCCTCCTATTTACTGCCCCAAGGGCTTAAGCAAAGAACATTAAGAGTGAGATTAAGAAAGCAGAAATGTAGGCTGAATGTCTGAAAAAATTTCCCTGACACAGCAGGATGAGCCAAGCATGTCCGCAGAGACCTTTGCCTGGCTGAGACAGAGTGGAAGCACGCACAGTCCTGCAGCAGCCACTCCTCCAGCCCCAACCAAAACTGCCTGGGGGCATTTCCCACCTGCAGGGCACCTCGGGGCTCCTGGCAGGCGGGGGAATTGGGGATGCAAGCTCCCCCAGGGCATCCTGTGAGCAGGGATGCTCCCACTAGCTGGGTTATTGCCCACTTGCCACTCGCCCTTGCTAGGGGTGGGAAGCAGCCCACACATCTTGGAGCTCGGGGTGGGGATTCCGCTGGCAGAGGATGTGCAGCATCTCATAAGTCTCTGAGCAGAGGGGAGAGCCTGAAGAACTTTTATATTTTTATTTGTGGTAGCCTTTCAGCTGCTCCCACAGCCCCCGAGAGCACTGAGGCTCACACAGGACCGTGCTGTAACAGTGAAACTTCAGCATGTGCTCACCCAACCAGCAGTTTCCCATCTCTCACCCGACTCTGCTTTTTGGTCCTCTTCAAAACAGGCAAACTAATCAGAAAATGAAAACCCACTGGGGCCCAAGCCTTGCTGATGGACAGCAAAGCCTTCCTCCCTCTCCTGTCCCCACTGCTGCCCTCTCCAGCAGCAGGACCTGCACCAGCTGCAGGAATCCTTTGTTGCTGGCACTGCAACTCGAGGCTGACCTGTGCTGTCTGTGCTGGAATTTGCTACACTGGCACAGGCATCTCTGTTGGTAATTGTGCACCTAGTGGGATCCCAGGGTTACCACAGGGGCTAGCCCCAGCAAAGGGCCAGAAGGGCGAGAGCACAGCTAAGTGAGGAGTCTGGCACCCACGGAAAATGTCACACAGTGTGTATCAGTGCCTCCCTATGGTGGGAAGTGACTACAAATACTTGCTTTTATAAACAAGAGTTGAGTAACCAGTGCATAAATGATAGCATCTTTGTTCATCTTTCCACCACTCCTGCTAGAGTGGAGTTGCCATCTAGGCAGAAAGTTAGTTATCTCTGGGATGGGAAGTGCAGCTTCCAGGATAAGGACTTTTCTCTGAAATCCAAGGGAACAGGGAAGTCATTGCTCCCAGGTTTGAGTGGATATTTGTCCCATGCAGTCTGAGTAACTCTAGGCTGGAGAAGGCTGAATGTCTATGAGGTCTGAAGAGGGGAGCAAATCTCCAACTCTCATTTAGACATCCCTGCATTGAAGCTTTTAAGCAGATGCTCAGTTTCACTCAGGTTCCAGACCGCAGAAAACACCTGTAGTTCACAGTCATGGCAAGATCCCATGCCAGCTGCCCCCAAACCCCAGCCCCAGAGGCTGTCAGGAGTTGATGGAGCTTCACCAAGCAGGAGGTAACAGTAATTCTTCCTTCTCAAATGAATTTTGTCCTGAAGACACATTTTCAGCAGTTGATATATGTCTCTTCGACAGGACCTGGGCCTTGGGACCCAGATCTTCTAACACAAAATGAGGGAAAACTGCCTTGGCCATGGAAATCCTGGTTCTGCAGCATCTCTCTAAATTCCCAGACTGGAATACCCTGGTCTCAAAGCCCAGGAGTTGGAGTGGGGACAGGCTCCATGCTCATTACTGTCTTGTCTTGGGCAAAACAACAATCCATCCCATGTCTTTTTGCCACTTCAGACCCAGAATAGCAACTTAAATTCTTCAGAAAAAAAAGGAGATCATCCTTTAAAAATGTCTTGCTTTACAAAATGGTGAGAACCTCAGTTTTAGCTCCTGTTTGAATTGCTCAAATAATTACTTACTTCTAAGCACTTTTAATTAAAACTCTGCTGAATTGCTAGTTATGTTTCAAACAGTTAATATTGAATCACTCCATCTACAATTTCCTGAAAGCAGCAACCACTGCTGCATTTATTATTCCAGTCCCAAACCATCCTGTAAGAGTTATTTTTATTTGTACACTTCAGTGACCACTGGTAATTCTGCAGCTCAAATCAACATAATGCTTTTTCCATTCCCCAAAATGACACCAAAACATTTGTGAGAATTGTAGTTGTCCAACGAAATTATCATCAATCACATTAAATTAGAAAGCATCGGAGGAACTGTTCCACTCTAAATCATATTTTTTGTTCCAAGTAGAGCAAGAAAAATACAGTTCCTATTCTTCCCTGCTAACACTCCCTGACCTCACTTCCCATTCCCTCTATTCCTGCTGCTGATGGTCTGCAGGCACCACCAGGTGTGGGGACTTTCCTTTGAGGATGACAAGAATTTGGAGATGTCATGGCATTGCCCAGCCAGCACCCAGTGGAGCAGGCTGGGACGCCCAGGGCTGCAATGGAGAGAAAACAGAAGGAAAATAAAGTTCAGTAGAAGAAAGCTGCCTGCACAGAGGCGCTGCCCCATGCTGCAGTGGACCTGAGATCTCCAGGTCAAATATCTCACCCAGGCATCCTGGCCCAGCAGTGCTTCTGCCCCTCTGCTCTTCCACAGCCCGCAGGCACTGTGGCAGGGGCTGCCTTTTTCTGTGCCTGGCCTTCCTGGTTTGACTCATCACCCATGATAAGTGAAAACTGCATTTCCAGAACTCTCCCTGTATGGCCATTGCCTGGAATTGTGCACAGCTGGAGATCATACCCATCTGGGCACGAAAAAGCCTGTTATTTCTCACATGGTATCTCATTCCAGCCTCTCTTTGACATTTGCATGGAAAGAGGCTTTACAGAAAATCCGGGGGAACACTGCATCCTTTTGTCAGGTAAAGCTAAACAGCAATGCAACTTCAGAACTCAGTTTATAGTCACAGCCATCCTCTCCCCACACCTTGGGATGGACGGATGGATGAATGGATGGATGGATGGATGGATGGATGGATGGATGGATGGATGGATGGATGGATGGATGGATGGATGGATGGATGGATGGATGGATGGATGGATGGATGGAAGGATACAGCATCACTCACAGCATCCTTGAGAAATCCCTTGGGAAGACCTAGCAGGAAAAAAACAGATAGAGGTGGGACTTAGTTCGTCTGCTTCTTGGCCAAAGGGAGTAAACAAACCCAGATTCTGGAGCGCCCAGGTAACCCAGGTGTGAGTTATCAGGACCAGCTCTGCCAACTCAGCCAGATGCCTTCAGTACCGACCACAGGAGACAGCAGCATTGTCACCTGCATGGTCACACCCAGGCTGGATGCTCTGCTGCCTGCCTGCAGCTGATGTAGCTCTGCAGCACTGAGCCTCCAGACCCCAAAATGCTGCCAGTGACGTGGGGTAAGAGTGAAGGAATTCATCACCTCTGCTTTCTCTGGTGCTCACCAGCAATGAAACACTGCTGAATGCATCAGCATGACAGCTCCAACTCTCCTCTGGGACAAAGGATGAGATTTACTTTCAAAACTAGGATTTAAATAAGCTTTTTAAATTCTATTTCAGGGACTTTCGACTTAAATCCGACTATAAAGCCATATCTCCTGTGCCGGGAGCAGAAATGGCTGGGGATGACACAGACACACCAGAAAACGCAGAAGCGTAAGGAGCACCCAGGGACACTGAAGCATCTGACAAGCGGCACCAAGCACCCCCGTTCTCCCACCCTCTCCATGCAGCGCAGGCGCTCCAGCACCGATGGCTACAGCTTAAGTTTGAGTTTTGCGTTCATCGCACAAAGGGCGACCGAGCCTGGGGAAAGCCAGGCAGAGATCCCAGTTCCGCACACTTCCACGGGCGGACGTGGCGCCGCATGGGAGGGAGCCCGGCCGGTTCCCAAGGAGCCCCGCCGGGCGCGGAGAAGCTCCAGCACGCTGTTTTCCACGGGAGGCCGGCAGAGGGCAGCTGAGCCCTGCCGAACGCCGGGAATGCCGCGCCGGGAGCGGCGGCCGCGCTCTCCCCGCCGCGCCGGGGCACGGGGGTCGCACCGACACCGGCAAAGGCACACGGAGGATGCGGCTCCGACTGCCGCCCCCGATCCCCACCCTCTGGGCAGCGCGGAGCCAGCCCGCCCTCTGTGCCGGGAATCTCGGGATATGAGTGGCAAAAATGCGGCAGCCCCTCGTGTCTTTCGGGGCTGCTGGAGCTCCGGCGCGCTCCGGCTGTCCGGCGAGGGTTCGGTCCTTGAGACGCCCCCGCTGACGGCGCTGCCTTTGTGCAGGGGAGGATGAATTGGGCAGATGTCAACGCCTGTGCCCGTGGGGGTCCCAGACCTAAGGGGGAGTGACGGGGCGACAGGGATGCCGTCCCCATCCTGGCCCCCATGGGGATGGTTTGGGCGTTTCCTGGGAAAAGCCCATGCAGGCCAATGTAGAAACGGGGTGAATGCCTTTCACCTTCCGCGGGGTGGGGGGCTCACCCTCCGGGCAGGGGAGGCTGTCCCGCTGCTCCCCTTTCCAAGCACTCACTGCCACGTGTGAGTGAGGGGGTGAGCTGGGACGGGAACATGCCAGGCGTCACAGAGCCATAAGGAAGGGCACAGCCTTGTTAGAGATGCATTTTTTGCAAATCATTCCTCAGTAAATAGATCAGAGGAGCCCCAGCTCTTACATAAACATCATCAAATGGGATGAGTGAAAGAAATTTTTACCCAGAAATAATTTATAGCCATTCTTTCCCAATAGCTATGGCCCAGGCAATTGGGTGATCCACATCCATGTGTGGCGAACAAATTTGGACTGGAAATGCTGGCTGGCTTTATCAGTAATTTTGTTATCTTCCCAAAGGCTAAGGTGTACTGCCAGGCCCATCTTCTGTCACAAGCATTTTCTTTCTCCTCTTTCCTAAAGTCCACTCTGGGATTTCCCTCCTGGCTTTTGCCACACTTTATCTGCATGTGGGATAAAAACAATCATGCAACAAACAGCAACCACAACCATGATGTTTCCATCTGCAACACACAGTGCTGGTGAAGGCTGCTGGAGACAGCCCATGTTTCCAAACCAAAAAGTCAGCAGGGAAGAGGTCCCTGGGAAAAATAATTAACTATAATAATTAATTAGGAAATCACTATGGCAATTTTACACCTCCAGGATAGAAAAACAGACCTACAGCTCATTTAATTGGTATTCTACCATGTTCCTATGAAAATATGTGGGGAGGATACACCACTCATCCCAAAGGTGCTGTGCCCACCAGTGGGACCAGAGATGTGTCCCACAAACGTTCCTGGCCCGAGCAGTGCCTGAGCAGCACAGCCACAAGCAATTCCAAGTGCATCACAGCACAAGGAGCCTGGTGCACTCCTCTCTTCAGCCACAGAGCCAGAGACTCCCTAATTTGTACAAGGACAGCAACTCTGAGTTAAGCAATCAAAAATGACACCAGGTCTTGGCACCAACCTACCAGGCTCTGCCAGAACAGGTCTGATGGTGTCCCATGCCATGGAATGAGTGTCTCCTGTGTGCCAGGGAGATGTGGGTCCCACAGCCTGGGCTGGCCAGGCAAGCCAAGGGGGCTGCTTCCTTTGGTTGCTGATATTATCTTGCATTTTGAAGCCACAAGCCCAGACAGGGATGTGTCCAGGCCATGGCACATTCCCGTGCTCGGCTGCACAGACAGATATTCACTGTCTTCTACATTGACATGGAAATGGACATGGACATGGACATGGACATGGACATGGACATGGACAGCAAGTTAAGGCTGACAAGAATGTGACAGAGCCCTGGGCAGGGTGGTTTTTTGTTCTCCTGCCTTTGACAGCCACAGGCACAGACAGAGACAGGACCAGACCACGACACATTCCCATCCCCTCCCTCCACAGCCACTCAGCCAGAGATTTCTGCAGCTTTTGACAAAGTCTAAGGGCAAAAAGGTACACAGAGCCCCGGCCTGCATTGCACCATGCTCCCACAGGCAGCTGGAGGTTCCCCACAGCCATAGACAAGGGGGAACCAGCCTTTGTAGTGTTCAAAAATTGTGTGTTTGTGGCACTTGGGGAAATGGCTTTGTGGTGAAGGTGGCAGTGCTGGGTTAATGGCTGGGCTCCATGGTCTCAGAGGTCTTTCCCAACCTTAACAGTTCTATGATACCATGATTCCACAACACAACATGCTCAGTCTTCATTTACCTGACACTACTCATTGACTGTGACACAAATTCATATTCACCTCGGGTTCTCTGAAGGATTTTACACGCATAAACTATGAATAAAATGTAACCTATCATATGTACAATGAATTTTCCTGGTTTTCTGGTTTAAGAACCCTAACCCTAGGCAGAACCCTAACCCTAACCCTGGGCAGTAAAACCTGCCTTGGGCTGAGGTTTGCAGCTCTGTCTTAAGCGTGCGTTTCCTCAAATGAAATCTTGGAATTATGTATAAAAGAATCCCAAATTTTACACTGGAAATCACCACTGTAGCTGTAATTATTTTTCACCATCATAGTAATGTTGTTAAAACATGAAGCTTTCAGAACAAAGTGATGCCCAAGTTAGACTATATTACAAGATGATCTGGGCATTTTTAGCAAAGAAAGTAGGACAAGTCACATTCTGATTTCTTTTTCCACTTCAGCTTGTTCTCATTTTCTGTATAGTATTTAAAACTGTTTAACTTCTTGTGGTTTAAAATGAAACACGGCTTTTGTAATGTATTCTTTTGTTACCTTGCATATTCTGGACTAACTTGAGAGATCAAGGCTCTTCTCCTGTGTAGAGGATTGTAGCTAAATCAACCATTTACAAACTAATTCTTACCAGAAATACAGATTCTACAACTCTCAGGACAACCAACGCCAGTGCTTTGTCACCCCCATAGTGCAAAAGTGTTTCCTGATGTTCAGACAGAGCCTGCTGCTTCTGTTTGTGCCCATTGCCTCAAGTTCTGGGGCAGGGATGTCATGGGTTGGCCCCTGCTGAGCAGCGCTGCCGGGATGTCTCACACACGGTATGACACACATGCTGCTTGCTCAGAGAGGAAACCAGGAAGGGAAGCAGGAGTCCTCCCTGACAGAACAAGCCCTGGAGGGTGAAAGGTTATAAGCCCATCCCTGAGGCAAGGGGAGCTCTGCATCCTCTTGAGGACTTGTTACACACCCTTGAAGCAAAACCGAGGCAGCCGGCGATGCTCCCTTGGCCAGGGCACTGGGAGTGCCTTGCCCGAGCACCTGCCCGCTGCTGCCATCCAGCACACACCTCTGCTTCACTCTCCTGGAGCTTTTCTGTTCATGCCCTTGCCTCAGGGCCCCAAATCAAAGACCTCTGTGGTTTTAGAGGGATTCTGCTCCACAGGAACCAAGCTGCTTCTGCATGGACATCACAGCCCACAGACTGAGCCAAGATGAATGTCCATGAGTCATCGAGCTCTTCTCCCACAGAGAAGCAGCTTGCTCCTGGTTATGTGCTGGAGGTGCCTGCGTCTCCAACAGGAGGTGGGAAAAGGAAGTTTTTAGCCCTCAAGTGTAAAACAAATGTTCAATAAATAGAATCACTTTTCAGCCAGGAAAAAGCAGTGCTCAAGTCACTGGTGCCCCGGAGCTATTTACTTGGCTACAAAACTGGTGGGTGTAGAACAAGGCAGCTCCTGAGTTTTGTCATGCACGCTGCAGGATTTTGCTTGAGCACTTTGGGGGTCTGTCTGGATTGCTTTTAAATAAGTGTGTGGTGCAGGTGCTGCTGTGGGCAGCTCGAACTCAGCCCTTCCCAGGCACTCAGAGAAAAAGATCTGCTTGTGAGGTAGGGCAGACAAATGAGTTATGTTTGCTAGCACCATCGCTTGTCTGGTGCTATCTCTCCCATTTCCCTAAATAATTTGCCACAAAATAATTAACACACTTGAAGCATCAGCCCCCTCCAGTGCCCATCCCCTGCCACCTCTTGACCAGTGTGCTGCTGAGAAGGCAGCAGTCAGGAGTGCTCTCTGAGATAAAAATTGCATGTGGAATAATAAAATCACTAGGGCTTACCATGGTTTTCACAGGAATAAGTCAAAATGCACCTACACTGGACAGAAATTTGGAATATTCCTTCACACATCCTGTCAGCTACATCCCTGTTAGCACTGTGAACATGGTAGGCAGCATTCCATGAACCCAGACTTCAGTGCTCCACCATGCCTCATCCACACTGAGCATGATTGATCCAAATCCTCCCAGGGGATACCCCAGCACTTCCCCTGGATGGGCTGATGCCAGATCCTTGTCCAGAGATGCAGAGATGTGTGTTTGGGTAGCATTCACCCACAGGTCACCTCTCATCCCCTCCCGTGGAATTCCCCACTTGCCTTTGAGACCCTAAGGCAGCAGAGCAACCACAACCCTTCCCATATCATCATCCCAGAGCAGGGGTTTGGGGGAAAATGACATGGCTGGGCCCTGGCAGGGACAGCTTGGACTTATTCTGGATATAATTCTGGTGCATTTGAGGGGCTTTTTGGTATGCATGTCTCTCCACAGCAGAGCACAGCCAACAGGATTCACCTTCTTCCTCCCCTCCACATTGTCAGGGCCTGTCTAGCCTGAAGCCTCATTAGCTCAGTTTAAGAGGTTATTTTGTGAGAGTGACCCATGCCAAAACTAACACAGGAAAACCACCACCATCTGTTTCCTCCTGCTCTGCCAAAACCATGCCCCAAACCCCTAATGTTTGATCCAAGACACTGTCCAACAACAATAAAACCACTCATGGTTGCACTCCTACCCACGCCCAGCCAGGAGGCAGGGAGCACCTAGTGCTTGGGAGGCACTTGCTTGGAAGACACTACTTTGGGATGCCCCATGTCTGTGAATAATTTGTTGTGGAAAACCCAAATGTTCCAGAGGAGACCATTTTGTGGTGCCAGCATCATTATCCAGCAGTGTGCACATGCATCCAGTATCTTCATGGAAAACCAGGCTGAAATAACCACCTCTGAAGAAACCAGAACAGAGCAGCTGGCTGATTAAGTAAAGCAAAAATGGTTTTACTCCTGAACTTATTTATTCAGAATTAAATCCTTTTGTTTCAGAATAGAGTCCATGTGGGAGCTGCTTGGGTTTATGTACACCCAGCCCCCAGTGGGAGGGTGCTGACAATTTCAGCATGAAATTAAAACACAAAATAAACATAAAAAAACCCTAGCACAAAATGTTAAAAATTGAAAAAGGAAAAAAAAAAAAAAAAAAGAAAACCAGTGGAAAAAATCCCAAACAACAAATCCTGGAGCAGGTCCAGGAGCTGTGATATTGAACCAGGGTATCACAGCTGAGCCCCCAGCACCTAGTGCAAGATGCTGCCCAGTTTGGGGTGAGAACCCAGGGAAGGGATGGGGCACAGATAAGGGCTACATGGCCTGGGTGCTCCTGGGGTTTGCTGCTTCTGACCACACACTTGCAAGCAGGCAGGGTGGTACCTGCAAGGGAGGAAGATGACACCTGCAATAAATTGTGACTCTGCAAAGGCAGCCAGTGTCTGTGAATAATTCTGACCTGCCTGGGCCGTCCCACCCAAAGCAGCCACGCTCTGGTTTGCGGTCTCTGGCAAGGAGCAGGGACTCTCCCACAGCACTTCCACTGCCTTGGCAGGAGGCACCCAGCTGAGCAGGTGGGGCAGCTCCTTCAGCCAAGCAAAGGATATTGCTTCATCAGGGAACAGCCTCTGGATCCAGTCCACGCCTGCCTGGCTCACTCAGGGCATGGCAGGGCAAAGCCAGCAGGGGCAAACAGGAAAGTCACCCAGGCGGGAGGAGGATCCCAGAGCCCTGCCCGTGCCCAGCATGCCGAGCTGCAGCAGGGCTCAGGGGAGCTGCCTGCCAGGCAGAGGGGTATCCAGCCCAGCCTCCAAAGGGCCACATCTGGCTGAGCCCTGAGCAGCGCCTGCTGCCAAGAGTCACGGTGGAGTGGGAACAGACAAAAGGGAAGTGGGCTCTGGGGTCAGCAGGAACGGTGGGAAGGGTTATTCCTGAAGACTTTGCTGCAGGCATCAGAGAGTCTTCCCTGGTTATAAGAAAGATGTGCTGGGAGCAAAGGGATCAACTCTGAGCAGCCTGTGCCACGGGGTTGCAAAAATATTGCTGCAAGGATGTCAAGGCTCATGGCTAATATCTGGATTTTTGAAATTCACAAATAAATACAGAGTTCCTCTAATTTACTACCACATTAAACATATAAACCAACAGTTTATTGTTCCATAATCTCTCCCAGGGGAGGTTTGGCTGTTGCAGGGTCCTGTGAGAGCTGAATGTTGGAGGTTAGTCCAGCAATCTCATTGTGAGAGCTCTTTGTGAGATGGGACTGCAACAATCACTGCTCCCCAGGAAATACAGCTTCACACTGCCATGGCTATCTGAAGAAGAAATGGGGTACTGGATGGAAAATGCTGTCCAGGAGCAACATACCCATGAAGCCTGCAGCTGTGCTGGTCCTGCAGTTTGCTGGGTCCCAGCAGAGCTCAAAGCCACTCTTCTGGGTTTCTTCCATGTCCATAGTCAACTCTTCTTGGACAGAAGTCTCTTCTTGGCATCTCTGTTCCCTTGATTTTCATTCCAGAGAAATGCCTCCATTTCTCAAAAACTCTCCCTTTGCCCAGCAGCTTTCAAAGGACCTTTGGGACATTTTCCTTCTCTTTTGTTTTTCCCTTCAATCCCATTTCTTCAGCAATTGTGTGATACTTAATGCAAATATCTTCATAGGTCAAGTCACTTCAGGTGTTGAGCTGCTGGAGATGAGAGAAGTAACAAGTTGTTCAGTCTGTTCAGTTTCTATGGCAGCAAGAAGAGAGGTTTTTTATTAGGCTTTGCTTTCAAGACACCGCTTCCAGAGCAGCTCCCAGGCTCTGGCAATCAGCATTCCCTGTGTGACCTGTGGCTTCAGCACCTGCCAGACCCACAGACATCTGTCCTCCCACAGTCAGACTCACGGGCAAAGAGCACTGCTCCATCCCTAGGATCTGAAAGGATCTAGGGCACAGCTCCATCCCTAGGATCTAAAGCCAAAATACTGACTTTTTTACATAGACCTGAGGTACTGAACAAGAGGTGAAACACTGTAATTCTTCATGACCTTACACAGGGCTGAAGGTGCATAATCATACGTTTAAAATCCAGGAAAGAGCTTTGCAATGGTGGAACAATTTCTGTAAGTAACATTTTGTTTCCTGTGGAACAAGCTCAAATCTGCTTTTCCATCAGTGCTGTTTACAATGAATGAGAGTGTGCTGGGTGTCAGGGTCCCAGCAATGCTGCTTCTCTAGGAGTCCTGAGGGACACAGAGCCTTCCCTGGCAACTGCCTGCTCCTGCAGAGTGCTTTGTCTGGACACTTGTAGGTATCCTCCAAAATGTTCTTCTGAGATTTCCACAGACACAAAACATATTTTTCACATTTGTGCTGACAAAGCACAACATTTTGAGGTGTAATTCAGCATTCTTGGCTTTATTCTCATCTTATGGCGCTGATAGGCCAGATCAGGTTTTCTCCTGACCAAAACACAGGATGCCTTTAAGATTCAAATAGCAATGTGCCCTTCTCTCTTTGAAGAGCAGGGAAAGCTTTTCTGAAGTCTTGTGAGGCAGTCTCTGCAGTATTTAATGTGGTAGCTGGGCCCGGAGGAGGCACTGCTAGCACAGGAGGAAGAGTCAGCAAACAAAATGATGGATTCCATTTAGGAGAATTGTGAGGGGCTTTGGGGAGGTGTCTGGAATCAGAGAATGGAAGAAAGAACAGGGAGAGAATGACGCACATTGATGCCTTTGGTAGCCTGGCCAGGGCAAATCAAGGTGGGGTGTTGCTTTTCCACCAAAGGCAAACATGGTTTTTTTTCTATAGGAAGCATAACTCTTCAGCTCCCCAGTATGAAAACATTGACTCTGAAAGAGCAGAAGTTCAGGATAGTGGCACATGGCATCAGGAATTGGACCTCCCTCTCTAGCTTTAACCATCTAAAGCTCTGATTCCTGATCCCATGAAGGCAGTATATTGCCTTGGTGCTGAGCTTGGCACTCACAGGGGCTTGGTCCCTTCCCAGATATGTTGAGCCATGTGGAGTCTTAAGGTACACCTGTAACCAAACCCCAAAATGGGTTGTTTCACTGGCCAAGTCTGAGATGGCTGTCCCTCTAATTTCCAGATTAGACTCCCACTCTGTAGTCAATAAAGAAAAAATAAACTCCAAATACCATCATCAACACCATCAACTCACCAGCCTGAGACACACACCTCAGGATGAGCTGAATCCTCCATGGGGAGCACACCACCTTCCACAGATGGAGAGCCCAGTGAGCCAGCTGGGCTCCAGCCCTGCCTCCCAGACCTGAAGTGAGGTGACATGACTCCCACTTCACACAACCTCTCACATCACCCCCATCTGGCCAAACAATGCTCATTAGTCTTCTCTTCATCACTGCCACAGCCTGAGCACTAATGAGGATCTCAGGCCAAGAGGTCACAACTATAGAATTCCCAGGTCTGTTCAGGTCTGTCTCCAGGGCCTTGGTGCAGCTGCTGCTTCCATGAGAGCTCCCAGCAGTGCTTGTAGGGCACCTGGAGCATCTCTGGTCAAAGAGCACAGCTCTCCTTCGGCCCCTTTGTGCATCGCCCCCGTCCAAGGTGAAATGCTGCTCCATGGACTAGGATTACACTGCTTTCTTTAATAAAAGTGGTGCTGCATGAGGATTAAATTTTATCCTATTCCTGTGCCAATAAGCCATCTGCATAGCCTTCATTTCAAGGGATTGTGGCTGTTGTCCCCTCGCTGTCATTGCCCTGCAGGTTACTTCAAGTGTGTCAGAGAATGACAGAGTAACTCAGGTCAGAAGGGACCTCTGGAAGCCATCAGGTAAGTAGGTCCAGCCCAGCTCTAAGTAGGTCCAGTCATGGCAAGCTGATCAGGACCATGATGAATTTTAACACCTCCAAGGACAGAGACACTAACACCTCTCTGGGCAGCCTGTGCCAGGCTTTGACCACTCTCACAGTGTTCTGATGATTCTGATGCCTTATATCTGCATAGGATTTCCTGTGCTGTTTCTCATCCTTTCACTATGTATGTCCTGTAAACGTCTGGATTCATATTTTGCATTACCTCCCATAGGGTAGTTGCAGGCAAAAACTGGATCTTTCCTTTGCCTTCTCATACAGATGAATAAGCTCAGCTCTTTCACCTCATCTCCTGGTACCTCAGTGTGCACCAGCCAACCTGTGACCTCCACCAGGCTCTCTCTGTCCATCAATCCCCCAAAAAGTGTGTCTATACACCAGTGCTCCTGTCCCTGGCTTTGCTTTGCCCCCTGAGGTAAGGACACCCTCCCACAGGAGTCCAACAAGAAGCACACGCAGCAAGCACAGGACTGACAGTGCCCTCAGTGTCCAGGCTCCTGGAACACCCAAGCACCAGGGGACAAAGCCCCAAACCAGCAGGTCAGCAAGGGAGAAGAATACACCCTGTCACTCTCATTCTGAGGACAGAAGAAGTGCAACAGGGTTTGCAGCAGCACAAACAAAAATAAACTTAGGATGGGATCTGAGCATCTTATCCAACCTCAAGGCTGTTAAATCTATTTTACAGATACAGAAATGAGGAAGAAGCAGACTAAAGAACTATCTCACAGAAAGCCTTCAAAGACCAGGAGACCTGACCACTGGCACAGGGCATGTTACCCTTGAGATGCTGCAGGGAATCCCTCAAATATTTTAGAGCAATAGAGGGGTCAGGTCACTGTCTCTAATAGAGGGAGATGAGGTTCATGCTGCGGATGTGTAATGAAAATGTATTTGCAAATGACACCGTGACTCTGCATTCAGCAAGTGTCACCAGGCATGGGAACTAAGGAAAAACCCTCCTGCCTGTGAAATATTTTCAATGCAGAAGACAGAGAGGACAA
The DNA here is from genome assembly GCF_022539315.1 of Serinus canaria. Classification (NCBI taxonomy): domain Eukaryota; kingdom Metazoa; phylum Chordata; class Aves; order Passeriformes; family Fringillidae; genus Serinus; species Serinus canaria. The sequence continues at coordinate 46,757,472 of NC_066313.1, forward strand.
AGGGTCGTGGGTGCCTTCCTGTGTGAGGAGCCCTAAAAGTATCTCCCAGTTTGCAGGGCAGCTCTATCCACAGCCAGCTGTGGGCTGAGCCTGGAAAAGATCAGAGCTTGCCTGGCATCTGAAAGAGCCTGGGGGCACAATTGAGCAAGGTCTCCAAGCACAGCCCTGCGATCCCGGAGTCACTCACCCTCCCCGGGGCTGCTCTGGCACTTGGTGGCACCCGGAGCACAGCCTGCCCACCACACAGGAGCCTCACAGCAGCACAGCCTTGCAATCGGCTCTGAAGTGGAAGAAACTGTTTTCTCAGCATTTTTTTTCAACTAATGTGTCCAGGCTAGTATCACAGTGTGCTATTAATCCTGTCCTGGTTTGTAATTCTGCTTTTATGTTGGCTCCATTTATCTCTTTTTAATACCACTATCTGGCCTTCTGGTTCTCAAATGTGGGGTCTATTTTATTTTTTTTTTTGTCTGCTGCAGCAGAATGAGCTAATTTGGTCCTTCAGTGCATAAGCAACAGGACTGTGAAGTGGAATAGAAGGCGATTTTATCTCTGTGTATGTCCTTGGTCAGGCTGACACTAGAACACTACATCCTGCTGAGGTGCCATATTTAAAAGAGCACATCAAAAAATTGGAGCGGGTAAAGAAAAGAGACATAAAAAATGGTTTGAGAGCTGAAGAAAATCACTTCCAGGGAGAGACTTCTAGAGGTCAGCCTCTGTAACTTGTCAGAAAGAAAACTGAGAAGTGATCTGATGATGTGTATAAGTACATGTGTGGAGAGAAAATATGGGATGCTAATAGGGCACTAAGATCCTAGTCTGAGAAAGGCCCACAGATAGACAGTGATGGGCACTGGAGAACACGCCGAGCCGAACTGGGAATCAGGCACACTTTTTAACCATGAGGACATTAACCTCCTGGAGAAAATTGCCCAGCCTGTGATGGATACTGCACTTCTTGAGGTGTTTGAGACAAGATTGGATGCTAATTCCACGTGTCAGGATAGAGGCATACGGAATTTCCACCTAGCAGATGGAAATTGAGATGAGCTTGCCCGAACACAGCCTGGGAGGCAGTACAATCTCCCTTCACAAAAACTACAATTCCACATTTTGTTTTATATGCCTTTTTTTCCTGTTGCCCATCATGATCTTGTTCAAAATCCTTGTGGTGGGGGGGCAGCTCAGTCCCTTAGGTATTAATAAACCATAAACAGGCCAAGTGGTCACTTTTAAGGCTGGGGGGGACATAGGGAGGGAGAGCTGGGGTGTGAGGATGTGCTGTGAGGCTGCTGCCATGTGAACACCTTTGGGACCGTGGGGCAGGGGGGTAAATGCCAGCACCCCAGCTGGCCCCAGTACTTCCACACTGGCCAGCGTGGAAATGCCCATCCAGCTTGGTGTGAAAAAGTGTCACCAAATTCCTGAAACTGAACTTCTCCCTCTGCCTCTGCTGGTGGGTGCCAGCAGGAACTCCATGAAGTAGCACTTATAAACTCATGTCTTTGGTGTACAGGAAAAGGGGGAAAAGGGTGTAAGGCCCAAATTGTGGCAGAACTCATCAGAACTATGTCCAGATGATCACTTAGTCCACTGCCCTGCTCACAGGCAGGATAGCTGCTCCAGTGCTGTGTGTGGGAAAAAATTTTTAATCCAGACACATCTTGCTGGAATGGTGTCTCCGCTACTCTTCCAATTTTTGATGTAGGGATGTTTGCATTTTTTTCCCTTGATGTTTAACACAAATATCCCATATGATATAATGTATATTGATATAACTTGAGCTTGTTTCACTCTGCCTTCCCCCCAGTGGACACCAAGAATGGTATATCCTCTCCCTCTTAAAAAAAAATTTTAGATTTTTAAAGATTTTTTTCAATCTAGATTTAAAAATAGGCTTTTTAGAAAAATGTCAAGTTAATCTCTCTTAAAGTTTTTTTTTTTTTAAATGTAGTGACCCTCATTCTGAGTGCCCTCCTCCAAAGACTGTATTTCTTCTCACCTCTTCTATTCCTTACTGCCTTTCTGTGGATGCACTCAGATCCCCCATGTTTTAATAACCACAGTGCCAGCACTGGGAACAGATGCTCAGGGGATAAGGACAGGATACCTTTTCTTCCACCCAGAGAACAGGATGCATGGTATGCATCCTTCATACCCAGCTGGTGATACCCTGAGACACCCAGACCCTTCCCTGCACTGCTGTGGCTGCTCAGGTCACTTGCCTATCCTGCACATACACAGTTCATAAATATATCTCCAATTATGCAACTCCTCTTTAGTAAACACGGGCCTTTTAAAAGACTCCTACACGTCTGCATCAGAAAAATAACACGTCAGAAAGCCGCAAAGAGAAACTTCCAATTAAGCACACTTTGTAAATCATCTGCGGTTTCCAAACAAGCCTGGTGCATCACATTCCTCTTGGCTTTCCTCGTGATGGATGCTTGCAGTCAGCACTTTGTACACAAACCTTTGCAGTGGCTTTAAAGCTGAAGCTGCTCTGAGCAAGAGGCGCGTGCCTGAGCCCAGCCCCGAGGCCGGGAGCTGCATCCAGCCCCCAGCCACGGCTGCTAGAGGCACAAACAGAAAGCTGCTGGGCATGTAAAGCAACTGCTGAGCTGTTCCAGCTCTTAAAACCTCCTCAAGGGGCTTATGAATCTTGAAAGCAGTTTGAACCCTTTCTTTCTTTGACAACTTCTTACTCTCTTAAAGGACACATTTCTGCAGACGGCTGCATTTGGGAGGTTTCTGGTGGATCAAGGAGTCAAGTGGTCTTCGAGAATTCAGAGCTCAGCAGGACTCTGAGTCCCTTCCAGCTGAGCTCTTATGCTGTGCAGCCTCTGTGCTTCTTAAGAAATTTCAGTATTTATCAATCCAGTGTGGGCACCACACCCCAAGAACCTTAAATCAAAGGGGTTACAAATTCCATGTACATGGGATATAAAACACTGTTTGAGGGATTTGTGCTGGATGAGCAAGCGGGTTCTGCACACTCAGTACCTGCACGTCCCTTTCCGTACAGGAAAATCACACGGAAAACTCCAAAGCTTAAATGAAAAACAAGGCTTAGGTGTAAATTTGTAATGAGTCCTGAGAGACTGGAGGAGATACTGGAACATTTGTTATATGGCATGCTACATCAATTCTTAAGGAAAAAATGAGTTTGTCTCAAGGTTAAAACTGAAGCTGAAGAGCAGAGCTTACTGGAGACACAAATGGTCCAGTGCACTGTAGCAACAGCAGCTGGAAAATCCTGGTGGGACTAGAAAACCTTCAGGAAGCTGAGCCAGGAGATGTTGCACCATCTCTCTTTGGGAACAGATGGAAATGGTCCCAACCCCAACTTCACAAAGAGCAGGTTGCCTGTGCTCCCAGCTGCCCATGCCCCACAGTGCACCAGCAGAGTCTGGGAGCCACCCAGAAAAAATGCAAACCACCCCATGGCTGTGGTCTGGGCATCTTCCTTCAGCAAAGGCTGTTTGACCTCAGCCCTTGGAAGACACCATCTCTAGAGCTGCCAGCAAGAATCAGGGACAGCAACAAGCTCAGTACTTCCTGGCTGCACCCATGATAGGATGGATCTCCTACTGCTGCTCTTGCCTCTTCCTCTGCCCATCCTGGCTTGTCTCACTGGGGTCCCCAGTTTCCTGTTCAGGCTGGGGACGTCATTCTTGCATGCCTGTCCAGAGCACCTTGCACAACACAGGTCTCTGAAGAGATGCAGTGCCCACAGAAAAGTCAATGGCCTTGGCAATACCCCTTCCACGGGACCCTCTGTCCCCCACCCTTGAGAAGAGTGTTAACAAAGCTCACAGCTATGAGAAATCACAACTTAACCACCAAAGCCATATAAACTAGGAGTCTGTTCCAAACTCATATCCCTAAAGCACCCATGGATCCTCACCCATGGACAGCTGAATTTTCCCAGGACTAGCTTCAGCAGCAGGAATTGCTCCCACCTATCTCTTTCTCATCCTGTCTCATGGTCCTTCCCTGATCATGTTGAACACCATCTCAAGTCAGTGTGACTCCCGTTTCGGGAGCTGTGTGGTGAGCTCTCTCAGGGTTCAGACACAACCTTGTTCCTGTGTTCTTGTCCTTTACCAAACCTGGCCAGGCACTTTTTCTTAAGTGTGACAGTTTTTTTGTCTTCTTAAAACTACCCTGCACCATTAGAGGAAAAGACTGGCCAGGCAGCCTGTAGGTAACTTCTGTCAAAAGGACTGAGAGTTGAAAGATGGTACAAAATACCTCTGGTTGGAAGAAGTCTTTGAGAAGTAGAGCTTCTGGGTCTCTAATGGGAGACAAAGCCTTTGCACTCCCAGGGTCACCAAGCAGCAAAGCTGTGGTTGTCTACACACAGCCACTGCAGGCTGCTGGCACACCCACAGAGTCCCAGCAGAGCAACACAACAGAAAAACCATAAACCAGCCCTGTCACTGAGGAGCAGAAGAGCAATAGTTTTATTCCCACCTTGGCTGTAAGAGCCACCAGCAGATATGAAGGGAACCTCTTGAACAGAGTCAGTCTAAGTGGGTTCACTTCTTGCATAGTAGGGCTTCTGGTGCCAAATGCTTAACAGCTCCCTTTGGGAGGCTGCAGTTTGGTTTTGCATCCAGACAGCTCAAGAACAAGGAGCATGCACTGGAGAATCCTGTACCAGCAGGGTCCTGCACAGAGTGACTGGGAACTCATGGCAGTGGGGACCTGAGTGTGAGTGCCTGGACTCCAAGAGCAAGGCAGAGCCAGGGAGACTGGCAGAAGGCAGTTGTTATCCATCCTGTCTCTCCCCACTCACATTAATCCCTGGTTTCTGGTGGACATGGACCCCTGGACTGTGCTAGCTGGTCCCAAATATTTTTCCCCTTTGTCTGGGCAAACATGCACAAAAATGCTGTGGTCTCCAACCACGTGGGTGCATGTAGCTGCATCCCCTGCAAACAAAATATCCACATCTTTTCTATTGCTGCTCTCTGGAGAGCTCCTGCATCTTCAACCACTTCCCTGTGTATCCCATTGCCTGTGAATGCCTCAGTTATCTAATGAGGCCTCTTTGCTGTGCAATGATAATATACCCAAACCTCCTGCCCTCCTGCATGCCATAAAACCAAATATTTGGTTTATTTACTTCATTACAGGAATGTACCATGACAGCACTTTCTTTTTTTCTTTGCCTTACTGGTAACTTGCTGTGTGTGGCTTATGGAGCCACCATGTATGTTCCTGATGATCTGTGGTAAATAAAGAACAGATTCAGCCAGAAAGGAAGGGTGCTGAGGAGGATCCACTTTGTACAAGAGCCTGAAGGAGTTTGTACAGTACAACAAAGCACAAGGTGTTGCTTTATATGGTGAGTCTGTGAAAGCATTCAGGGATGTATGGCAAATATCAGGGAGTGAGAAATATTTGTTAGACAGCGCTATCAGCACAAGATCAAATGGATACAAATCAAGTGAGAACTTAGATTGGAAACAAGTTCCAAATCATCTGTGAGAAAACAAAACATCTGGATATGCCAAAGAGATGTAAAAGGCCTCCTGGGTTACAGGCTCCACTTCATCTTAAAACTGATTAGTTTGTCATTTGTTCCTTTGTTTTAAAATAAGTTTCCTGCTCTTCTCCCATCCACATCTATATTGCATGCCTGAGGGAATGCTGCTCCCTCTCCTCACCACTCATTTCCCATGCCTGGACTGGGTGGGCACACAGGGCTGCAGCCCAGCATCCCATCCTACCCCAACACTGCCTGAGCTCCTCCCCAGCCTTCTGCACACAGTTTGCTCCCACAGGCTTCACTGCAAAAGCACAACTGCCTTGGCAGGTGAAGGAGGGGAGCCTGGACAGGGAGCCAAGAATTTGCTCAAGCTGGGCAATTCCCAGTTTAAATAAATCTGAATTCCCAGGGTCTAGGGAGGGAGGCTGACCCAGCAGTACCACCAGAGTGTGGCTGGCAGCCCCACAGGGAAGGGCAGGATTTCCTGCCTCGTTCCCCCAAAGCTGAGGCATACACATCCCTTAGGCAGGGGAAGAGCAGGCTCTTGGCTCCTCAGCAAGGGGGAAGGAGACTGGTCCCCCAGCACCATGGCAGAAATGTCTAATTAGACACAACAGAGGGACAGATATGCATACCCAGGGACCTTTCTACACAAGCATAATATAAGGAAAGCCAAATATTTATTTTAAATGGCTGTGCCATATGCTGATGAAATGCTAATCTGCACAGAAGAAAACACACCGTAAATAAACTCCCCAGAAGCACCTCACATTCACTGATCTTCATCTTTCTGAGCAAACTAACAAGTAGAAAATAAAATCAACACCATCCATTATAGACTCTCTCCCATAAGAAATTCAGACAAGATAGGATGTCATGGGCCAGTGCTTTTCAGACCATCATCTGTGGCTCACAGGAGCACCTATTAAGGGTCTGTAAAAGGTATTTAAGAAAAACAAACCTGTTCTATTAAAGAAAAAAAACCCCAAACTTGCTCTATTTAATTCACAATACAGAGATCTTCAGCCTCAGTGCAAAAAATGCCAGGGGGCTGCAAATCAAAAGCAACTGAGAAATACTACTGTCTGCCTTAGGGTTGGGAACTGGGAGTCAGAGGGACTGTTTTGTCTCCTCCACTGATCCCAGGACCTTCCACCTCCCTCCCCATCCTTCTACCATCTCAGCTCCCCATAAACATCTGGAGTATCTGTTCTTGCACACCCAAATTGTAGCTAGCACAACAAAGCCCCAGGACCCTACAGAAATATACCATTATTAACATTGCCTTATTCTTCTAGCCCTCCAAGCACAGCTCCAGTCCCACGACATGCCAAAGTCTGAAGACATTTCAAGACAGGCAGCAAGCTTTTGGAAAGTCCAATTTGATTATCTAAAAGGCAGCTTTTGTAGCAGCAGTGACAAATTGGCCCCTGGACATTGTCATGCTTTAAAGCAGCAAGGCTGGGTGATGAAAGCTGTTGGCAGTGCCAGGAATTGGTTTCCTTTGAGCCACTTCCACGCTCTTACATAGGTTCTGCTCACTGGTGAAGACACAAAGACCCACACTTTTATCAATATGCATATTGTGGTGCTGTCAGCATCTCCTTGAGGGTATTCCCCTTTTCTTCTTGGCTGTATTTATAAACCCTGTGCAGAGTTGCTATGGTTTCAGTTCCCGCCAGCCCAATTGGTATTCTGTGCTGCTCTTCTCACCTTCACCATTTGGGTGACCTCTCCTTCACAAGGAAGATCTCATGCCATCAGCCTGTTCAGTCAGATGTCACACAGCATGCTGTGCCAGAACACCAACAGGCAAGCAAAAGAGGGCTCTGTAGAACCAAATCATCTGCAAAGGCTGTCTGAGAGACGGATAAACAATGGTAATTATTTCAAAACAAATTGGAAACAGAAAGCACAGCCCAGCAGTGCAACTAAAAGTAAAGCCACAAAAAAAAAAAAAAATTGCAAATCTCTGGGTCTTGAGTGTTCTTGTATCTTCCTCTAGGCAAATATTTTTCTACCTTTCTTGCTCTCCAAAGTCAAGTTCAAAAAAAATTTAAATTCCAAGACATTTTCTTTTACCTCAGTTAAACAATGTATGCAAGGGGCTGCTTACAAATGAGAGCAATACAATTGCAAACTGGCAGTAAAAATTTCTCTCTTTGTCAAACAAATATTCTAAATATTATATTTATGTGAGTTTGCACAAACTTACTGCTTACTGTACAGCCAGACAGGCAGGATGCATGATGAGTTTCTCCAAAAGTTAGCAACCCGGGAATGGGTTCAGTTGCTTTATGTACCTACCAGATCATGGGATCTCCAAAATCCTAATCCAGACAGTGAACAAATACCCCATGGCTTCCCCCTAATTCTGAGTTAAATGTTTCTACTGCAACAAAGAAATCACAAATACACAAAAGCCAGGAAACAAAGCTTGGACATGATACAACCCTAACTCTGCCTGTGCAGTAGGAGTGGGAATATCCCCACATTTTGCCACTTCATACCAAAGCCAGAACTTTTGTTGTGGCACCTCCTTGGCTGCTGAGGTAAGTTTTCTTGCACTGAGCAACCAGGCTAGCCAAGATGTTTCATCCCATCTGCTTTTAATGCATCTGGGGCCTTCTTAAGAAGAGGAAAATTGCCTGAATGTTTCCAAGACACCTTCACGCCAACGTGTAGAAGCATGGCACTTTAGCTGATCAAAAGACAGCTCTGTCCTGCACACAGAGAAACCCCTCTGTCAGAGGTACTGAACCACCATGCAAGCACTGAGTGGGTCACAAGAACGGGTCACAGCCAGCACACAAAACCAGGCAGGCCCAGAAGGCAGAGAGGGTCACACGTTCCAGTGCTGTGGGACACAGGAGCACCCCTTGCTGCTGCAGCTCTGTCAGCTGGGCTCTGTGTGGCAGCTGGGCTCTGAGCACAGGTGACTGAGGCATCCACAGTGATGGCCAAGCTTTCACACAGCTCCAGTGAAACCCGTACCATGCTCAGGGAAATGGCCGTGTGAGACGTTCTCTGAACTGCACTAGCACCCTGCCTTTGCACCAGCAGTCTGCTTTATTCCAGAGCACTGCTGAGCCTGCTCTTGTCCATCTTGGCTCCACTCACAGGGCTGCCTGGACAGCCCACCCTCACAGAGGGGGCTCAGCTGCTGCCGTGGTGATGACACCCACTTTGCACCAGTGTGCAGCTCTGGGAGTCCCAGGTTCCCTGTCTGCTTCCCCACAGCACGGTGTCACCTGTGTGTTCATCATGTATTTATTTGGCACTACAGCTCTGAAAAAACAATTCACCATCTGATTGAGGGTGGTTTATTCCAATAACAGATTAAAAAAAAAAATCGCTATTTCTTCATCTGCTTCCACGTCCTCATGCCTGGATTGTACCATGAAGTCTGTGCTCATTTGATGGAGGACTTCTTTGCAGCACACAAGCTCTTCCATCTTTCCCATGATCAGAAGGAGTCAGTGCACCTTTGTTATTTCAGTCCCTTTTAAACTGGGGTGAGCTGAACTTCCTATGCAAAGATTTGACCTCTCCTGAAATCCCCTGATCAGCATTTCCCTTGCTTGCTCTTTCATGTTTGAAGCATTATGAAACACTGGAAACTCCATTCTTTCATAAGGAAGTTAGTGAGAAAATTCAAATAACCAACTCAGTCCCAGGAGACACAGAGTCTCTTTCTAAGTTTGAAAGCTCCTTCCTAATAGAAGTTTTGCTCTTGAAAGTCTCCTGGCTAGCAGACAGATGATGATACAGCTTCTTTGGAGCCTGATTATACTTCCAGCCCAGGGGCAAGTAATAAAAAAGGCTGCCTGGTTCTGTGAGGTCTGAATCAGGTGCTAACACTGAACATCTGCTGGGGCCTCTGCTCTCCCCTACCCCCCCTTCCATGTGCTGGGCATTGGAGCATTCTCCATTTTATAGCTTGTGGCAACAAAAGGCCAATTTAGAGAGAAAGCATTGCTGACAGCTTTATCCAAAACCCCCAGATTTTAACTGCTCTCCATCCAGGACTTTGGTGAAAGGGCACCACGACATACTGAAGAGATCCCCACTGTATGGCAGCCTTTGGAAGCAGTCAGCAGCAAAGCACTCCCAGCCCCACTCGAGCGAGACGGAGAGACTTTAGTGCGTATTTATGACTTCTCACAACCAGATCACGTACTGTACAAAAACTAACAGTGCCACCCAAGAGGGCCTTCACAGATGTTTAGAAAACACATAAACACAGCTCTAAGGCATGTTTTTTATGTAATCTAGGCACAACTACTGAAGCACCACCTATTGTGTGTGCGTACCCCCACATGTGAGGATGATCTCCATACACAAACAGGCAGAGACTGAACGGTGTCGCAGCAGGCTGTGACATGCTGGTACATTGCTCTCCAAGGAATCCCGTGCCCTTACACAAAGGTTTCCAGCACTGGGACATGAACTGGTCTCACTTTGAGCTGTAAGCTCATCCTTTGGGCCTTGAGCTGCTGCCACTGTTGGTTGTCCTTCCTTCCTGGGCTGGCTCCCCTGGAATGAATGACCCAGTCTCCAAGCCCACCTAGTTAATAACCCAGTTTCCAAGCCAGCATGACTCAGTAAAGATTAAAAGGTCAGTGTGCAAGGGCAGCTCCCTTTCCTGAAAGGTCTCAGCAGAGAAGGGATGGTCTCAGCCTTCTGGGATGCCTGATCTAGCAGAGCCCAAGTCACGTCAGTAATTCTGGGGCACAACCATCATAAACATCTACTGCCTGAAAATGTTCACATTTCTGTTCTGCAGCTGTAAAGGATGAATGGACCTGTAGAGTAAAAACATTTCTGGGGTAGAAACCATGACCTTTAGAGAAAAAGACTTCAGCACCTGAATAATTCCTACTAAAGGGAATACCCAGTACAGTGAATTTTGCTTAACAGCCAAAGGGAAGTTTAATGCCTTAAGGTAGAAGGTTTATCAAAGAGCTAAGGACTGACATTTTCACCAAGTGCTGTGCTTTCATCAGTAGGAAGGTCACTGCTGCTTGCAATGTGAAACTGAGCAAACTGGAACTTAGACCCTGCTAAGCAGCAACTGTTGAATCCCAGCAGTGCTCTTGGGCAGCTGAGTAGGGCTGTTACTGGCATTCATGTCAACTCCCTTCTACATCTTGGTTGTATAGATTAAGCTCCTTGGGCAGCAATGGCCTCTTTAGTGAGAGACCCCATAGTGCTAATCTGGTATTGGACACAAAAGATTTGTGTAGCTTTACTAATGTCTACTGCAGTCAAACAAACAAAGAACAACTGTGGCTGCCTACAGCTTCATAAGGAAAAAATGACAGTCCATAGCAATATTTTCAGAGCTTACTCTCTATTCCAGTTATTCCCTGGGAGCAATTATAGAATCATTAAGGTTGGAAAAGACCTCTCAGATCATCAAATCTGACCATTAACCCAGCACTGGCATGTCAATATGTTCACATGTCCCCAAGTGCCACATCTACATGTTTTTTAAACGCTTCCAGGGAGGGTGATTTTACCACTTCCCTGAGCAAACAAAGTATGTGATTGAAGGCTTTTTGTCTTAGTGTTAACATGTCATGGCCCGAGAGACACATTGTGCTGAATTACTGACATTATTGGGAACTTCTGAGGACTAACAAAAAGGAGCAAATAATGATATATTCCCATTCAATAAGGGGTGCTGTGTGTTTCTTACTCCATCACATTTGTCTGTGCCACTAGGAGTCTCCACAGAGAGGTGAAGGGTTGAATACCGACCAAGCTGCAGTGCAATTCACATCCACCAAAATACTTAAGGCCTAGCTCACAACATCACCAAAAACCTGAGAGCTTGCATGTTTCTCTGTAAAGCTGGTTGTTTGACCACTCCTTCACATTCCTACCACAGGAAAACTTCATGTGCCAGACTTGAAGCAGGCTGAGTCTGTAAAAAGCTCATACAGTCAGTGTGACAGGTATACTCTAGAGAGGATTTCTCATGTTAGACTTTAGAACCCTTCTCATCACTGTACTTGTATAAGGGAAGGAAAGAAACAGTTAAGAACATAAATGAGATCATACAGATTATTTTCTATATATTACTAAACCAGTAATATTTATACATTTTTAAGAAACCTTCACCAAAAAAAAAAGAAAAAAGCATGAACAGTTCTACAACATAAAAAGGTAGAAGTCCCATTGCCTAGTAATGCTAGGAAAAAGTTCATATCTAACCAGAAGTGGAGGTTCACAGCCATTTGTTCTAAAGACAGCATTGTGTTTTAAATACAGCCTTGAAATTAGTGTCTTTATTAAACTCTTAGTACTAAAATAATAATAATAGTAATAACAATTACATTTAGATAGCACAGACAAAGCACAAGATGATATATAAAGCATAAAAGTGCAAGTTATAACCTAAGTCAAAGTGCCTACTGGTCAAACAGGTTCAAACTATGTTCAGAGAACAAGCATAAACCAGACTAAGAACAAACCATGCCTTTTTCTTTCCCTCTCATTCCCATCTGAAGTCATTGCAGGTAACACTGATAACAGTCTGAAGTGACATCAGTTCTAAATGGGAGTACATGAGAGGAGAGTCAGGCCCATGTCTTGATGGAAAACTGATCCTCATTTCCTCTGTGTAATGCCAATTAATCCACAGGCTTTGCTCTGAATATCCGAGCACAGAGAGAAAGAATAATAACTTGGATGCCACATTCAAGGGAGGCAGAAGCAGCACTTAAGAGCAGGGGGGGTACAGCAAGCCCTTGTCTGTTCCTCTGGAGTCACATCCCCCAGCTGATTTATTGACTCCAGCCATAAAAAATGACTAGGAGGAAGTTAAGTAACACTGCTCTTCATTTGAAAAATAAAAAGACTACCCTCAGAAGTATGATTTTTCCCTTCCTGTTTGTCTTATTTTTCTACTTCAGAGATAAAATATCTTTTACAATATCAGCTCATTATAGTGTTCATTCCCTTTAAAGGCAAGCAGCTTAAAAGATCCTGTCAGCAGAAAGGGTTGGGATGAGGGCAGAGGCAGACCTTTTATTAAACCTTTAAAAAGATTTCTAACTCATTTTGAAAGTGAGAACAACAAAAACCATAAAACTCCAGCAAAGGAAAGCTGTCACTGAGATTAAGCAGATCCAAACTCCGCCATCCATTTTTCATACTTCTCCAGGTCTGCAGCAGAAACGGATTTGGAGATTTTCTTCAGAGCCAGCTCAAAGTCCCCCTTGGTAACAGGCATCTGAAGCTCCTCCTTAGAAAGTGCACGAATCTCTTCTGGAGTTAAGCCATTAATACGTCTTCTCATTGCCATTAAAGATGCATCCCTGGAAATACAGGACAATGCATGGCAGCTAATTGCTAGCAGAATGTGCTGTAAGCCTATGAATTTTGATTGTATACTTTTGCTAGAAACCACTGGCAGGAACACTTATGACAGCATTTATTTACCACAGAAGATGCAGTTCACATCTTTTGTAGCTTCCATGTTCCCAGATCACTACATTAATTCAACATAAAGAATGCACTGGCACCAAAACCCATTTAAGCATATGGTAAATGTGCAGAGATAATTAAAACTATAAAACTGAAAACCTTTTACAATGATTCATTGAGATGAAATTTTACAACTTCGGAACAGAAAAAGGCAGGGTGGGAGACAAACTCAAAGACTTTTTTTTTTAAGTAATCTGGATTTTTATACTGCATTCCTTTTAGACTTCAACTTTCTCCCTGCAGTCTCCCAAAGGACAGTCAGCAAGGGTTAAGAGTGCAGCCCAGCTTGGCTGCCTGCTTGTCCACAGCACCTGGATGTGTGAAGAGCAGAGCAGGAGGCATCAGACACAGCATCACATGGCCCTGCAGTGCTGAGGCCATGGGTGCCTGTGGCTCCTCACGCTCTGCCTGCTCTGTGACTCCTCCCCAGCTCAGATCCTGCCAGCCTGGCCCATCAGCTTGAAGAACACTGCTCATTTTCTCACACTGTGGCCCACAGGCAGTTTGAAATTACATTTTCTTTTTCCCCAGGTTTTTCGCAGCAAGGGATAACACAAGCCTTAGGGAGAAAGGTAATTTCACTACTACGTGACACACACCGAGTTTTCAAATCCATGGAGTGATTTCACATTTTCAGAAAGGCAGCAGAAGGAGAAGAAGAAAGATTCCCAAGCCATACTCTTACAGGATCAGTTTCTCTTGACAGGATTCTTAAGGGACTTAGAGTTCCTTCAGATAAGTTTCTTCAAATACCTATCCTTCACCAGAAAAGACTGATTTGTCAAAAATGAAACAAATTGTGGGAAAAGGACAGACATAAATTAAATACTAATATTATAATCTATATCCCCCTTGGACCTAAAAGATTCAGGTAGACACCAAGATTCAGCTGCACTAGGGGCTGTCCAAACATGCAGCATATAGAAGTCCCAAAGAAGTGTTCTGTGAAAGGAATTTTTTGGATTACAGAATGCTAGCTCTTAAACTAATGGGATTTACAAAAACCCCCAACAATCTGCTTTGCACTACATTAACAAATGCAGATAACTACAGTAAATGCAGCCAATTGTAACATGAGATTTGCTCAGATAATTTTTTTCACTTCAGATCCAAGAAAAACACATCACAGAAAGACTCCATGGAATTTGGACCACTCCATGTGACAGTAATACATGAACACAGTAAATAGATGTGGGCCTAATACACCGACCCTGTGAGCATGGCTTCAGCTGTAGTGGGTATTGCCTTTTATCACATAATGCAAATGATGACTTCCCATGCAGTTCTATTTGCAAATTAAAGGCAATGAGATACCTGCAAACATTAGTGATGTCAGCACCAGAATAGCCTTCAATCTTCTCAGCAATTTCTTCAAGGCTGATATCAGGATCTAGTTCTACTTCCCGAAGATTAATCTTCAGTAGTTCTGCCCTGCCTTTTGCTGGAATGTAAAAACATTTGTTTGAAGACTGGCAAGAGTTATACTAAAAAAAGATATAAACACAACCTAGATTTTTCAGTGAAAAGTATGAACAAAAGAGTTCAATATAAGAAAAGAGAGAGAACAAGTCATGGTGAAGTGCAATCAAATACAGCAAAGTATTTGGTTAAATGCAGTATATTAAAACAGCATGGTCGAGAGATATTTGTCAAAGCGATCTGTCACTAAAAATGTCTGTTATGTCTCAGGTGATAAAGCATTTGGTCACATATTACCCAAGGGCACAAAAGCACAATCCTACAAATTTCTGTTTCTTCTCACATCCCTTCGGATCCACTCCCTATTCGAGGGTTTGACTGCATATTATTCATAGAGTTTCATTAGAACTACAATAAGGATTCTATTAAAAAAGCTTCAGACAGCACAAACCCCTTAACAACAGGCTGAACTTTAAGCATATGTTTAAGCAGTTTATTCAGTTGGGACCCAAGAGATCAGCTGAAGCCTGATAGAAAACAGACACATTAATGCAATAAACCTATATTAATATATTTTTGAAAGCAATGTCCTGGTATCCCACTTTTCTACCCAGAAGCAGTGTGCACACAGTGATAACCAGCTGTGTAAATGAGCCCTTATGCAGTCAATTAACCATTTCTCTTGCAGAGGGCATATGCATATGTGCATTTGGGTACACATGTTAAGCAGCCTAAGCTTGTAAGAGGGAATTCACATTTGACAGCTTAGGCCTCTGTGTTACTGTGCACAAGGGTGGGAAAGAAGAGGATGACTGGTTTCCTGGCTTTCACTGTACAAGACAAATACGCCAGCTCAGCATCTTTATTCCCCAAGTGATCAATTTTTATGACCTACAAAAAAGGACAACTGCAACAGCAGAAGTAGCAGTAGGAAAGGCTAAAAGTCTTAAAGAAATGTTCAATAAAATACATTATGTTTTATTCATTGATGTCCCTAATTCTTATTTTTTTTAACTTTTGGGGAAGGAGAAATACAAAAGAAAATAGAAAGCTTCTCTAGAGCTGCTGGTTTTGTGTGCTTTGCAGAACTGTCAAGAACACAGAGTTATCTATCCCACACAACTGGCACTAGCTATAAAATGGGGATTTATTATTTAGAGGGCACAATGCACATACAGCATACCTGCAGAGAGTATCCTGCACCAGAGAACATTCTTCTAATTGTTGCTGTGGGGCTAAGCAAGTCTGTGCAGCATTTTGAAAATTAAACACTACAGAATATATGCTTGCATCAAATTCCACAATACACAGGTGCACATATGCTACCATACCACTTTCTCAGTTAAAATGCCTGACTACATCAAATCACGCAGCACAGTTATAAATGCATCACACAGACTTGCCCAGACATTCTTACTTGCAGAATAGATACAACAGAAACTAAGACTGGAAAAAAAACCATATCACATCTCTTACATTGTCCAGGGTGTAATACACTGTGTTAAAAAACAATCTGGTTTAATTAGAAACAAGAGGAAGAGCTGATAGGATTTTAAACTAATTGCTCATAAAGACAGGCATCCTGTTAGGGGCTGTTACTGCCTGTAAGCTGCACAGACAAGCTGTAGAACTATTAAGTGTCCTTAGACCTGCTAAACTCAATCACAACCACTGTCACCATGGACATGCATCTTGTTATCTTGAGTGCTCATGCAGAGAGATGAGGCCTCCACTGTACCAAGAAGAAAGGGCGCTATGCAAACTTCAAGTGATAGGAATCTCAAAATTAATAGGACAGGTGAATGACAGCTAGGAAAGACAATACAAGCTGAGATGTCTTAGGGCAGGAAAGCAATCAGCCTGCTGCATTCTGAGTGACTGGAAGCACAGTAATAAAGGCAAGCAAGCAGTGATTTGCAATGAACTAAGCCTGTAAGTGAAAATTCATGGAACTACTTCTTTCCATTTGTCTGCAAGGGCATGGGAGTGCATTTGCAATATTTGTGAACATGTCCAAAGGCTGCCTTTGATGATCACTCAAGGGCTGACTGTTAAACATTTAAAATAATTCCAGGCTCATTAAAACTAACTCTCTTTCAAAATATAAGAACCCATCAATGGCTTGCAATGAAATGCCACAGCTCTTTGTTTTTCAGCCCCCAAGCAAGCAGCATTTCTCTTTTTTTCACTCTCTTTAAAAATAAAGCAATCCAGACAAATGATTAACCCCTGCATTACACTGCTCATCACAATACCATCAGGATTTCTTACAAGTGCAACAGTCCTGCAGTTATCCTAAAACTCATCTTGTAAAGAGGGGAAAGGAAAATGGTCTTATCAAACACACCTGTGGGCAAAGGTATATAAATCCTCTTCTCCAGTCTCCGTCGGAGAGCTTCGTCGATGTCCCAGGGAAAATTTGTAGCAGATAATACCATAACCATCTTGGAAGGGTCATCGTTTTCCAGAGCACCACCTACCCCTGCAAGCACAACAGTTCAGAGCAATTTTACTCCAGAGCTCTTATTGATGGAGATGCTTGCTGAGAAACACTGCACGGACAAACACAGCCTGGACAAAGCTAAGCAACAGCTCTCTATAGTCCTGGGTCCCTTTCCAAACTTCCCATAGCTAGCATCACAAGACCATCGTTATCACAGAGAGAGGGAAAGTTCATTATTTTGCTGAGTAAGGGGAGGGCTTTCTTGGACAGTGCTAATAACACAGCAATATGTGAGTGTAGCCCTACTAGTCCCACTGACAGTATTATCTCTGTCGAGTCTGGTCATAGAAGAAACAGGAGTCACTCAGCTTACCAAGTGAGGACTGCAAAGAGATCAAAAGCTTTCCTATCCTGAGCTTACCACAATGAACCTGCAAATTTGAGAACATTTAAAATAGTAGTTTATATACAGTAGTTTATACAGCAGTTTATGATAGCTGTAATATAAAGATGGCTATGAAACCTCTACACCATACAATATTCCTCAGATGGTCATGCTTGTTTGTGTGCACCTGCACAAAACAGGTACTACATCTGACTTAAAAGGGTAATATTAGCTGCCATCATAGAGTACAGCAAAAGCAGATCTCACAATGGGTTCCACAGTTGGAAAGTCTAGCAAAGGGCAGAATTTTGTTTAAACTGAATACAAATTAAATACCTGCATTAAACTGCACAAATCTCCATTATCTGCTTCTTGTAGAGTGTGTCTCTTTAATATGAGCTTTCAAGTCACCCTAAAAATAACCATTTTAGAAAAAATAAAGCAGAACACCCTTTTCAGTTATCTGTTGTTGAACACTCCAAAAATACACTCGTCTCAAGTTGTGCTTCATTCTTCTCTCATGCTTAAAGCCAGGTTTTCCAGATGGCTCGAGTTCTTACATTCCCACCTGTAAAGAAACAGCACCCCAGCCCCAAAGCCCGATCTAAGCCCTTGTTACCATCCATTTGCACAAGCAGCTCTGACTTGACTCTGCGACTGGCCTCATGTTCATCAGATGTGCCTCTGCGGCTGCAGATGGAATCTATCTCGTCAATGAAGATTGTTGTTGGCGCATAAAACCGTGCCTTTATTCAAATGAAAACATCACTATTAAGGCTGCTCAGCAAGCACAGGCCCTCATCAGACCACAACCCAGCCCTGCTGGACATACTGCATACATATCTTCCCTGACTGTCACAAGGGAGGAATTCAAGACCTTCTTTTACAAACTGTCACATGCTGAGGTTTATACACTTTAAATTGTACTCCTTTGGTCAGCGTTGGCTGGCTTGCACCAGCAAATGACATTGAAAAGGGGAAAACAAACACTACCACAATAGGATAGTCTTCTTGACACAATACAGGCAGTTTTCATGTCCAGGTTTTGGTCTGCTGAGGGTTAAGCATTAGGGACAGAAGGAAGCTCAGCAATTTCAAGAAACTCAGGTTTTAGCTGTGAATATTACAGGAGTGCAGGGAGGGTCCCAGAAGTATAGCCCACATGGACACGTCGTTCACACACCCTGCATGATGGAGCGCACCCACAGCTTCACTGAGAGGCTTGTGACCATCATTCAGAACAAAAACAGAACTAAAACATGCATTGCTTCTAGAACAACTGTTCCAAACCCTTCCAATTTCAAATCTACTTCACATGGGATTGTTACCCCATAACCAAACCAATACTGAATTTCTGTTGAGGTCACGACTCTCGATTTAGTCTGGAAAATGCTATCCTAAACATGGGTGGTGAAGCATTTCCCTCTTAACCCTCAACAACATACCATATGTATGGAAACCCAGAAATTATGTTTTTCTAATGGGTTGAGGGGGTGTCAGTTCAGTTAACTCCATGCTTCCAGCACACTACTGAAAAGGCAGGAAACCAAGAGTGCTGTCCTTTGTCACCTGAATGAGCCCCAGACCACATCACTGGGGACATACCATTTCAAACAAGAGGCGGACCAGCTTCTCAGACTCGCCTCTGTACTTAGACGTCAGTGTAGAGGAAGACACGTTGAAGAATGTTGTCCCACATTCTGTAGCAACAGCTTTTGCCAGCATTGTTTTGCCAGTGCCAGGAGGACCAACCATCAGCACCCCCTGAAAGGTGAGAACAAAGGAAATGAACAACAAATTAAGAAAACTTTGTCATTGGTACTTTACACAACATCTCTATATGAGCCAAGATCTGAATTTAAGTTAATAACATAATCCTCATCAGTAGAAAACAGAAGACAAGTATCCTCCTTTCGAGGACAGTGTGGAAGTGTTTTGCCATTTCTTCTTACCATTCCACTGGAGTCAAAACCACAAAAGCCAGTACCTGCTGCTTGTCCTGATACCTAGGAAATCGACAAGAGATTTACAGCTTTGCTCAGAACCAGAGTCTAGACTTGAACTCAGGCCTTTACCAGCTCACAAGGAGCTGCATAGGCAGATGAAGATGGCAAACTCTTTTTTTGGAACAAAGGCCCCTTCACAAGAAAGTTTCACAGAAACCAAAATATTTTCACAGTAAGTTGTGTTTCCTCAGTAATCTTCTACAGAAAAACAATTTCCCAAAATATCTTAACAATATGTATGAATCTGGTTAATGTTTACATTTGCATAAGAGCATTTACTGAATACATCAATTTGTTTTTTGCTTAATCTCCCGATCTCAATGTTCCTATGACCACACTACTGCATCATAGCAATTTCTGGATGAAACACCATCCTCATCATGCTGGATGACTGGACTGCACTGCTATTCCTGTTTTACAGATAAGCAACTGTGGCCCATGTGGACTACTGCTTAGTCCCACAAAAGCCTACTCTGAATTTCAGTGATTATTCAGAAAGCTTTACACTAGAAATAATTCTTATATCCACATCATCAGACTATCTTTCCATCTGTGGTCTGTGAAAGTAAGAAGCACACATGTCTGCAGCTCAGCACATTTACCCATCATTACACAAACAGGTTTTTGGCTTTACACACAGGGCTCTCAGAGCCCATGTTAAGATTGTGTCACTGAGATGGGTTACTCACTCTTGATACTACTACTAAATACAGCCATCTTTATGGGTAGTCTTTCCAACCCTTTCAGCAGCAGCACTGGAGAAGGACAAAACACTGTTCCATGTTCTGCACAGTGCTAGTATAGGGCCCTGTGATTTTAAGTAAATCAGTGAAAATGTAGTGCTCAAGCAGCTTGGGGTTTTTTCTCCCTCCCAATTGCAAGATCTTATTACATGCTAACAAGAGTTTCCTAAAATTGTACTGTATTGCAAGGGTAATCAAATTAGCTAGTGTTAGAATTGCACATCATAATGTGCTTTGCAATTAATAACTTACATAAAACGCCACAGCAATAAAATATCTGTTAAATGCAAGCCATATAGCAAATTAGATTTCATCTGTTCCTCACAAAAATTTACTTCAAAAAGCACAAAGAATGACATGGAAGAGATCTATAAAAACAAATCAACCGGGAATGCAATTATTCAAAAATGTCCCATTCAAAAGCAATAGCCTCTCTGTATTCCATTTTCCATTAACTCTTAATACCTTTATTGCCATTTAATACTTAGCTAATGCAAGCTCAACATACATTCATCGGTAAATTAAATCAGAAATGTTCACACGCCATCTCTACAGCTAACAGTCCAAAGTCACTCCTCAGGCTGTCCAAGGTTTCCTAAGCTCCAGAGCAGCAAGTATAAAAAGCAAATGGACTCTCTTTTCTCCCCATGAACACTCAGACATTCTGATTTGAGATGCTGCACAGTTATATTGATATTACAACAATATTGCAAATACAGCCCTGGAGTGCCTGGGTGAAAATTACTCAGCTTGTAATATGGAGGTCAGAGATGACTTACTGCTCTCTCTGAGCTTCAAATGTGTTCATTTAATATTTTTTTAAAAACTTCACCTCAATTCAAATCAGATTCAAAGCATGTTTTTGATAAACTGTGTTTAGTGCAGGACCTGGTGATATAGGGAAGTAAAGACATTTTTGGGATATTGGTTCAATTCTCCATTATTCTGGAAGGTCAAATCCTGGCTTCAGGTACACACGCAAAAACTGAAGCCCATCCATTGCTGCGCACCTCCTGCTAAGTATTACAGGAAGCATTACCTTGCATGTGATACTGGTGGCATTATACATGTGCATAACACAGGTGCAAAGCAGCCACACCAGATGTAAAGCCAGGGAGAAAGTAAGGTCTCAGGGGATAGAGACAGTAGAAATATCAGTTAAAAAAAAAAGAAAGAAAAAAAAAGAACCTGAGTTCTCAGCAAAACAAGATGTGCATGGCTGCAAACAGAAACACATAGGATCAAGCTGCTCTTTCTGCAAACTAGGAGGCTGCCACTTACTATTTAAAATCCTTGACAAACACAAAGACTTCTTTATTCTTCCTCTAAGGCTCTGTTAATCCAAAGTATTCCAATAAGAAGCTGAAATGCACCGCAGGGAGTAAGTGTTTTGATGAAATCACTGCAGGGTTACTTCTTGTTGTTGTAACAATCACTAGCAGAGCAGTGGGAAGCACAGTGAGCAACCAGACTTTTTTGGCACAAAACATTTCAGAGAAACAGAAAGAGCAGACCCATGGACACTCAGAAACCTGTGGCTGCAACTACACAGCACCTGTGTTGAATCAGGGAAGACAGCTGGCTCCTTCATACAAGGCACAGCTCTCTGAATACAAGCACAAACTGTGAGGGCTGTCTTGGGAATTGTTCTCAGGGGAGTCTGAGCATCCAAAACCAGCTTCGGCTGCCTTTTTCCCTGAATTATTGTCCTGAATTCCTAGGCTCAACAAATGCCTGCTGCTACACTGATTACTGCAAGAAACAGCCTTCCCTTCAATACTTTTCATCCTTATAGCACAGTCAGAGGTCAACAGTAGGAAAAATACATGCTGTTCTGTGTGAAAAATAAATTCATGAGAGTTACAGCTTCACGAGTCACCAGGGAAAAGGGTAACAATGAAGACTCTTCATAGCCTTGTCAGAAATCAATTTGCATTTCAGACTGAAGAGAGGAAATAATCTTAGAATCTTTTCCATGTCTACAACCACCTGGTTTTCAGAGGTGACACTGCTCAGTAGGAAAAGGTAGCCTCATGCAAAGAAATGGAGACTGTAACTCTTTAAAAGACCAAGCTCTTGCTCCTTCATCCACCGCCACAGCACTTGGAGACAAGGTCAGTGGCATTTTTCACATTTCCTGCATTCTGCTGAAGTACCTGCCTTAAAGACAGATGGCCACTGCCTCCTGTATGCATGCTAACAGGTGAAAAGAAAGCACAGCAGATCTTTATTTCGTTAGAAGATTTTGAACACTAGACAGATAGGGCCCCCACAGTCTCTAACAAGAGTATGGATCGACTTCCTCTCAGCCAAGAAGAGAAGAAAGAGATTCAGCTGTTCAAAATACACTAAAATCTCACCCTGCATATGTAACCCACTCTAAGCTCTGTCCAAGACGATAGCTCAGTTAACCCTAAGGTTAACCACAAGGCCACTGGTACTGACCACAAGCACTCTAACTCCAAAGGCTGGGGCTAGGTTTGCACTGACTATATATATGGGCTCCCTCCCTGCAACTCACTAAAACCTCTGTGAGCAGCTCCCAAGCAGCAGTCTCCCACCTCCTGGTGAGTATGACCTAGGTACAAGCTAGAAAAGCACAAGGACCAATCAGGAAAAGACAGAACAAGTGTTAGTAGAGCAAGATCCAACACATGCTGCTGAACCAGCATACTAAACAGGAAACTACTCACATACACAGCATTCCCTACACATACCACTTCCTTCCACACTCAGAGCAACCGACAATTTTCAACAATCTCTTTCCCCCTGTCATGCTTCTCAGTAACCAAAAAGGCCTTGTGATTAGGTATTCTCCAAACAAGCATCAATCCATTCCACATTAGAAGCAAAATAATGTTGTTTCCTGTTTACAGAAATGCTTGCCAAACTCCTCCCTCCTCTTCCTTCTTAGCTCTAAGGAAGGTCCAGATTGGGCTCACTTCTGGTCAATCAGCCTAGTTCCATCCTATATCCTTCCTGCTGCCCTGTTTGCAACCCCTTCTCCTATTCTGAATTTCTCACTCTGGCTGCAGCTATGCCCAGCTGCACATATAAGTGCAAAGCTAATTCACCAGACTGGCTCCCTTTTTCTTTGCTTCTTTGTACCATGCAGGCTGCAGTTTGCAGTCTGAGTGAGAGACAGTTGAAACA
Organism: Serinus canaria; assembly: GCF_022539315.1. Lineage (NCBI taxonomy): Eukaryota > Metazoa > Chordata > Aves > Passeriformes > Fringillidae > Serinus > Serinus canaria. The sequence goes on from NC_066313.1 coordinate 46,780,615, forward strand.
TTTGGAGAAAAACAGTCCAAGGATTGCTTTCTTCAACCTGGGGAAGTGATGACAACTGGACACCATAAGCCTATGTAGAGCTCTCTCCAAAGCATGCTGGTTCAGTCAATATAATCTGTTTGCTCACATCTACAGGTTGGCATATAGAAAGTATTATAATATCAACGAGCTATAAGTGAGTAAATAAACAGAAAATACTGTTTATTCTAAGAGTCAGATACCCTTCCAGCTGTTTCTTTCAGTGCCTTTTACATGAATCATTATGGGAGGATTTAATAAACAAATTCATTATTTTTTCTTTTTAGCCTTTGCTACAGACATCCACATGTTACAGCAGGAGTCTCACATAGCTACAGCTTGCCATTTACTAAAACACCACATAAATTCTCACCTTCCAAGGTCTTCTGATCCCTTTGAAAAAATCAGGCATCCACATTGGAAGAACAACAGCTTCTCTTAATAATTTCTTGGCTTCTTCCAAATCCGCTATGTCATCCCTGTGCAAGATGAAGAAACTTGTACAAGATTCTCATACAACTATATTTCTTCTATTTTTATACAAGAGAAATAGAAAAGCTTTTCACTTAGTACCATTTCTTTTAGTATGCAAGCATAGGCCTCATGAGAGCACTCCTATCATACTGTGACCTAAAATTGAATCCACTTTTGGAAGACTGGGAAAAAATTATTTTCAACTCAAGTTACCCAGAGCTTCTTAATTAAAAATTGTTTTGGACAATGTGAACACCAAAGGAGTATCTTTAAAGATCTCTGGAGCGTATGCTCATTTCAGCAGTACCTGTAATAAATGTACTGCACTTAATATCAATTAGCAACAAAAGCTTAACTTTAATCAAATTAATAAACTGTTAGAGAAAAGATCTCATTTTTGCCTGTCTGTAGAAGATTATCTTGTCTCCCTGTTTTAGGAGTTTGGAGATGGGTAATTTCTCTCCTTTCTCGCACTAGCAAAAACACTTGAATTGAGAAAATCCTCATACCAATGAATGCTTGGATTCCTTGACACAATGTCTCTTTCAAGAGCTTCGATCAGGTCTTTGTCGTAACCAGCTCCATCAAATTTTGGAATTTCCCCATCACTGAATTCCTGGGGTAGTTTCTTTCCCTAGAAGTGAAAATCATACAGACCCATAAGAATTTTACACAGCTGCCACACTTCCTGGCCAACCAAAGGCATGAATGCAGGAACAGCCTCACATAGGCAGCTGGGTCACGACCAGCTGAACACCAGAGCATCCAAAGCACATATTGAAGATGCTACACTAGCCACCTGTCAGAAGTAAACATCTGACACTATCATCACCGAAAAGGAACACTAAAGTTGTCACATGCATTGTCTTTGATAAGGAAAACCAAAATTCTCTCCCCTTGTTTCATTAAAGCCTTCCTGCCCTGCAATACCTGTTTTCCTCAACTACAAACTATCCATGTCTCGCCTCTCATTCGCACGCCAGCTTCATAAATAATTAAAATGCTTTTCAAAGCTTGTATTTCTTTAAGGGCTGCACCAAAAGCACTAAAGAAGCTCCAAAGACACCTAGGTTTCAGCACACCAGTGCTACATCAGTGATCAAGCCACACTCTGCCCCAAATGGCCCAGAGCTTCTGGTTAATACTTCCACAGTGCCGTTCAGCTGATGGGGGTGAAGAAACATTTTTCCTTTGAAGCATCAGGGCTCACGCTCCTCCTCTCTCAGTTCTGAAGGAAATCGCTTCCCCTCCCACTATTCAGGGTGCCCGAAAAGCAGCTGCGCTGTTTAACGGAGGGGGCTGAGCAGAGAGCTACTTTAGGACTCTTAACTCAGCTTCTAAACACTATCAGCAGCAAGTTAAAGAATCCCAGCTGGCGGGACAAAAGCATCCTAGACGAAGGCGGGTTGAGAGGCAGCTGGAGACACACAAATAACCTCGCAGTGGAAAAACAAAAAGGCAGCGATTACACCCCTCCGAGTTGCCGTTTGCCCACGACGACTTGTGAGGGAGTAGTTTATCTTCCCCCTACTTTAATTTCTTGCTTCCAAGCGAACTCTTGTGTTGTTTAGTACTCCTAACTCAGCTTTTTGCAATGGAAACGAATCTCAGAGTTGTGTTTAGGCAAAAAGCTAGTGTAAAAAATGTAGTGGTCTGGTGTAAAAAGGAAACGGCAAAAAGACGCCCTGTGGAGTTTTGAAGATTTCAGGAGAGATAAAATGGAATCCAAATGTAACCATTAAAAAAAATAGAAGAAGAAAACAGGACAATGAAATGAAAGGTATTTGCTGTCTGCTACATACTCCTCTAGTTCTGCAATGGACTGGCATTCCTACTAGAAAATTTTTTCTGCACATCACAGAACAATTGGTTTATCTTGTCGCGGTTGGGTTTTGTTTTTTCCTGAGTGAAACCGAGTAAAGGCAGGAGTTGAAGAGGAGGGCGGCTGGCTGCAGCACGCTGGGGCACGGGCGGCCCCGGGAGCCCCCGAGCCCGGCGGGCAGAGGGCGCAGCTCAGCTCCGCGGGCGGAACAGAAATCCAAAAATGAAAGGGGGAAGGAAGGCCCGGGGCCGGGAGGGCGCCGGCAGCCCCGGTGCGGCCGCGGGGCGGCAGCACGGCCCCGATGCCGGCCCCGATGCCGCGGGACGCGCTGTGCCTGGGACCGCTGCTTCTCCTGCCCCTGCGGAACGTCTCGCCAGCGGAACGATGGAGAAGGGCGGCCAGCGGGCAGACGTGCTCTCAGCATCACCTCGGCTGTCATCGTAGTGACACTGAATTATTCTTTTTTTTTTTTTTCTTGTTTTTTTCTTTTTTTTTACGCCCAGTTCTGTAATTAAACCAAGATTTAAACTAGTTGTAGTTTTCACAAGTAATGAGATTATTAATGCTGATCGCAAATTGGTCCAACCTGCAATTCTCAGTCAGCAGATAAGTGAGCACAGGCTAGAAATAATGATTTTTTTAAAATGTCACCTGAAACTAGACAGCAGGGGTAAGCATAATTTTTCCAGTCATCTCTTCGGGTATTACTTTCACAAAAAAGCTTTAAGTAAAGTTGCTGTAATGGCTTCTCTCTAAGAAGGTATGCCAATAGATAGGCAAACAGGGCTGCAAAAATCTATTCCCACCCTTGGCAATCCCATCTCATAATTTCAGGCAACCAATATCTGTCTTAAACGTTTAGAAATCAGCTGTCCTTTCCATCAGGGAGAGCCATTAGACCTGCACTAACACACTGGAACAAAAACCTTCTTTCCAAAATTGATGTTATTTCTACTCTTGTACTAAATTTCTGCAATAGTTTCAGCAGTTCACTCCTCGGTGTGTCCACCACACTGACATACTTGCATCAGATTTGTGCTCTCCCTTCATTTACCAAACTAAGTAAGTCTCCTTTTGGAATATAAGCTGAACAAAATTACCCATTCACTTTGGCAATGCTTTTTTTCTCTCTCCCTCCTAATGTTAACATATCTTTCTTGAGTGTCGTTGTACACAAAATACTGCAGCTGTTTTCTCAGCATATCCCCCTATAATGGCACAGGTATCTCTCCTCTCTGCTGGTAGCACCTTAACAATCTGGGATTTTGTTTACTGGGATTTTGTTGACATTTGCATCCATAGCATTATCATACTGCCCCCCATTTAAGGCAATCTCAGCAGATTAATCACATAGAATAGCCCTGAGGGCTGTAATGGCCAGAACTGGACTCTAAAGACACCTTGCCTTCCTTGTTCCCACTGCATACAAATGCCAAATAACCACTGTCACATGCAGTCTCCACCCCTCACTGCCAAAGCCAAAGGTGGCATCTGACTGTGCCTCACCCCACAGCCATTCCTTCCCATCACTACCAGGAAATGGTAATGTGCCAAATGGAAGTTCAGCCTGATCCAGTTTCTACTGATACATCCAAATCCATCTTCTCCTCTGCTGAGCTCCCAGCTTCTAGCAGAATTTCTTGTTACAGTTTCCAAGAACACAGCCTGCTGCTCTGCACCTCTGAACACTATCCCACTTCCATGACTCCAACACAGAGTCATCCAATTCTTCCTGTGCAACAGCCTCATTTGCCTTTTGTGGTGATGGTGCTTCCCAACTTGGTGTCATGAGCAAATTCATTCAGTGCATGCCTCTTTTTTGTGGCAAATTAAATTGGCACAAAAATATTAATTTAAATACAAAACAAGAGTCAAAAATTATTTGCCAGTTGACTGCCACTTCTCCTTTCAGTACTTCTTGCTTACTTTCCCCTTGCTGCCTAATCCCACTTTAAAATTCCTCTACACCACACACTAGATTAACAAATTGCTTCCCATGTGGTATCTGGGTAGATTGATTTCTTTCCATAAGAGATTAACTAGATCTCTAAAGAAATCCTGGCAGAGGCAACACCTTTACTTAAGAAACCATATTTCACTCTATTCCACTTTTCAATTAGTTCCAAGTCTTCAGCTTTTCACTTTTCATCCACTCTAAATTTGCTGTAAAACATATAACAATTATCAACTCTGGTTGCCTGGATTGCTTTTCTTTTCCCCTTCTCAACAGAGGCATTGTCAACAGAACTCACCATTCACATGAGACAGCATCAGACTAAGTAAATTTTGCTGTAAAAATGTGCTCCCAGCCCTGCAATTTCACCCAACAGTTCTTTCAGTGTTTTCAGATGGAGATTATGCAGCCTTCCAGTCCCAATGCATGGAGGTCTGTGCTTTCACCTAAATGCAACTATCTCATCTCTTGTCACAGTTGGTGATGCACAGGAGGATAATAAATCAAAAATAATTTAATTTTTTAAGTAATACCCTCATTGTTGTTAATATTCCTTTCACTGATATGGCTATGTAGCCCTTGGCTGTTTCATATCCTTTAGAATATTTTACTGACAGTCTAAAATAATCTAAAGAGTACTCCTAGAAAGCGTTCCACTACTTAGATATGGTATTATGCATTTTCTAAAAGACATACTGGTATCATTCATGCTGACTCTTTAAACTGAACTATTAAACAGAAGCTAAAACTCTTGGTAATGCTTCAGCAGAAGGCACTCTAAAAACAAGCCTAATAATTTCTAGTGGAACTAAGAAGGAAAAAAAACTTGAAAGCAGTATTTTAGGGGAAAAAAAAGACACATAAGGATTTAGTGGATAGACACAATCTGGTGGGTTTAGTTCAAAATTATTTTATATAGCACTAAAAAATGTAATTTTATTGGCATAGTTAGGTTAAAATTACCTATCCCAAGATGGTTGCTGTCAGAATGAAAAGATGTTATGGTCTAGAGAGGAGAAACATTGAAAGATGGCATTTGTTTCAAGTGAGACAGAGCATTTCTAAAATATATGTACTATACTTACATTTACCTTGAAAAAGAATATGCATTACATTGTGGTATTATATCCAGGACAGCATGCAGCCTATTACACTGTAGTCTTAGGATTGGAAACATCTTAGGAAACATCTTAGGAAATGGATAGTTCATTACATGTTCTAAGTAGTCCTATCCTAGCACCCAAACCCAAAAATTACAGAGCTGAAACATTTACTAGGAGAAAAGATACCTGGTTACTTAATTTAAAGCTTCAGGTTTGCCCTAATATTTTTAATTGAACATGATGAGTTACCAAATCTCTTTGATTTGTCATAGCAGTCTACAGAGCAAAGCTGCTTGATGGTTCAAACTCAGAAAATGAAGAACAAGCACTTGTAAACTAAGAAAGGATAAAACTGAAAAGAAAACCTATTTTCATGCCTATGTGCAAAATATAGGAAGTTGCATTAACTTTTTCCACTTCCCACACCTGGCTATTTTTTCTTTCATTCAAAATCTTTCTCAAAGGCAACTCATGGATCCCTTACAAGAACCTTTATATAACACATGAGGATTTGTAACCTGGGGTGATTTTCAGTTACATATCCCAGACAAAGGAACTAGAATAACCACCCAGGAGCTAGACAAAGGGGAATACAAGAGCACATGTACTGGAATTTTTTGAGGAGTAGACATATTTTCCTTCTGCCACCTAGTGACCAATTTATTTGGGTAAGAGCACTCTTTAAAATGAACCATATTAAATGGAACACCTTCATGACTTTTCCTGCACCTCACAGCAGTAGTACTGCTAATCACATTATTCCCAGAGACAAGTATTATACAAGTCATGTTGTTGTAGGCTCCTTATAGTAAAGCCCTATAATGCTCATCACCGGAAAGCCTGAAGAGCAGAGTTCACCCTCATTAGAGCTAAGACTTTGAAGGCTGCCTTACACAAGCACATCTGGTGAACCTTTTACACACCATGACTCCAATTCCCCATATAGCTGGCAAATCTTTCAATAATTTCACAGATCTTCACGAGATTTTTATAGCTTGCAGGAGGCACACTTGTTATTTTAAATCTTACTGATCCAGCATAGAGAGATTTCTAAAATGCTTGATCTGTACAGTCAGTCACTCAGTGGCACTGCTGAAAATGTGCCTGGCCCTACCTTCTGATGGTCATAAGGGCTAGGATTACTTAATAGTTTTCCTGTGTATTAGAAAACAATTTATGATGGAAAAAGCATATCTTTGAGTTGTTCCTAAGCTGTCAAGAAGTGTAACAGAAAGGTCACAAAGGAACTATCTACATTTGGGAAGAAAACTGGCCTAAATATTTTCTTATTCATCTCTCAAGATCTGTACAACACTGTGAGCCCCCATAGGAAGGCATGTCTTATATCTTTGTCTGTCAGGAAAGTAATGCCACTTCAGAACAGTCTCAGCTTGTATAATTAACACCACAGAGTCCTTGGGCTCCTGGCACTAACTCCACAGTTAAATTTAAAACAACAAGTGTCTCAGAAACAGCGATTTGCACACTGACATTTTTCCAGTCCTGTTTTTGACATCACCACTTTATACTGAATCACTGTTTCTCCTTTTCTTTCAATTCAGCACTGCTTCCTTTTCATGGATCTTCAGAAGAAAGTATCTCCAGATTAGTCTAGTTTAATTCATTGTTTTACTTTTAAAACAAAACAGTTCCATGAAGTTTCTTTCTAAACACTATAATAAATACAAAATCCCTTTCATAAACCAGAGAAAATGAATGTTGCTTAGAGTTTGATTTTAATACTTCTCCCTCATATTATTTTCAAATATGTAGCTTCAAATAATTTAGCACAGTTATGGAATTGTTCTGAACTCCTAGGCATGCCTAAATTATACTATGGTATGGCACAGGCAATGGTACTGTGGAACTCCATTCATAATGCTTCAAGTCTAGGGAAGGACACTGGTCTCATTTTTTCACTTTTTACATTAATATCTTTACAAAAGCCATGTATTGGATTCCTTTAAGGGAAAAAAAACCCACCAAACATGGGGGAAAAGGAGGAGAAGGGACTTTATGCCTGAACGATACTTAGAGGTTAGAGACAAGCCTATGGTCTTCACTCAAAGAATAAGAAGCCCTCAGCAACAGGACACTATGCTTCCCTTCTTCAAAAAAATGTTACACCAAGACAGAGCAGACATGACAAAACTTTTCCTAATTTGGTGTAATTATTAATAAATATCACCACTATACATGCTTTAATCATGGGGAAAAAGAGAGCTCTAAGTTTTCCCACAAGTGATTATTGTGAATTTTATTATCTGTATTAAATGACTAAGAGTGCTTCCCTTTGCCACCTGCTGCAGCACACCACCTCCCTGCCAAGTTCTTTCCCACTTCTTACCTTGTCATCCCTTCCCCTGGCTCTGGATTCCCTTTCGCGGCTGCCGGAAGATTTCTCCCCCTTGGACACCAGGTGTGCTCTGCCCGCAGGCCCGCGGGGCTGCAGTCCTGGCGAGTCTTTCTTCAAAGATTTTCCATCGCGGTTGGGACGTTTTATCTGAGGTGGAGCCCTAGCAACAGCAACCACAACAAAAACATGCTAAAAACAGCGAAAAAAAGAGCAACATTAAGAAGGAAAGATTCTAATTTGCCTTAGTACATTGTTACTAAAGCTGCCATGACCCTAAGCCTGATTTGCCTATATCTACAAATCCAAAACCACATTCCTGGTTCTGCCTAATACCCAAAGTAAGAAGAAAAAACACAAAAGAAAAAATTAACAACATTATTAGATCAGTACACCCAATCAGTCTTAGAACAAATCAACACCCATGTAACAAAAGAGGAAACAATTTAGTAAAAGTCTTCAAATTGAATATTCCTCTGACTCCAAACCAGGAGATTATATTAGCCTACATTCACATGCACAAACTCCACACAAACAGATGACATTCCTGGTAAAATAAAGATTTAAAAAATAGAGGCATAAAAAAAAGGCGGCTAAAATCTTTGACAGGGCCCAAAACAAAACAGGGAGGATTTTAAACAATCCGCCTACCTCTGACTTCATTCCCCTGTGTGAAAATGTCAAAACATAAAAATTGCCTTGAAAGCAAAAGCAAACAGAGCTGAACTGCAATCACCTATATGTGTGCGTCACCCACCATGTCAAAGAGTACTCAGCAGTAGAATGAGGAGAAAGAATTTGGTTTTAAGACAAGAAGTCATTGTCATTTTTCTCTAGGGATTGAATTTGAAATACAGAACTAAAATAAACAGCCCAGAATGACACCCAAATTTAATAAGTGTCCACTATTGAATCTTGTACTGATTCTTGTTTTGAGTAACTCAAAATTTGTTAACCCCAAAAACATTTTCCTGGAATATGCTTTAAATTAAGCACATTCTTAAAGACATTACTGGATACAATGGCAACATTTTGCTTTTCATGCATTTTCTTTAAACTTAACAGCAGAGAACAGTGCCTAAGTTTCCTTATTTGCACAAGATTTAAATTTCAGCTTAAAAGAAGCAGATGAACTGTTGAGGCTTTACCACTAAAGAAAATACAAGAATAAATACATCTTGAACTTTACATAACATTACCACAGAAAATCTGAGTTATTTCTACCACTCACAAAAGTAATCAGCATTAATATAATTTTACACTTATACTCTTAGGTGTTTGGTTTCTTGGTTTTTTTTTTAAAGCAAAGATCTTTTTTATAATCATAAAGCACAGAAAGTTATAAATAAACTTGACATTTCTTTCTGTTAATCGAGATCTCTCATTTTACTTTGCTCCTTAGCTTATGGGAGTATATACATGTTAAAATTCTGTGCTCTTATGTTAAAAAACTATTGGCATGCTATTTTTGTCTGTAAACTGAATCTGTTTCTACCCAGCTCTGTTAGGTTGAAAATAGGGATTTCAGAAAATGCACAAGCATCTATTTTAAGAAATCTATTAGCTAACTGAAGTTACCTTAAATATGGTTACAGAAGAGATATACCATATGTAACAGAACATGTTTAGCAATCACACTAACCAACGGATTAAACACAGGTTGAATTAGCTGTAGCTAGGGAGTGATTTCTAACCACCATGTCCTTCAAGACCCTTCAGTTCCAGCTCCTTACAGCTCAGTCATCAATTAATTCTTTTGCTCAAATAAACTAAAATGGAAACGTTTTCTCCTTGCACATGAGAACATGTCACCAAAAGCCCACTTACCTCTGCAGCAGATGCTAGTTCCAGGCACTTAGTTACTCCTACCAGAATAAAGGAGTGACTTTCTTTAGAATGTCAGAAATAAATCTGACTGAACTTTACATACTTTTTTCTCAATGAATTATATTTACTCTTTATTACAAGTGACTAAACTAAATGTAATAAATGTGTAAATTAATTGTGATTTTCATGTTACAGAAGCATTCAAAAACAAATATAAAATTATGGTGACCCACCTTTATTCCACCCACTCTGCTTGAGCCTCTCCTTACCTGTGTTCAGCTGGTACAGGAGGAGGCCAAACAGCTGGATCTCTGAAAGGCTCATCTTGACAGGATACAGAGATATCTGGAGGTCTGTCCATTTTAAAACTCTCTAAAGTGTTGACAATGCTCTTAACTTGTTCATATTCTTCAACTAATTCTTGTCGGACCTTGAGAAGTAGGTATGTTATTTAAAAATTGTTACAATTCAAACTTTAAAAAGAACCAAACAAACATAGAAAGTACCTCAAGACCATACGCTAACCTCAAAAGCAGGGACTCCTGAGTCTTCCTATTCACAAAGCCTAGACCTATCAGGGTGATAACAGCAGCATAAACAGCTGAATCTCTGTTGAGTTCATTTTCCTGCTTGTTGATGTCCCAACCAGACTCGACTGCTAACACAGTGATCACTCATCCGTAACGTGTGCTGATGCTTGGGTTCATGTGTGCATGTTGACATGTATGCACACATACTCTCACACTAGTAAGGGTGCTGTTGGCAGATCTGCAGTAATGTGCTACTATTTTGGCATAAAAGATCTCTGATTACAGTCTCTGATGTCCTAGTTGTAAAACTGGCCAAATCATTAAAATATAATATTACCAAATGAATTCTGTGAGGAGCACAACATTAGAGTGTGTCCAAAGGAGAGCAACTATGATGGTGAAATGGCAAGGGCAAGATTTATGAGGAGCAGCTGAGGTCACTTGGCTTGTTCAGCTTAGAGAAGAGAAGGCTGAGGAGTCACCTCACAGTGGTCTACAACTTCCTTAAGGCAGGCAGCAGAGAGGGAGCTGCTGATCTCCTCTCCCTAGGTACCAGAGATAGAATAAAGCTGCATCAGGGAAGGTTCAGATTGGACATTAGGTTCTTCACTGAGAGGGTGGTCAGTCACTGGAACAAGCTCCCCAGTAAAGTAGTCATGGAACCAAGTCTGCCAGAGTTCAAGGAGTGTCTAGACAATGCTCTTAGTCATGTGGTTAAGTTTTAGGTAGGAGCAGGGAGTTGGACTCAATGATCCTAATGATTTCCTTCCAGCTTGAGAGTTTCCACCATGATTTTATTAATATATGTGACTGTCACCAGCAAGATACTGGCATGGACAGAAGGAAAGAGAAGGCAACCCCCCAAGGCCCTGAACAGATCTCAAAACACTGCATTTACTTTACCAGAAGGTTTATGAACACCTGTACAAAAAGACCCTTAAGTACAGGAAGATCTTGATCATTTCACAGGGCAAAGCAGCCTTCTTGCTCATTCCAGATGGGGTAACTGTATCTCTCCAAAGACACAAAACATCCAGCTCAGGCAGGATTATTCCTGCCCTGCTTTGCTCTCTTTGCTTTCTCATCACACAATCAGTGAACACATTCCCCAATGTGAGAGCTTCCAGCTGAGTTACAAATGTGATTGATTACTAACTTGGTTCCTTCAAACTGTCTTCACACACATCCCTCCTGTCCAAAAATAAATGCAGCCAAACAGCTGCTGTGAGGTACAAAAGAATGATACAGCATAAATCCTCCAGGGCACCGCTCCACAAGAGACAGCCACTTCCTATTCCAGTGCTCCAAAAGTACTGACAGGATTCCTTCTATCAGCCTTCCAACACATGCAGAGAAATTGGTGGAAAACAATTTTCTAGCACTAACAGCCAGTGTACTGTTGTTCACCTCACTGGACCAGCAAGAGGATGGTATCTGAAAACTGAGGGAAAGTGACCATTTGATGCTTTGGAAGATGAAAACAGACTAACATCTGCCAGCCATCTCTTAGCCTGACCTGAGCAGACCAAACTCTGAAATACACACCCTATTTCTTAGTCAATACCTAGAAAATCAACCAACAAGGAATCCTCAGCGTGTGGACCACAAAGAAAAACCAGCCATAAACTCCTAGAGGCCTTAAAGAAACTCAGATGAAACATATGCAGAAAGACTTCCTTGCAGTTGAGAAAGAACCCAGTCATGGGCCAAAAAAGTCTGTGCCACAATTATGAAGTTGACTGAGCAGTGTCTTTCAGTGATCGCTGACACTCTGAAGCAACCTAGGAAGGATGCAAATGGAAACATCACTGGTTTTAACTCACCCAGTCTCCTTGTTCCCCATCATATACACCATTATGTGCCAGAACCCTTAGGAAGCTCCAGCTCAGGTTTTAGAGAGCCTGAAGAGAGCTTTTAAGTTATATATGTTTAAGCAGTTTCAAGAGATAGTGTGGCAAGTTAGCAGATCACCACTGCCAAACAGAAAAAAAACTCCCTTTACTTCTTCTCCCCAACCACACTCTGCCCCTACTCTTCTGGATTCAATTCTGGCATCTCATACAGTAAGACAGGTTGGTAAAATGGCAAAAAAATGGCCTAGGAGGGTAAAAAAAAAAAAAAAAAAAAAGGACACTTCTGCTGGGTTAGCAAGATGCACATGCACACCATCCTGTGATCAGGCAAATAAATCCCAGGAAAACAAAATGGAAAGGGGGCAGAGGAGGGAGAGAAGCTGGCACAGATGGAACGAAAGAAAAGGTAGGGAAGAGCTTGGTCTCTCTAGGCATGGCAGGATGTTAGCTGGATTCAGCTACCAGGTGAAGCTGCCTGGTCCCCAGATCCAGGCTCTGGTACAGCCCCTACCAGCCCCTACCTAGTTGCCCCTACCAGCCACATCACCTCCTCTGGGCACTGGGTGATGTTGGAAGGCCCAATAAAAAGCCTTTCAGCCCATGGGATGGCCCCACAGCCATTTTGTTTTGACATACGAACCCCAAGAACTTCCAGTAACCAAGCAGAAAACACATCCTATCATATGGGTATAAAAAACAGTGAACAAGAATTGAGTTAATTTGTTCTTAGTGGTAGTTACAAAACCCATTTCAGGGAGTACCTCAGTATTTCATCATCTGGCAACTGTTATACCTTTTCCATCACCAGCTTTTATTTTCTATGCTAGAGCTTGTACTTTTATGCCCATTGCAATAAGCGTGGGTATTTGTACCTTGGTAAATACAAATAATGTGTGGAATTTTTCTTTTGCTGAAGAAAAACTGATCAAGTTTATCTCTAAGTGTTTTCCAAACCTGAAATTACTACCTGTAATTAGTGTTAGTTATTCAACAAGCTTGATTTTTTAAAAAGTGAAAATAAAAGATCCCTAAACCATATCCAAAACAGATATCCTGCAATGCTGTCTGATCCCACAAGTGAAGGTATAGCTCCTATAATGACACCTATACATGAGCTACCCACAGAATGTTTCTTAATTAATCACGAGGTAACCTACTAAATGGTAATGAAACAGGCATGAAGCAAAAACCAGCAAAAGCACAGATTGACCAAAATGTGTTTGAAATAATAAGAAGAATTCACCCTTTATTCTTTAAGCAGGAATAGAGTGCACCTAATCAGAGCACCTGCAGTGCTCCAGTGGAGGCCCCTGTGCTCTCAGCTCTTGTGCAACACAGAGCACACGGCTCTAACACGCAGCAGGTTTTGCTTGACAGCCGCTGGCCTTGTCGTAAGCCAGCACTATCTCCCAGGGGCACGCTCTGCTGTCATTCTGCAGCTGCTGAACTGTCACTGAAGCCACTCATTCCTACAAGCCAGCTGTCTAGTAAAAACACTGCAGCAGCCAAGAAACTCTCTCAGAATAAACAGGGAGAATGTCAACACAAGTAAAGTTCACAGTAGTGGACATGAGACTAAACCTACCTTTTAGCTTTGGTAAGAATGAGTTGCTTCTGATTTTGTATCCTTCCAGTCCCAGCCTGCATTTACATGAATTAATATACCCACCTGTCAGCCTAACCTCAAAGCACAACAAAGTAACTTTTTCTTTTTTAAATGAGCTCAAGAGGCCTAGAAGTGAAGATGCAAATGGAAGTACACTTGGCCAACCCAAGCGCAAGCTGGGAACTCCCTGGATGCAAAACAAGGATGGTCGCAAGACCAGGTCACCCTGATATCCCCAAGATAAACCAGTCAAGAGATGATGATCAATGGCTGTGAATTTTCCATGAAGTCAGAGGAATTCTTATCCTGTAATGTCTCTGCCTTAGTAGATCCTCAGCATGCATCTTTTGCCCTCTTTAAATCTGCAGGTTGTGCCAGACAGTAACAAAATCCCTCTTCCCTGGTGAGCATTGATTTGGAATTCCCAGAAGCAGTGTTGCATCAATTGTAACTGAAGGAATCAGCTGTTCTCAGAGGAGAAGATGTTAACATGTTCATATTCCTCCTCATCCTAACCATCAGCTCCAAGCATGAGGAGTCCTCATAATCAAGATGTCCAGTTGCAAAGCTGAAGCTGTCTCTCAGTGTGACACGAAATACAGCCCAACAAATACTTGCACAGAACATCATTCTGACCAGACCAACCTGTAGCAATTTTAAAACAATGACACCTATGCAAAGAGAGGTAGATCAAGAGCATTTGGGAATCTGACCCAAATCCCAACTACTTCTGGTTCACCTGGGCTTTGACATTGCTCAACAAACTACTGAGAAAATCCTCTGTCGTATACAAGGCAACAAAGCAGATCCACCAGACATGAGGTACCTGTGCTCCATACCTGTTCAGGATGGAGCACCCACTGTTAAGAATGACCAAATGGGAAGAACAATGATGCATGTAAGAGATTTAAGTTGGTCAGCTGCACAGCCACAGCTGGAACCATAGTTTGAGGTGTTCCTCAAATGAACATTTTTGTTTTACAATGGAATGTGTCCACAAATACACAAAACTTAGTTCGCTGCCTCAGAAGTAGCAGTAGGAGTGAGTGAGCTTTAGTGAGCTGCACACAAACCATACAGAAAGGAAGGGAATGCTCCATACTGACACTCAGCATCTCAGGAATCCTTCAGAAGGCTCAAGATTGTGAATGTGTATGCAGACAGTACATCCCAGAGAAGAACTAGTTTAAGTTACAGCCTTCTCCTTTGAGCACTTACATGGACATTCAAGAGTAAAAGCTCTACCCACACAGCGTTAATGATTGCTAAACTCCACCCCCAAAAGGCACCACTGGTATTATCCTCTCCAGGTTCCTCAGATGATGGAGAAGCTGAAGTACCTGAAGAACAGGCTAGTTCCATATGCTTGAGGAGACAGAATTTCAGGTAAAAATCAACTGCATTAATCCCCTTAACCATGACCCAAGGGCTGCTTTGCTTCTCAAGCCAATTGCAAGAACCACACTGGTATGGGAATCTTTTGCTTCTGCACATTACGGGTACCAGGTGGGTTGGACTTGAAATTTGCTAAACTTACATAATGTGTATGGCATAACTCTTTAATGAGAAAGATCTAAAATTAATATCTAGATATTGCTTTAATACTATGAATGAATGTTACTTGTGATCCAACTTCTCAGTTAATTTTTTTTCAGAACAGGTTGTCATTCAACACAGCTCCTTGACTATGACTGACAGTTTGAATGTAGCTGCTGTTGGAGCTGGAAAGTAGTGCTAACATCCACTTCATCAGACTCCCTCTTAGTCTGTCTCAAGGAGTGAGAAAGCACAGCAATTATTTATAAAGAGTCGGTAAAGAAAGCAGGTCTATCTCTATAGGTCTCACCAAAACATGCAAGCTCTGCTATGGAAAAGCTAGTAGTTCCAGGGCTGCATTGTTTGGTCTTGGGCTGTATCATTTTGTTCCCATAAATGAATGAGAAGGCAAATAACCTAGGGATGAATCCCTTCAATTTTTTTTCAGTCACACTTCTTTTTGCTGTTTTTCTCTGAGCCTGGCATCAGCAACAGCAAAGCAATATTCTGACAAAGCTCGTCTGCCACTACTGTGTTGGGAAGTTCAGAATTAAAACGAGCGCACAGCATGAGAGACGCTACCCCACCTGCTGCGGATCTTATTTGGGACACATCTCTAAAGCATTTATGTGACATGGTCAGGAGCAATTCTTCTTCTGCCTAAAGGGGATAATTTCTGAGGAGGTGCCAACTTTAGATTCTCTGCTGGAGAGACAGCTGCCTTCCCCAGGGAATAAATCCTGGAAACTGTGTTAATGGTCCTTTTGTACTTGAGGTTTGTCTCCAATATGCAGCACACATTCCATGGTGCACAGGCTTCTCTGAAGCAGTTCAAACAACACACAATAACAAGAGACTTGAGTGACCTTCACAACAGAAGAGCTGTTGAAAGTTTATTGGAAGAATCCGTGTCATCAGTGGAAACACTAAATACTAGATGTGAAGACAACGCAGTAGTTCAGCTGCAGAATGAGGAAATCCTCATACTCTACCTTCACATCAGCTACAAGTTTGGCAGGAACTAAGGACATGTACTGGGCATGAACACCTTGTATCAGCATGTCCTGGGGTGGGAAAAAGCTTGAATACAAGTACTTGAATGTGAATATCTCCTATACAACACTCAGCTTACTACATTACCAGGAAAACTATCTCTGCTGGATGTACAGGCACATGCTTTGCAGAAAAGCTCTTCATAAACAGACTTCTCCAGTTCTATGATAAACCCCTATGAATAGTACTGTTGCTACAAAGTGATTGTTAACAGTGTTGTACTTATCAAGACACAAAATACTCAATGTTAGTGTCAGAAGTTTCAAGCACAAACCTATAAACAAATTATCTGCTGCAATAAAAAAGGAAAATTTGCTTCTGTTTCTAGGTGATATCATTTAAACATATGATATTTAGAAAAACTTACTGAAATCATCTCTTTAGCTACCTACTGCAAAATTGTATCTTTCATAGGAGATACATTATTCTTTCAAAACATTGTCTTTATGCAACATGAATTCTTTATTCTAGGAAACATCTTTATATGGTTTTCCTCCCTTTTATGTTTATAGAACACAGTTTGTACCATGAAAAATGGGCCAAAAAATGTGAGGAACTCTTAAATACTGAAAGAAATAAATAGATGGGGTTCTTATATTTCACCTGCAGATTACTTCTATGGTTTCAACAGTACTCTGTCTAGCAGGGAGATGGACGTGTGCAAGATTCAGGCTAAGAGTATGACTTGCAGTTTTAGAAACCTGATCCAAATTTGTACACTATAGTCATTTAGTGTACATTTAGGGTACATTTTGTGTCATTATAGTCAGACAACAATTCTAGTGATGCTAACCCACCCACTCACATTTTAGTTTACTGGACATTAGATGGCCAAAAGATACAAGGGGAAAAGAAAGTCCTTAATTTTTTTCAAAAGTATGCAGTTACAGAGAGTATGCAGAGAGAAACAGACCAGGAATTAGACAGACATCCTAACTGACAACAACAAAAGAACTGATTAAGTTAGAGCAATAGAATTTCTTTTGAACACATCATGGAAATAATTTTCCCATGAATATCAACAAAGTATTGTACAATTGTTGCCAACATGACTGAAATGGAAGTCCTCTGCATCTTATAAGGTTTGGGAGGCATCATGTGGTTTTCAAATATCAAGTAATAGAATATGGTCAATGTTATTTCACCCTACCTGTTGCCATTTGCCCTTAATTGCTGGATCTCTGATCGACTGGCAATGTCTCTGGATTTGCTGGATGACACCCTGGTAATATACCATAGAAGAGTCATAATTCCCAAGGAGTGCATATTCTCTTCCTTTTTTGGCATTATCACAAATCTCTGCTAAATTCATCTTCAGTCAGAAATCTAAAAGAGAACATAATTACCAGAAAAAATGAATTTTACATGCTGTAGAATAATTCAGACAGTGGTGCTTTAGTTTTGTTATTTCTCTCATAGCTGAATTGTGTCTTTCCAACACTGCTCCCATCCCTGCTCTTCTACAACCATTTATGTCTGGAGTATCTCTTTACTAGCCTAAGGTTTCAGATCATGAATTGTAACTCTTTTATAGTGATTAAAAATACAACTTCTTTGCTGCCTTTGGCCTCAATCCTGTTAAATTAATGCAACAAAATTAAATGCTCTTCCCACACTGAAACTAACAAACTCAACTTTAATTTGTAGATCACCACAATGTATTAGCAGGCATCAGCTGTGAATCACAAATCACACGAGGCATTAAATTGCTTTTTATTCTGTTATATTACATACGTGCCTAAATGTGCCAACCAGCATCAGGGATGTCTGCACTTCACATTTTCAAGAGCCCTCACCCTAATGAGATTATGATATGGTTGAATGACTGCTCTACTATAGATGAAGTTGAGAGCCTCATTCTGTTTAAATATTCGTTCAAAGTACTCCAACATCCACATGCTGACTTGAATTTTTTCATTAAATTTAACATGTCACTTCGGGATTTATGGCAGTTAGCAATCCAAATTTAACATTCCTTAGAACAGTGATTCCCAAAGTACAACCTTCCCCTAGTCCTCAAATTGCAGCATGACTTTAAGGCAAACTCAGAGCCCAGCTTTTCCCAGTAACCTGTCAAGAAAGCAACAACCCAGACATTCAGAATTAAGCTGTATTGTACAGCTAGGTTTGTATTTAACATTCAGGATTGAAGCAGTGCCTGCCCTTTTATCTGAATCTCATGTGACCCAAAGTTTAGGTCCCCACCACAGAAAAGAAGCATCAGTTCCTTTTCCTTGTACTCTCAGTATGTGTGGGGTCCCTGACATTCACCAAGATATAAACCTCTGGAAATTAAAAATAAAAAATTGCAATTCATAGCTATGCAATGCAGAGTTGCACTGAGCAAGAGGGAGGAGGTCAGCTCTGGAGCATGGTCCACTAGTTGTATTAAGGCTTTGGCAAGACCACGGAGGTGAAGAAGAAACTGGGAAGGAGGGATACAAACACAGTTCAGGCTACACAGCTGAAAACAGCCCATGCTACAGGAGTGCACACAGAAGGAACAGGTGGTAGCAGACAGAAGCCAGAACAGGGAGAAGCAACCTTTTACATCCTAGTGGGTTATAAAAATGTTAGTAGGTTTTATAAACAGACAAGACAAGAGCAAGATGGCATTAAGGAGGATGTGTCTTATGCTTTTGTATTCCCTTGTGCTTAGCAAAATTCAAACCCCTGACAAGTTAAACAGACATCCACATGAAATTCATTCTGCCCTGAGCAAACACACACTGCACCTCCCAAGGGTGCCACCCTGATGGTCCTAACTGCTGCCTACAGCTGCACACCAGGTCTGCTCCACCACCTCATCACTCCTGCTCCCTGCAACAAAGCCATGGAAACCTGCCACCCTCACTTAAACCCACAGGTCACACAGCTTGCATGTGGCTGATGACTTTGAGAGCAAGAACATGCTGCTACCCTGCAGCTGACACTCCACCAAGCACAGCAGGACTTATTGGGGCTTTACTTGTCCTCATGCTGTGCTGCACATTTCAGCTTGCTCAGTGTTCCCGCTGGTTGTTGTAAACTACTGGGCAGGAGAAAACCTAAGGTGGAAAGAGTGACAACCCCAATTCTGTTTCCTGACATAGGCAGGATACGTCATTACCAAGATCTGGATTAGCAGCAACTAAGATAATTTAATTTTTAAATACAGAAGATTGTCACTAATAGGAAAAAAATGTGATGTCACCCACATTGCATAGGAAATGCATAAAATGAAAGGAACTGAAGATAGTTTATAAACCATTCAGATCTCATGAGTCAGGTCATAAATGAACAGAACACCATGTGGGGCAGAAGCCATTGACCTGTCTTCAAACACATCCAGCTCAGGATCTGCTTCACAACCAGCCTGTCACCATTAAGAAAAACATTCCTCAAATCTCTGGAGGTTTTTCGCATTTGTAGTGAAAGAGAGCGAGTAAATAAAACATTTTTAAGGAACTGCTGAATTCAATTCCTAGAAATCCATTAAACAGAACACATACTTGCTTTACAACCTTTCCTTGCTACTTATTACAGCTAGTTCCCACCCTCTTTTGCCTTAAGAGGACTGATACTCACAACTAACTCCCCTTAATTCCAGAAGAGTTCCCTGCTCACCAGAGGAGACAACCTCCTCTTTTCTGTCTGTGGTGGGAGCTGGGTCAATCCACAGGCAGGAGGCAAGCCATAGGAGCCATGCAAACATGTGCCCACTTCAGGACAAGGAAGATGAGAGGCAGGAAGCAGAAAAATGTATCCGGTTTTAAAATCATGGGAGAAAACCAAACAAGACTCTCCCATTTCCTCCAGCTTCCAAGAGTTTGAGGGCTTCTGGTCTCATGTTTGTGATGCCAAAGCTTATGCACGAGCTTGATGCCTGGCTTGATGTGTCACACTGAAGAGCTTATAAAACACTGACAGGCACTGAAACTTGGAGCATGGAGGGAGGCTGGTGGATGTACACCTGTGTACCTCCAGAGCTAGGCTGACAAAAGCTTTCTTGTGGATTCAGGCACTTCAGTTTTTACTTATTACCTACCCTAGACACCAAAGGTGTCATACAGCTTGAAAAGGTTAATATAGCATCACCCGTTTACCTGAGCTTTATTTGAAACAGCAGCTATAGGCCTCAGTCCTAAACCAGTGCTTTCCTGGAATCCCAGGCAGCTCTCTGAGATTCTACTGCTATTTAAAACTAATGCTAAAAATGGTTTAAATAAACTACAAGCCTCCTATGCACACCAGTGAAGGTAATGTTACTTCAGAATATCCAAAGCAAATCAAAACAAATAAGTCC
This sequence comes from Serinus canaria, assembly GCF_022539315.1. Lineage (NCBI taxonomy): Eukaryota > Metazoa > Chordata > Aves > Passeriformes > Fringillidae > Serinus > Serinus canaria. Next base: position 46,801,029 of record NC_066313.1, read on the forward strand.
AAAATCAAGGAAAAATTTTTTTTTTGGAAGGAATTATTTCCTGTGTTGTTTTCTGGTTATCCCATTCTTCAATGATAGGGATGGGGAGAGAGGGAGAAGTAATTACAACTAGGTGAGTTGCTAAGTACTCACTCTTTATTATCTGTTCTACATTGTATTATAGAGTTCATACAGTATCAGAGACATCCACAGAACCAGAAATACAGAAAGCATAAATAAAGCATTTTGTTGTTTGTTATCTGGAGCTTTGTTTAGGTATTTAATTTTCCTACCACAGCCACATCGTTTAAGTAAATATACAGCCAGGGACAACTGTTGTCAAGTACATTTAGAACAACTTACACACTACTTGTGACACCAGCTTTTCATTCTACCATTGTGTGGTTCTCTCCTGCACTAGACCGTAACAGCTCCACTGCACGTCAAGATATCCTTGGAGATTCCTCCATTCACGGATCATTGACAAGAAGAGACATTACAGACATTCATGTTGGCATAGCTGCCACACATGGGGTCTTAAACCCACTTGTTAAAAACCCTGCAGCAGCCAGGCTAAAAGGTCACAGGGGATATTAATCTCTATTCTTTGGAGCATAAGCTGAGCTGATCCCTATCTGGGGTCAGAAAAGAATTTTTCTCCCAGAACTAAAGCAGTGCACAACTGAGCAAGATCCAAAAGACAGTCTCTACTTTATACACACAAACATATCCACGGGCAGATACAGTGACTGTGTGAACGACAGGTAAAGGGGGACAGCTTAGCACACTATTCCAAACTTGTGTGCAACACCAGTGGGAATGGATTCAGGACTGGCCCCCTTCAAACCATCTCTCTCAGTGCTATCTCACCACAGTTACCAGAGGCAGAAAATGCTCTCCCTTGTAGAGGGGGTCTGCAGCAGGGCTTTTCCTCTTGCTTGATCCTGAACAGCCACTCTGCAAGTGCCAAAATGAAAGGCATCTGCTATCTTTATGTGTCTCTTTTATGCATGTGTTTTGACACAATCAGTGACACCACTGCATCCCATTTTCTCCACAAGCCCTTGACTCTTGCCCAGGATGGAGGACTCTAATTAAATGAGCTGTTAGACAGTTTTGCTTTATTCTCATTGTTTCAATACTCACATCAAGCCTTATTTAATACCTACTAATCAGACTTCTATCCAAATCAGATGTTAATTCCCCACTGAGAGGGCTATACCATACGTGGATTTTCTTGGACATGTGTCTTTCTGTGATCAAAATTTTATCCAGGCAAAACAAAAACATTCCACAGCTTCCTGAGATTGCTGGACATATGCTCTCACATCATGGCAGCCCTGCAGTACTGCTGACTGGACAGCTGAACAGCTGGAAAGGCCTGGACATACGCTGATGAAGATTGGCTACTAACCCTCTTTCTCATTTTCTGTAAATCAGCTGTGAGTGATGTTGGGCATCCCGAAATGCAACGTAAGAGTTACAACTAATGTCACAAGACAGAGAGTCACACTGCTAGGCACCATCTTCTGAATACAGGGCTTATGACTGAGGTATGACTGTACATTTTCCACTTCTACAAGGCAGGGCAGGATGACTCTCTGCCACTGCACAATCCCAGAACAGATCAATTGCCACAGAGAGCAAAGCAAGAAAGAGAAGTCTAGTGTTAGGAGGTTTTGATTTTTGGTTTTATAGACTTTTCATGTGCAACCAGTTCCATTATCAGAGTCTAAGTCATAAACTGAAGTTGTTTTTTCTTCAAATTCCTCTTACTGCTTGGAAGTTTTTCATTACAGTTAATTGAAACCTGCCCTTCTTAAGTTAAAGCCATATTGGTTTTGTATGCCAACTAAGTTAAAGCCATATTGGTTTTGTATGACAACTTTGACCAGTTTCAAACAGCTCTCTCTCCCTCAATTATGTCTTCACTTAAAAAAGCACAATGATCTGATTTTCAATCTTCTCTTCAAACTTAAAAATTGTTAAAACAGAGACATGGAACAATACGACAATGCTTTACCTGAGAAAGCATAAACAACATCACTAACTGGAACATTGTCAGAAGAATAAAAAAAGTGGTTTTCCCCACATGACATGTGACTCCTACTAGAAACCTACAGAATTCTATTTCTGACAGAAATACAGACTATAGTTATGTGCTTGATACATTTTATTTAATTTTTAAGAATAAGATATTAAAAATGCAATAATTAAATAAGTCTTTCCTGCTTTATTATAAAGATTATATCTTTTGTTTTGGTGTTGGATGCAGAACAACTGATCTTCATTGCCAATAACTGTCTGTCCCTGTTCAGAAGCAATTGCTGATGCTGCAGACATTACGTTTGCATGACAAAAACAACATTTTAACTGATTGTTGCCAGATAAAAAACAAACAAACAAAAGGCTTGCCAAGTTCCACAGCTAAATGCATCTTTCCCTGTTAACATGGTTTTGTTTGAACATGCAGCTGTAGTCCCATGGACTGGTGTGAAAAGTAACAATCATGACTTCACAGGATCACAACTCCTGTTAAAAACATATCTATAAGTAAAGACATGGCTCAGTTCCAGCAGATTTGAATTTAAACTACATGTAAATTAATCAAAGATGAGAAATGTGTTATGCCAGTGCTGTTTTTTCTTTTTACTGTGCGCATTAGCAGTGACAAGGCTGGCTACAATGGCAGCAGCAGACACCAGATAAAACACACAAACACAAACACAAACACACACACACACACACACATATACCAAGGTCCAGGAAACCCAGCACCAAGGGATCTTTTAATTCAGTCAACTGCTTTTTGCTAACTGGTTTTTGGCCTCTTGCAGTTAAACTGTTTTGCAATAGCAGACATGAAGTTAATGGGGAAATGTGTATGGAAGTGGGAAGGAGAAGAAGCATGCATGCAGGCCTCAAACTATTTTTGTGTGATTCTTAACTTAAAACAGAGAGTTACTTTGAGTGCAAGTGAAAAAAAAATCTTCAAATGAAGTAAAGACATTCACCAAAAGTTACAAGTAATCACATAAGAAAACACTAAATAGGTGACCAGTCTTTTAATTAAAGATTAATTTAGAGATTTAAATTAGAGATTTCATCAATTTGGTGAACCAAACAGAAAGCATTCTTTCTGAAGAATGAAATGGCCATAATGCAGAGCCTTTAAAGTTCAGTTCTCTGAAGAAGCAGAAAGGAGAATGAGAGATGGCTGTGCTATTCCTAAAACTGAGTGTGAACTGTATCCTTCTCCACACACCTCATACACCAGTTTCAGACACATCCATATGGCCTCATCACCATTCCTTGGGGTAATGAGGTGTTCATTAGTAAGGCTGGGAAGAGAAAAGAGCTAAAACAAATGCTGTGGGGCACTCTGGGGAGTGTAACTCCATACACACACGGGTCAGGCAGTGACAGGCTCGCCAGCTTCTGCTCCCTCTTAGCCCTGCTGGACCCAGGCTGGCCGCACACCTCTCTCTCCTCTCCAGCACAGCCTCCAGGGCTTCTGGCATTAGTAACAAATCAAACCCAGGCCCATGATCAGTCAGCCCCTCCTCTGACAGGATGCAGGGCCCAGAGACCTGAAGGATTCTGTAGGGCCTGTCTGGAGCTCAAAAAAGTGGAATCTGCCCCGAGTCAATAATCCTTTTGGTCCTTTGTGGTGCCACTTGCTTCTCTGCATATCATGTGTGTAAGCACTTCTGGTAGAGCAAACATGCCACTAAAGGCTCCCAAGATGGGTCTGCACAGGGCCAGCTCGGGTTCAGAGCATTTCTTAGGTCAGGCTCTGTGCCAAGAAAGGCAGTGAAACTGCTCCTGAACCTGGCCCTGGATACAGCACTTCCATGTTCTGCCCTCCACAAAGAGTGGAGTGCTGTGCTGCTGCTGCTCCATTCCAGCTCAGCCAAGCTGCATCCCAGATAAGCTTTCCATGAATAATTGCAGATTTAATACATTCACACAGGTGTTTATAACCCTGACTCATAAGGTCAGAATTTCGGGCTGAATACTTTTCCACCTCTTGAACTCCACTCTGAATTTCAAAGAATTGGCTCTTTAGGACTAAGGATATGTATTACTTAAATAGAATAGCATACATTTTTTAAAATAGACATTTATATGCCTATTGCTGTTAGTGCTACAGACATCCAAGTCTTCAGATTTCTCAGTTCATTCCCAGAAGAAGCAGCTTTTTTAAAAAATAATTACACAGAAAGCCAGATAAAGACCTATCATTTCTTTTTCTTGTATTTCATTTATTTCACAGTCTTTTGATTGGGATTAGGTCAGGGCAGGAACTATTTCTCCGCATTACCTGCTCAAAAGCTCAAATCTCCAAGAGCCAGGCACCCTGGAAGTACTCTGCAGCTGCAATGTTCCCTTCTGCAGTGTGGCAAGTACCAGGAGCCACAAGAAGCTGAAGCCTGTCTAGGATATAGCTGACATAGAGGTGGGGGGAAGAGGAAGAAAAAGGAAACTGCTCAACAATCTGCAACTGCAATCAAGCATTCATTGGAAAGAAACCCATCTCTGTGAAATGTGAAACTGTAGTAGGAATAGACATTCAATATGCATATACAAGGGAGTACTAATGCACTGATGCTTTTAAGATACAGATTTTGAGGAAGAAAAAATGACCCCCCCCCTTATATACCGATCATAAACACATGTACTTTAAGCATGATATATAGAAAAACTGTAATTTTGTTCCCCCTCATGACTGTTAGAGAACACAAGATGAAGAGTAACACTAGAACTGTCAGGAGAGGAAATGGAGAGAGAAATGAGACAAATGCTGACATCATGACAGAATTTTTTGGGGAAAAAATAGAAATCTAGCAGAATAATTTTTAAAAAGTAACACTGTGTCCAAACCACCCAGCACAACAAGCTCAACAGAGCCTAAGGGTGGTAGGAGATGTGAAATTGGAAACCTTAAACTCAAACTGGTTGGGGAAACTTTCCAGAGCTCCCTCTGGAAAGTTTCCTTCTGAAAGAAGACCATTGCCATTTCCTTCTGAAAGAAGACCATTGCCTTCTTCATTTCCATTGCCAACCTCCAGGCTGCTCTGCCTTCTCCACAGCTCTCCATCCATCTGCTCCACCACTCCTCCTCCAGCACATTTCTCTCCATCCATCCATCCATCCATCCATCCATCCATCCATCCATCCATCCATCCATCCATCCATCCATCCATCCATCCATCCATCCATCCATCCATCCATCCATCCATCCATCCATCCATCCATCCATCCATCCATCCATCCATCCATGCTCCCATGTGCCCCTTTCCTTGTATTCTTTCTCTCCCTGACATCCAGACGCCCCCACCCCATCCTCCCCTCACCGTAGGCACCCACCCGTGTTTGTCCCGCACCCACCCCCCATTCACTGCCCTGCCCCACGCCTCCCCTCTGCAGCCGCACCGCCCCTGCGCCCACCCTCCCCGCCGGCCCAGCCGCACCGCCCCTCCCTCCAGCCCCTCCCGCCCCGGCAGCGGCACAGGGGCTTCTCTCCCTCGCTGTTCCGCGGGCAGAGCCGCCTCAGCGCCCCCGTTGAGAGGGAGTCTCCCGTCCCCACAGGGCTCCCCCCCGCAGCACCCATCTCTTCCCCCCCCCCCCCCATCCGCCGAGAGCGCGGGGGGCTGTAGTTCCCTCCCGCCGCCTCTCCCAGCAGCCCCCAGCGCCCGGCGAGGGGGCGCGGACTACACTTCCCGGCAGGCTCCGCGGGAAATGGGGGGGCGCCCCCGCCCTCCTCCAGCCTCTACCGCTGGTTCCCCCCCCCATCCCCGCCGCCTCTCTCGGCGTGGCGGGGTCCGAGCCGCCGCCGCCGCCCGCCGCGGGCAGCAGCGCCGTGAGGGGCTGCCCCGTTCCCGGGCCCTGCCGTTACCTGGGAGAGCCGGGGGTGCGTGTCCGCGGGCGGGAGCGGCGCGGGGAGGGGGCGCAGCGCTGCGGCTCTGTCAGAGCGGGGCCGGGGGGGGGGGGGGGGACAGGCGCGGGGGGGCGGGCGGGGAAGGGGGTGCGCGCGCGCGGCGACGGGCGGTTGCCATGGCGGCGGCGGCGGGCGCGGGGAGGGGACGGCACCGCCGCTCCGGCCTCCGGAGCGCCTCCGCCTTGTCCTGGCGGCGGGGGAAAGGGATTTTCCTGAAAGAAAGGAAAACCCCGCGGCACCGCCGGCGATGGCTGCGGGCGCCGCCGCCCAGCCCGCGCTTAGCAGCCCTGGACAGGGCTCCGCGCTGAGCATCCCAGGCGGAGGCGGGCGGAGAGCGTAGGGTCGCTGCGGGAGCTGCAGCGGCGCGGGGCCCGGCCGGGCAGGAGGGAGGGAGTGCTGGAGCCGAACGCCCGGGCTGGCTTCTGAGCTCGCCGTGCTCTGCGCTGTGCTGCGCCAGGGCTCGGGGCGGGGAGGCTGAAAACACCATCACAGGGTGCGTCAGGCTGGAAGGGACCGCCGTGGGGCATCTGAGCCAGACTCCCTGCTCCAGCAGGGCCGTGCCACAGCACATGGCGCAGGATTGCCTCCAGACCCTTCTTGAATAGCTCCAGCGAGGGAGGCTCCACAACCTCTCTGGGCAATCTGTTCCATTGCACGGTCATTGCACAGTAAAGAAGTCCTTCCTCATGTTCAGCTGGAACTTCCTGTGCATCAGTTTCTGCCCTTGCGTCGTGTCCTTGCGGCTGGAACCAGCGGGAAGAGCTCTGAATACGCATCAGAGCTCATTCACACTCTGCATGCAAACCTCATGTGCCTCCACCTCGTCTGTGGGAGTGCCTAGGAAATGCAGAGCATACGTTTGTCCGTGGGCACGCAGAAGGGCACTGGACCATCTTTGCTATAGCAGTGTAATACACTTTTTTAGTACTGTAAAGGAACAGATTTAGGGATTTGCCCCGTTCCTGGACCAAAGTGGTATTTGGTGATCAGAGGCAGTCTCACAAGGTGGCAACGCCCAGGTTGTGTCCTCTCCTGAGGGTGAATGTTACCTAGCGTTTCTGAAACGTGCAGCTCACTGATAAAATGAGCAGCCTGGTGCCCTGCAAGGGGAGCCATGCAGTTATAAACCTTTCTAAGGATGTAATTTCACAGTTAATGCAAGACAGCCTGTGTCTGTATTGCCACCGAAAGGGGCAGTCCTGCATTTCTCTCTGATCAAGGATATGCCTTCCTGTTTGTTATTTACACCGCAGTAACACTGATGATGCCATCTGGCAAGGCAAGCCTGGGATCTGATCTGGTGGAGAGCCAGTTTTGCTCCTCCAAAAAATTAACCGAGTTCAGCTGGAACTGAAAGTTCCCGAATTAGCTGAGTCTGTGGAGCTGCTGCAGGCACAAGGAAGGCAGAGGAGATGTGGAGGCAGGAGCAGCCCATTGAATCTGCAGCCCAGTGGATCTGAGCTGTGTTTCTGTGTGCAGCTGCACCACTGCAGTGAGCCCTTACTGCAGAAACTGCCTTGTGACAGCTCTGAGAGTGTCCTAGTGAAGATGATCTTGTGATCATACCTGATAGTGGTACACGATTTCTCCAGAAAATTTCTGTTGTTGCTACTTTAAGGCAGCAGCATGAGGTTGTATCTCACAATAAAGTTCTCAGAAATGCTAACTGACACAAGTGAAAGAGCAGGGATTGAAACTAAAAGCTCAGTATGCCTCTTAAACAATACAGCATGCATGAATGTGTCACTCATATATCTTCAGATCTTGCTTCCCTCAAAATCATGTGGAGATTCTTATGTCTTTGTGAGAATTTTGGAACCAGGGCCAAAATCGTGATGAATTCATAACAGCTGCAACTCTGACTTCCCCCTGTTCCAGATTTCTTCAAGCTTGCCTGCCCATGACATCAATTCCTGCTGGTTTTTCACATACACAAAAGCGTAGATGCTGTGCAGACCTTACAGAGTTCAGCCTTTCTAGGGGAGAGCAGATGATAAGCAGCCTCATCCCAGCACTTCCATAACATCCCTTCCCATGAAACTATGTACCTCTTACCACATTAGGCAACACATGAAGTGCTTTGCCTGAGGACTGTGCTCCCCAGCTAGGAAATTGTGACCCACAGAAGGTTGGTTATTTGAGTGCAATCTCTATTTGTCTGGTTGGGACAAATTTTCCCCCATCCCTTTTTCTAGTAACCATTGAGCGGGGCTGCTTCCTAATGACAGAGGGTCCCCAGGCTACAGCTAACCTGTCTTTTGAAAAGCACTTTTTCAACACCAGAACAATACCAGTGTCAACCTGTTTTGACCACTCTGAGGGAAACTTTGGTAAGCATGGGTCTCCACAGTTTGCCAATATATGCTGTAGCTGTGTCAGCAGAAAGAACTGTGTCTTCAGGTTCCTGGCCATGCACACTAGGTATGTAGGGTAATTCATGTTGGAGGGGACCTCAGAAGGTCATCTAGTCCAGCCAGACAATCAGAAGTTCATAAACCTGTTAGTAAGCCATAAGAATGATAACTCTTAAGTGTGAAATTTCTTAGTGTTTCCTATTGCTGGGTCAAATCTGAGCAAATCTGGCTGGACTTCTGCAAACGATACTGCTTCCCTGACCTCCTTACTGAAAGTTCCTGCCTTCACAGCAGTCCCTGCATTGAAAAACACTGATGTTTCTAAGTCATTTTACTGCAAAATATGATGTTAAAATCATCTTATGAGCAGTTTAGGCTAATTTGCAGGACCTTGTGTTGAAGCAGCTGGGACTACTGTGTGTCTCATTCCACTGACTCTGCTGTGAGGCAGTAATTTCAGGCAAAGAGGAGGTAGGAAATTGCTGGGAGGGGAGGTGACAGCTTAAGGCACTGAAGCTTGTTCTACTCTGAGCATATTCTCATGGCTTACAACTTCTTTATTTTTTGATGGAGGCTATAAACCTAGCAGTTCTGGATAAGAGGCTATAAACCTAGCAGTTCTGGATAAGACATGATGATGGTGGGTGTCAGCGAGTGTGGTTAGGCAGGATCCAGCTGTGTTGGTGGAGGAGAGCATTACTCACAGCCAGACCCCAGAGACTTATCATGGCCCTTTCCAGCAATCTGCAAATCTGCCAGCAGAGCTGATTGTGTGCCCGCTCACTCTGATTTATTCTAGTCAGTTCAATCAGAAGCTGATAGAAATTAATGTAACTCTTTTGCCATGAGCATTAGATTTGGTTCAGAAGTGTCTCTTCAGCTAGAGTAATTGCAGACACTGTCAGAGAAGTTTAAAGCTGTGCACTCTTAGGGTCTCTGACAGATTAACAAAACTGGTTTCTGAATTGATTTGGTTATCATTACATAAATTCCACTGACTAGAGGGCTGGTACAGGTTTTTAGCACAAAGTAGCAGAGAGCTTCATTTGTAACCTCCTCCCACCCACAAAGTTCTGCAAGGAGAAGGTTGAAATCATGAGAGAAGTCTATGAATTATGAACTGCTCTCTGCTTCTGTCTTCCCTTCCCCTTGCAATTTAACTAGACTCCAGGAATTATTGTGCCTTCATAATAAGCTTTAATGCTCAGATGCAAACATAACTCTTTACCAAAGGTCTTACAGGCTGTATGGAGAAATGCTGTTATAATGAAAAGGGGAAAACAATAGGGAAGCAGTAGGGAGAAGAAGGGGCATGTTACATATTCATGGACATTACCTTTCCAAGGGAAGTTATGCACAAGTCAGTAAAGGCATCAGTAGACTGTTAATTTTCATACACACATAGTAATTGTTCTTCTGCATAGATATTTTTACAGAATTATCTTTACCATATGACACATCCACCAATTTTTCTTATAGGAAAGAACTTCAGAGTCTGAACCCTGAGAAAGATTTAGTCAATTTTGAGATGTGCCTTCCCACAAGGCACATCTCAAAGTTAATAGAGAGCAGTGTAAGAGAAAGCATTTGATTTTCAAACAGGATTGATTGCAATTAAGTCAGAAGGTGAGAGATGGACTAGACAAGGATGTTTTTATTTTCTGGTCAATGTAGACTTTTGCCTCTGAGTTAAGACTTTGGGGATACAATTCCTGCTTCAACCAAGGTGGATTGTGCCCTGAATGTGCTTATTTTTTTTCCAGTGCTTATAGCAGACTCATCTGATCAACATAAATGTGTTTGAACTGTAGATGTTTAAAGGTAGGTGACAGGAGTCCCACCCAATGTGTTGAGTTGTTAGAACCCTAGAGAGGGAAAGCTGTCATGGCAGTTTTAAGTTGGTTGATTAAAATGATGAAGAACAGGCCAATGTTACTTTAATGGAAATCACAGGTGGAAGAGAAGACAGATCTTTGAGATGAGTTGAAACAAGCCCACAGTATACTGGGAAAAAACCCCACCTGTTCTGCTTTGAGTCTGTGGACAGAAATTAGAAAAATGAACTAGGATATTGTGTTTCTTTTATGAGTATACTTAATATGTTGGAGTATTACTTTTTGGAGAGGAATAAGAAAGGAGTTTATAGCAGTTAAAAACAGAGAGGAAAGTTGTACAGAAGCCTCAGAGAAAGTAGAGTCATGCCCAAGGAGCTGGATGTCAGCAACTGTTAAATGAAAACCTGGGCCGGGAAAGAAAGTTTATTCACACCATTTCGACTTTGTGGCAGACCACTAGATAGCATCAAGTGGCAAAATTCCCTTAATCTGTCTGCTGGGGTTGACAGCTGAGAGATCTCTCGTGATGTACTTTTGTTTGGTGGTTCAACTCTTTCATGGTAAAGTGTGAACTTTGAGCTGTTTCTTGAAGACGTGACATTCTGGAATTGCGCTGTCTGTCCCACTGCAATAAGTTTGAGCCTCACTTCTCAGTTTCTGCCACATTTACAGAAGGATGGAGGTCTAACTGAGTTCCTTTCAGTTTTGTAGTAAGTAGCACAGTAGAAAAGGTACACTCCAGCTGGTGCTTCTGCTGAGCACACGGCAGACGTAGACTCAGCTCTTCTAGATTTCTTTTAGCAGCAAGCTGCCCAGTGTGCACATGTAAAATGACTCTCAGCTCCCCACTTAACGATACCCACAGCACCTTCTTCTGTGCACAAGTTGCAATACCATGTATGAACCATTGGCAAGTTTGTTGAAGGGATGAGGGCTTAGTGGAAATGGATACACCACAGGATTGTAGGCTTTGATAGTTTGAACCAGTTACATCAATTGAGCCCATTGACTCAGGCACAGCCATTTTAAGTCATGCTGGTATATATTATTCTCATTCCCCCGTAGATGTTTTTCTGACTTAGCAGTGGCAGTTTTAAATCAGGGTCCTGTTGGGCAGCTTTTTGCACACACTGTGTAGATGCCCAAACCACTAGAATAAACAAATCACAGTCTAATACATATTAATGGCTTGCCCAGCATGTTTGATTTCTTAGGCATGTTAGTTGCAGTTCCACATTGAGAGACACTAGAAAATGAATTGGTCTTAACAATCCACTCCTGTAAACATATTCATCCAGGAGAGAAGATAGCTACATTTAAAGAGCATTCCTTCCACAACTGTCTCAAGTAGTCCTTTGAATAGTGCTGTGATCAATAACAATGAGCATGTTTACACTGGAGAAAGACTGAAAATTGGTGTTCTGGTGTGTGCCTTAGTATCAAGATTTTGCAGGGCAGGAAGTAAGCCTTGCATCTGCACTGAAAGAACAACTTCACGACTTCTACCATTTATTGATAAATTCTGAAACCCACATCACTGAATATGTGAAAAGTTCTGAGTAGATAAGAGCAATGTAGACAAGATGTAATTACAGAGCTCCTAATTGAATTTTTTTTTAAATGTTTGAGGAGAGCAATAAAGTTAAATATACACTGGTGATCATTGTGAAGAATCTCTTTTCCCTTTCTGGTCCCCTAAAATGATTACTACTGGGAATTTGCTGTGGTTTCCATGTGAACAACTTAATCTGGTTCGTATTTTGAGAGTAAAATTTGGAATCTTTTTTTAACTTCAGAATTTAGACCCATCACTGAACAATGTGCATTCTGTTAACGTTGTTCATTTATCTAATAAACGAGAAACATGGTTGTGTCAGTAGAGGATCGGTGGCACAAAGAACAGCATCTCATAAAAGAACAGACATTGGCATCGCAGCTTCAGTGAAACGTTTTAAACTATTATAACATCCCATTCACATTCTCAGGGGGAATATTCACTGCCTACGTTTAAACATCTAACTCACATGCCTAAATTAGGAGGCTTGTCTCCCTAGATGCCTTGCATAGTTGAAGGAGTGAGAGAGGCTCCTCCAGAGAGCAGTTCAGACTGTTAGTTAGGCTTCTGCTCTGAATTATCTAGAGGAGCCTCTTCAACTTTGAATGCCTTTCTGTGCTATTCTTTGCATCTTTTCCTTGGTAACTAAACTGACTTACCTGGTTTCCACCCCTCAGCACTTGTTCTTGCCTTCTACTTTACATACCAGTCTGTCTCTTGGGCTAGTACAAGGGATTGATGTGGTGGTACTGCCAGCTATGTGGGTGAAATCATCTGAATTGAACCCTGCCAAAGAAGGTGTATTTTTAACCTGGTTAAAAGTGCTGCTGATGTTCTTAATTGCATGACCTTGTAAACAGGTCTGAGGAAGGGATGCTCTTTAGCAAGGGACAGAAATGCACTGTTGACCTCTTTGCCAAGTGTGTCATCAAAAAAAAGATATGTTTAACTTTAGGATGTAAATTAAGGAGACTAAGTCTTGTATGTAAGCATTGTTCTGTTCAAGCATATTATTTTTATACCATTACAGTTTCAAAAATATCATGGAAGTTTATTATGGTTTGCAGCACTGTAAGGAAAATATAATCTAGCCATGTATCTCTGTTATCCCTGTAAAAAGTGGCCATAATTTAAACAGAAGTATTTATAATATTTACAATGTACCATGAAAAGGTGTGCCAAACTTAATAAAGAAGTCTGGAAGCTTGGTGTTGCCACTAGCACAGAGCAGCTGCAGTCAAGTTGGAGTAGCTTAAGTTCCCCACCCATCAGCCAAGGGCTGCTAATGTTTCATCAGACATGCTGGATGCAGTGTACCTACCTTTAATGGTTTACAGCGCAGGCATCTTCTTGTAAACTAGTTGTCTAAATTTCTTTTCAAAATCAGTGGAAAATCTGGCCTTTTAAATGATGCTTTCTATGACCCGTAAGAGATGCTGAGATATGCAATACCTACATTTGGGCAGCTGGATCCCACCTCCAGGCTGAGCAGCTGCTCCTTGTACATGGAGCACTGCTGACTACAACAAGCGAGGTTCAACTGCCCTGTGTGCTGATCTCTAAAACCACCCAGGCTCAGCTGCTAGTATGTCACTAAAGCTTCATTTTCTGATTGTTAAAACTCATTCTAGTTCAGACAGATTCGATGCGACTGGTGTCCACCACCAGGACACTTTTGCAGTCTCTGGCAGTGAAGGTATTTCAGGGTTGTTACAGAGGTAACCATCCTGTTATAAAACAGTATTCTTTTAAAACAAGCATGTATTAGGAATGTGAGCCACAAACCCAATGAGGTGAGAGAATTATTAGTAGTTTTTAATAGTTTTGCATTGCATCTTTTGCTGCTTTTTAAATTCCAGGTAGGAATCTTAATAACCTGTGAAGAGATTGTTTAATTATATTTATCTGTGACCTTCTATAGCTTCACCTATGTAATTGCTTCTTTTAGCTAAAGTACTCACCTTTTTCTGATCCTTTTTCCATGCAAGTAAGAATAAAAACATTCCTAAAGATTTAAATAAGGAATAAGCTAAAATCCACAAGGAAGCACAGCTGAAGCTGAACCTCAATATGCTAAGCTGGAGTTAAACCTGTATATGCTGTTGTCTTCCTGTATGCGTTTCCTCATTCAAATAATTTTTCATGTCACCTTAAAAGAAAAAAAAAGGAGGAGAAGTGTTGCATTTAATTTTCATGCTTGATATATTTATAAATGTAGTGAAGTCACAAAATGAGCCTGTTGTGGCTTAACCCCAGTAGGCAGCTCTGCCCCACATGGCTGCTTGTTCATTCCCTGGCCAGTGGGATGGGAGAATCAGAAGGGTAAAAGTGAGAAAACCCATGGGCTGAGATAAAGACAGTTTAATAGGTAATGCACAAGCCCCACAAGCAAGCAAAGAAAATTAAGGAATTCATTCACAACTTCCCGGAGCCAGACAGGTGTTCGGCCATCTCCCAGGAAAGCCAGGCTCCATCACGCTTAATGATTACTTGGGGCGATCAACATCATCACTCTGAGCATCTCCCCTTCTTCCTTCTTCCTCCAGCTTTATATGCTGAGCATGACACCATGTGGTCTGGGATATCCCGTTGTTCAGCTGGGATCAGCTGTCCCTGCTGTGTCCCCTCCCAGCTCCATGTGCACCCCCAGCCCACTGGCTGGTGGCGCGGGGTGAGAGGCAGAAAAGGCCCTGACCCTGTGTAAGCCCTGCTCAGCAGCAGTAACCAAAACATCCCCATGTTATTACAGCACAAATCCAAAACACAGCCCCACATGAGCTACTGTGGAGAAAATTAACTTAAGCCCAGCCAAAATCAATACAAGAGCCTTAAGTCTTCACATCCTTATACAGTGTAGAAATACATGTATGATGAGGGTACTTGTGCATTAGAAGACAGAAGATAGAGGTTTCCATAATTACAGGTTACAAAAGAACAAAGGTTATCAAAAGAAGTTGTTCCAAGTGTACAGGAGAATAACATTCTATGGATTTCTCAGGATGGGGAAGGTAATAATTTTTATAATTTTTATTATTTTTATTCCAGGTTCCTGTTTTGCTCAGATACCAAAAAACCCCTCTCCTATTGAGACAGTCCTTGGGATCTTTCTATCTGATGAAAGCAGTCTCCAGTGCCACTGTTGAGTGCAGTGCTGGCTAATATGGGCAGACAGCCTATGCCATTATTTGCAAGTGTCTGCAAAGTCTGTATCCACACAAGAGAAAGAGCAGTTTTTCATTCCAAGGCTCAGTGGCACATGCGGATCCACAGCAAGGATGCTTAGGGCTACTCCAGGCTCCTCTATCTACGCCACACAGCCCTGTACCCTGGATCTCATATAGATGTACCCTGTGGTGTCCATCTCTGCCCAGTGCAGAACCTGCAGGAATAGCATTGGAGGACAGCATGGGTCTGGGAGAGCCAAATACAATGTTCTTGGCCTTATTGCCATTTGGGGGGATCTCGAGAGTGAATGCAGGGGATGTACCTGAAGAGGTCCCCAAGGAGAAAGCTGCAATGCAGCAGAGGGGACAGTTGGGTGCTCAGACTTCCTCCCTGCCAGTGTGGGACACAGTGGTGACATTGCCTAAGTACCCAGTTTTAGTCCAATGGTGGGATGAGTTCTATATAAACACACACATTCCCATAGATTAGCTGAGCATCTGTGTTATTGTATGCAGATTTTGGAAACACAAAGGGTTAACACCATATATCTGAGGCACCTTATTCTTTCCTGCATACTGCTGAAATAAAACCACTTACATTCCTAGTTAGTAGCTTACCTGCAGCTCGGCAGAGCTTAGGCTGGGTCTTAGATGTAAACATAACATTTTCTTTCCTGAGATAGCCTACACTTCAGTGATATTTTTAGTAGAAATGCAGTGCAAAAGTAAAATAGATTATATTAATCGTTGTCTAGAAGCTTTCTATCCACTGCATAGGAAGTCCTTATTACATTTTTCATCAGGCCATATGGCATCTAAATATAATGTGCTAAATTACTAATGCAGGACAATAAATAACATTATGATTATGTGTTATGGGTGCCACCTCATACGTGCACAACAAGTAATTATAGTTGGGATGAGTAATGGAGATTTGAGTGTTATATTTAGGAATATATGAGAAAGGACACAATTTGTCATTAAGGATGGTAATTGTCTCATCTCACTTTGCAGATTCAATAAGTAGGTGTCCATACTAAGCCAGTCATCTGTGACTGCATCTGTGATCAGTGGAGAGGAACATGGACTTCAAAAGATAAATGGTCCTTCCTCTCTTGGACAAATATTTTCAGAGGACTGCATCTCAAAATCTCACACAAACAGAAAATCTTCAACATCTTTCTAGGGAAAAAAATAGCATCCGGAAAGACCTGGTCACACATTGTAACCTTTCTCAGATCAATCTCCAGGTCTTCTCTGCTTCAGTGAACGATCATCCATAGTGAAACTTTTGATGGTGTTTATTTAAGCCTCTTTTTTAATGTACCAGTGATGAAAGTTTCTCCATTTCTCTAGGCACTCTATACCAATGTTTAATTTTCCTTAATCCTAGACTGTTGTTTAGTGCTTTAATGTAAATATCCTTTACTGCAATTTATCCATATTGCTTCTTGTTCTAATAAACATAAATAAGTTTATTTCATCCTTTTTCACATATTTAAAGATTCCCCTGCCCCCAGTTTTCTCTCTACTTGACATTGTTTTTGTCTTGACACTGAACTAAAGTACAAGTAAAGTGATATTAGTAGGATTTATGTAGAGTTAAGCCTTCCCTCCCCTACCCCTTCACACCCCCAGTAACCTCAGTGTTGCACAGACTCTACGACAGCACTGATCTATCTTGCTGCACCCATGGTTGTGATCCCCTAATGCTGTTGGTCTCTCAGCCCTGGCTAATTTCAAGTGAGCACTCCCAGCTCCTTCCTGGTAAATTGAGGACAGGAGAGGGTTAAGTGCTTGGTTGTTTAACACTTTTTATGGACACTAGCTGCTTCACAGCTTTCCAAGGCATGATGTCCACACTCAAAAGTGGTGGTTTGGGGGCTTGTTAGCTAGTGTTTACAAGCATAATGTGGTTTTTGACTCATATCTGCCTTTTTAATTTTCATGTACGATTTTCACTGGCTTTCCATGCTTTCTAATTTCTTTACAGTGATACCTTCATAATTTCCACAAATCCAGCCATTTTGTTTGAGTGTACTGAAATATGCTTAAGGATTTTGTGAGTTACGCTTCACAGAACTATACATTATACCACAAAATTGTTCTTACCATGCTAATTTAAAACATATTTTTCTTTAGATTAGTTCATAAAAAGAGAGGAAGGAAGATATTTAGCTCCAGACAGCACTTGCAATAGAAATCAGTTATTTCTGTACAGCATCTTTCCTTTGAAATATCACTAAATGATTTCCAGAGAGAGGAAGAATGTAATTTAATGATCCCTTGCACAGCTCAAACACCTTTCATCAGAGCATCTAAAAGCGTTTCAGACAAGCCTCAAAGCTTGTCTGTTTTTCCCAAACTATTTCAGTTGGCCTAATAAAAGATACTGTCTTCCTACACACATTGTATTGTTTAGCACTCAAAGCATTATCATACTTGTTTTACCGATAAGTAAAAGGGGCACAAAGAATCCACATAGTTTTATTTGAGACAGTGAATCTAAGGTGAACTCTGTGGGGTCTGGTTTTCACTGAGTCTCCAGGATGTGCAGAATACTTGTTCTCAGATTACAGGCAGACATGTAGAGCAGAGTCTTCATTCCTCTTACATCAGTGGCAGAGTTCCCACTGATCTGAATAAGGCTGAAATCGCATCCCAGCTTTTCTAGCTGCTGCCTGCCAAAGTCAGCTTCAGACCTGTGCATCCTTCCCATCTTCTGCGTCACTGTTAGTAATGGAGGTTCTGTCACACCATGCCTGCCACATCATGCCTGGCATTTCCCCCCCCAGATAAGTGAACAAGACAAGTCTAAATAAGGAATGAGAGACCCCAGCAACAGGAGGGGGTGAGTGTGTGGTGTGTGGTTAACAATCTCCCTGCAGTCACTGCAAATCCCTGCATCTGCCTGCACGCTCCCTGTGCTGACAAAAGGAACCCTATGAAGAGCCCTTTGGACAGGCTTGCCCTTAGCTGGATGTGTGCTGTCCTGGCTCGTGAGTGTCCCAGGTTGCAAATGTGCTGCTGATGCCATCACAAAAACCATGTCAGGCCTCTGTTACATGTCTGACCTTTTTAATTAAAGGACAGTCTAACCATTTTGAGAAAAATCTAGCAATCTCTTTCAGCTTCATTTTCCCTTAATTAAGATTGTGGATTTGGGCATACAGCACCAAATGTATCCAAAGAAACTGTTGTCTTAAGGAATTAAGACTCTCAAAACAATGATTATTAAGTCTTTTTATATACTGTCTGTGGAGCATGCACTTTCATCAGAAGCCATATTGTACAACAGAAATACAAACACTTTAAAATACAGATTACAAAAAGGAGCACAAAGAGAGAAAATGCCGTATACAGATGTCTTCTGCTGTTGAGGACAGATGAATATGGTCATGATGAGAAACAGAATATGTGTTCATTCTCACTCCCCGTACCGTGCATTTGTTCCTTGCTACAGGGGTCTTCTCAAGCTTGATGGGGGTGCAGCCTGGGTGGCTGGTCTTAGTATATTCTTGTTTATTTTTAAGCAAAATGATCGCTAAATCCTCTTGCTGTGGTGCTAGACTGAGAACAGAAAGCCCTTGCCCATCTGGCATTTGTTATCTTCAGCTGGCTTTCCTCTTTCATAGGTATTTCAGGTCATGGATAAGCTAGAGGAAAAAAGAAAGTTTTTCATACCACCAGTTTCAATTTGAAGGTAAAAAACACAAAAACAGACAAGGTCTGAGAGTAACTTCTAGGCTCACAGAAACATTTTCATGTCTTTTTGGCAAAATTAAATGCTGGTGTTTCTATACACATCTTGTATTACAAGCCACTTGCAAATCTTTATATCTGATCATTCTCTCATTGTGTTGGGAAACAATATGTGGGAGTTTCTTTCCATACTAGATCTTTGTGGGTAACTTGCTAGTAAACTAATTTTACATGACTCAGATTTAAATAATAAAAAGGCTTAACTCCAGTCTGAGAAGAGTTTATTGTCCACAACTGTAGCCTAGAGACAAACTCCAGCACCTTTGGGACTCGGCTGAGGCAGCAATTAGGCAGCATTTTATTGTGATGCAGTGAGTGCGCAAAAGATGAAGCTGGACTACTCTCAAGAGCTTAGAAACAAAATTGGCTTCCTGGAGAGAGAACATAAGAAATCTGGCAACCTAAAAATATTTAAAGAGCTTAGGGCTCCCAGGGGAGAATTTCAAGCTATTGAAGTGGAAAAGACTGAGCATTTGCTAAGATTGAAAAAAAAAAAAAAAAAGGGGAGGGGGGGTTTTACATGAAAAATGACAAAGTGGGGATTTTTTTACTGTAGCATTTTTCAAAGGGGAAAATATAATAAACCTGAAATCAATCAGTAACACAGACTTCAATGCAGCGTTCCAAATCAAACAGCCCTGGCTTGAAAACAGGAGTCAAACGAGATTTTTTTTTTCATTTGAGAATTATAAAGGATTGAGGCCAAGAAACCATTAAATGAGGTGAAAGGTCTAGGGTAGAGGGCATCTTGAGCAAGTCTAATGAAGTCACGGTTGCTTCAGCAGCCATGTTCCCGAAGGGTTTTGCTGTGTCTGTCACTATGTCTCTGTTCCTCTGAATCTGGCTCCCTGGCCTCTGGGGTTATGTGCCAGAGCGTGCTGCACCAGGCACCCTACAAAGCCCCTTTCTGTAGCTCCAGAACATGCAGCATCCCTGTGTCAGAATGGAGCCGTGCAAAATGGGATTTATCTCGCCCGTCGTTTGGTGTGTGTCATGCAGGCGTTCACCTGGGAGCTGGCTATGCCTGACTCAATCTATTATCAGCGGGGAGCAGCAGGAGCTCACGAGGCACAACTGAGTTCAGCTGAGTGTAAATTTCTATCTTATGCCAAAAGTGTCTATTTTTCTCACTTTAAATGGCATCCTAAGGTGACTGAGTACCAAATGGACACCTACCGCCTAAACATCTACATTTGTTCAATGAACTCTACCCACACAACTGGCATCACCCCCGTGCAGACTGTGTGTTAGAGGTTTCTCTGCTGTTTTCTTCATGCAACATGTATCTAGGACTAAGATGAATTAGCTGGAACAGTTTCATTCATGTCCCATCAGGAACTAGAAGGTGCAGAGCATTTACCTTGTTTCAGACTCTTTCTTGCCACCATTCCTCTGCATTATGCTGACAGCCCTGACTCATATCACCCCTCCAGCCAGATTTGGGGGCTGAGGCATGGCTATCAGTAAGGGGAGAGGGATAGAGGTCACCATAGAATGGAAATTAAGAAGGCTGGTGGAGGGAAGGAAGCGATGCAGTGTGAGGAAAGGCCAGGATACTTCATATGAAGAGTCACAGCAGCCCAATCTGTCTCCTGGGCATTTGCAGGGCAGTGCAGTTCACAGTCCTGAGCTCTGTGTGTGTAAGGCAGCTGAGGAAGAGATTACTTAAGTTCTCTACCTGGGTCCTGGGCTGCACTGCAGGTAGAGGGAGCATGCTGTTGTTTTGTCTCTGACAGAAATGAACCCTGCCACACACATGCTACCTGCATCTGGTATTACCACCCTGCCTCAGCCATACAGCTCATCTCATGATTTCATGTATCAGACGCAAACCCATCAAATGACAAAAGAAACCCTGAGAGATGTCTGAGGGATTTTTGCCCCAAGGGCAGAGCCAGGCGACTGATTGAAAAGGAAAGTCTTGCTCTGCTCTTCTGTACCTGCATAAACCACCTGCACAAACTTTTGACATCTCTGTTGACTGACAAAGCTGTGTGTAGGCATAACAAGTCAATGAGTTTTAAACAGTCTCCCGAGGATTACCCATTCAGTGCTGAAGGTAATTTCTTCTCATAGTCCCAAGGCATCCCTTTCATGTATTTAATGTCATAGGCTTCCCATACTGTTGTTCTCTTGCTAGTTTGGAAGTTTTATTATCTCTGGCTGCAATTTGCAGTGCAGACAGTGTTTGCTGCTGTTATCACAAATCATCAGTCTAAGGGCCTGGTACAAGTGTGATACCCAGTATCAGGGGGCTTTGTTGAGCCCTACTCACAGGCTATATATATTGTAAAGCCATCTTGCTCACCCTGCAATTGATTATTGGGAAATTGCCCAGAATTCGTCTCTTTTGTTTGTCAGAAATTAAGGTTACAATAAGCAGCAGGGAAAAGGACAGCATTATCTTCTCTGAAATGCACCAGCATAGCAGCCAATTTCTGGACACGCCATTCATAAACCAGGAAGCAAAGTGCTGGCTGGTGTGCAAATGTACAGCAAGCACAGCGTTCCCTGGAGAGGCTGAGCTGTAATGTGCAGAGACAATGTGGGCAGCTCTGGATGAGCAGAGGACATGTGGATCTCAGAGTGCTGTAGACAGCTGTGGCTCTGCTATGGCATGGTGTATGGCCAGACATATACTTAAGGCATTTCCTGCCTCACCACGGACTGCTCAGAGCACGATACACACTTTCTATGTATCCAGAAGACCTAGGATAAATGCAGTCACATCTGCAGAAGAGGGGGAATTGGACTCTATATCCAGGACCCCATGTTCAGGACCTGTATGGAAGTGCTCTGTGGTCACTGCCATATCAGTGATAAGAATCGGTGCACACTGCATGGTACCACATCATGCTGAAGAAGAGACAGTGCTGAGGATCTGTGCAAATGCACCCATCCCAGGCCTGAGCTGCTTTGTGCTGGAGATCCTGTCACTTTGCTGAAGTGGTGCAGAGGAAAAGGAGCATGATGGCGGTTGGGTTCAACTAAACAAGGGAAGGAACAGCCTGGGCTGTGAAGGGAGGTGGGTATACCCTAAATGAGTTTGTTGCTGACAAGACAATCTGCATCCCCAGAGTCAGGGCCTTATGGTAGGAATCCAGAGCCATGTGCCTTTCTGCAGTACACCCTTTATTGCTGGATGAGCATCCACAGACAAAGCATATATTGCAGCAAGGTTTGCAAGAAAGTAGGTATAATCCATTGTCATATTGCTAGGTGGCAAGAAAATAAATGCTTTTATGCCTACCAAGATGTGACTAGCTTTGTCAGTTATGTAATCCACTTGTTCATGCTGTTGTCAGGATCAAAAGACCAACAGCTTCTTGGTCTCCAGAAACCCTAAAGATCTGGGCTACATTGCATTAACATGATGCATACTATAGAAGACTTAGAACATCCTCAATAAACTCTTCTTGTGGCCATATATTTGCTTTTCTCAGGTTAGCTCAAACCTGCAGTGTGCAGTGATTAAAAAACAAGCAGACTCTTACAAGTCTTTCAATTTTGAAGTTACATATTTAATAAACAATTCACCCAAATCATACCTAGTTTTATACTAGAGATGTGACAGGGGATCAGATGTATGAAGTGTCAGATCAAGGTTAGTTTAAGACACACTTCAGAAACCTAAGAAACACCAGTAGCACTTTGTACCCTTGTTGAGATCTCACCAAGCTGCACCATCTCAAAGTGTTCTACAAACAAGCAGTTGTGCCTCTGCTGTAAGATATCAGTATTACTCCCATTACAGATAGGAAAAGTTAAAACAAAAGAGACATGGATTTGTCTCTTGTCAGTGGCAGAGCTGGGATCAGATTCACTTGGTCTGATTTTTTACTCTAAGCACCAGCGTTGTTTCGCAGGTGTTATCTCAGCCAACCCATCACTGATGAACAATGGGGCAGGAAGCAGAGTAAAGACAAATAAGGCCAGTGTTCATCTTGAATTAGATCAATACTAATGGAACCTGAGTAGCTGCTTGGAAATTACTACGGGTTGACAACTCGATAATATGAGGAAGAGAAAGATCTGTGCATTTTGGTGCGGAAAGAGGTCCTTGGGGAAAAACTCTTACAAACAAAAACCAGACTTACAGGTGGATTTTGGTATCTGTTTATCCACTCTTTGTGGTATAGCTGAGTTTGACAAATGTCATTACTTTCCTTGGTTTACAGTTAATTTTTTTTGTACCTGGAAATCCCCACTAATCACACTGAACTGTTGCCCACTAGATGCTCTGAACACACAGTTCATGGCCCTGTGACCTTCCTGAGCATTGAAGATGCATTGAACCTGGGCAAGAACATGGCAGAGGCAAAGGGACTTGCCTCAAGGTACAGAATTGAGATGGCACTGGATGAAACACAGCCATCGGTAGACATTGACTCACTATGAGAATTATAGGTTCCAGGGTATGTAATAGAGAGGGAAGAAACCAAGGGAGAGCCCTTCTCAGGCAGATGAAGTGCTTGGAGTGCTGTTCTGGTGAGGAATGCTTTTTTAGCTTCTGTCATGTGCATGAGCCAGTTCCCTTGGAGCATCCCTCTCTGCCGTTGTTCTCATCCTCTACTATCCCCACTCCTAGGTAGATGCCGATGCTGTCTGGACATGCCTTGTGGAAATGAGCTTCTCTATGGGATGGAGGACCACATGCTGCCTTTGGAGAAAAGCAAGGCCAGGATTACTGCTCCCAGAAGAACTGAAATAGCTATTTACCCACAGCAAGAAAATGTTATTTTTGGGGCAAAAGGGAGCTGTAATGTTTTCCTGTTACAGTAGTTGGCAGCATTTCTCTATAGCCCAAACAGTTCTTTCTTTACTCTTTGCTGTAAGTTTACTAGAGGGAGAGACATATATGAGCAATTCTGTAACTCAAACACAATATACTGACAGTAAGACAGGTTTAAACCCTGGGAGACTATCAGGATGGAGTGAAGGAAGAGTGGGACCCTGAACCAAGTGCCTGAGCTGAGAGGATACTGGTGGCTACAGAAATGTTGCATGTACAGTGATTTTCAAAGCACAGACTATTTGGAATAAAGTAAGGACATCTCTTGCAGGTTTTCTTTCCTGGGTTCATCCAGATGTTTCAACTTACTAGATTGGAGTGGTGGCATGGGGAAATGTGAACCAAATGAGTTAGCTAAGACAACTGCACTTTGAGGCTGAGGTAGCTGAATGAGCTGATCTAAAACAGGAGGAGAATTTAGTGGAAATGCAGAAGAAAGCCGGGTAGTGACTTGCCTCTCCTACAGAACAGATTATAAGCCATCCAATGACCCTGGTTTTCCTCTCCCATTAACATCTTAAACCTCTTTTGCTTCAGGGGAAGGTTAATGGAGAGGCTGCAGTGGCTTAATGCTGGCAGAACTTGTCTTACTCTGTAGCCTCATCTTACAGGGGCCACACAAACCTGACAGACAAGGGAAGAATGAGTTCTCTCTTCAGGGAATGCTGAGGGGCCTCTAGTTCAGCTGGTTGCCAGTGTTTGTCCCTGTTTTGCCTAGTCAGTGTGAGCACTAGGTCCTTTTCTGCACAGTTCCCCACACAGCTGTAGCACTGGCCCTTCACCAGACACTCTCCCCCAGGCCAGGCACCTACCAAATACACTCTCCCATCAGCAACATGCCATAATCAACTTGATTTTGGACATAATTTTGTTCTTTGGGGAGAGTGTTGACCATGATGTGGCTGATTCAGCCAGGGTATAAGCTGCTGTTGTAGCTATAGCCATGGTGCAGCAGGTGTTAAATGTAGTGCATGGGCTGCACTGAACACATTTGCAGCTTGGATGCATAGCTGGATGGTAAAACTGTAAACACCTCAGGCCTAAATACCACAGGAAAACCCCACACTTGCACATATATCAGATGTGTTTTCCTCATGGCACCATTCTTTAACAGATGGTTTTTAAACCCCTTTTCTCTGTGTTCAAAGGAGCAGAGGAATGTTTGCATCCATCCCATGGTAAGGCAGTGGCCTGCCCTTCCCTCCTCCCACGGGCATTTGGGGTGGTTTGTGGGCACTGCAGAAGCTGTGTGGTTTGGTGCACAGCCCTCTGACTCCTGGGGGCTCAGCCCCACAGTGGCAGAAAGGCCAGACTTGCACTTTCCAGCTCGGCATCCCTGGCCATCTCCTTGTGCCAGCTCCAGTGTCCACCCAAGCAGTCGGCCAATTCAGCAAACTGAGCCAACTGAAAATGAACCCTACCAAAAGAGAAAAAAACCAGGAGGGGAGGATTGCACTGAGACCAATCAGCCCCTGGCACCACAGACCCTACAGCCAAAGGAGCACAAGAGTCAGCAGAGGGGGAGAGCAGCCTTCTGGCTGGAGCCCAGCTGTAGGTCAGCTTAGGCCAGTTGTGAAACCTCACAGCCCCTGCGTTGCCGAGAGAGAGGGCGTGCTCACCAAGAAACCTCTCTGTGGAGAGCTGCTCTGTCAGTGTTTGTGTTAGGGAGCCTGGAACGTCCCTAATGGATTCAGCCACTTCCGTGATTCATGGCTGAGGCCTTGAAGATTTAATGGCTATTTTCCCAAGGAAGAAAAGAGCAGATTCTCACTGCACGTGCCCTGTGAGTGCCCTTCGAGGGTGATTTTGTGTCATCCCACTAGAGGAAATGCCTCAGGGCAGAGCTGGGTCTTGTTCTTTTGCAAAGTGGGAGGTATAAATAGTTAATAGAAGAACAAAAGAGGACAGCTATGCCAGGGTATACACCAGGGAGAGTAAGAGCACAAATTAACCTTATGGCTTGTCTTTTGAAGAACCACACAAAGTTTTGGATGTTTTTACAGTAGTGTAGCAGCAGTGATGGTGTGAGGCTACAAGCATGACAGAATTTATAGAAAGAGATTAGGTCTACCAGCTGACCATGTTGTAGTAAGCAGACATAAGCTCTTCTCCAGGCCTGTTTTAGATTTGAAGAACTTCTGTCTCTGAAAGCATGTTTTGCCTAGGAAATAGGTTGGTCTAACAAACATCTTTTCCACCGGTCTTGCCCCACTGCTGATTTAAGGGCACTCTTCTGGCAAAAGTTTCAGCTGGAAATTCAATTCTCAGTCTTGAAACATTAACTCATAGATCTACATTGTTAAAGGCACATCAGAGGCAGGAGTGCGGTGCACCCAGTTACACACTGAATTAATTCTTCTCCCTTCCCTCCCCCCTGCCAGGCACCACCACACGCCATCTAGTGAAGTAACAAAGAACACTGCCAGACATACGGTGCATATGTAGGCTACATTTATCGTATTAAACCATGAAACGATGCCTACTGCAGAGAGCAGGCTCTTTTTTTCAAACTCCAGTTCTTTGTTTTAAGGTAGCTACCCTAAGGAAGGAGCCTTTCCCAGCCTTTGCTGTTACATAAGCTGGGGCACTTATCATCACTACTGTGATGGGATAGATATGAGCAGAAGACAAAATTGACACAAAAATTGCTTAATACATACTCAGTAAGATTAAAGATGCCTGTAAGGTATCTGTTGCCTAAAATACTTCCTGGCTTAAAGGTAGATGCTGTTTCAAAACCAACTTCACCGCCGTGTAACTGCAGCCCAGAGTGAACTGCGCTCCTTGGCCCTTGAAAGCCACATTCCTCCCGCTGGCGTGGCTGCAGCCTGCGCTGCGGAGCTGCGGAATCCCTGTGTCCTTCCTGCTTCGGGCTGTCGTGCTGTAGCAGCAGCCAGAGCTACAGGAAGTAATGCCGAGCACACACCCTCCCTTTGTGCTTTAGGAACCTTCCAAAGGCAGCAAACACTTGTCCTTTGTCAGCGAATAAAGCACAGAGCGTAAGGCACAGAAGATTTATAGGTGTACTGTCCCGGCACTGCGTGCTTAGATTTACCCTCACTCAGATCCCATTTACTTTAATAGGGATGTTGCCGCTAAAACCCGGCACGATGTTTAAAATATTTACCCCATAGAGAGCAGATAATCTGGGAAGTAACAAGGTGTCATTTCCTACCAAATGTGCTCTCTGACTATAACCACATGTTAATGGTACTATTTAGGGGCATGCTAGAGCAAAGAGCCAATTCACCACTTACCAGCACAGTTAAGCTGTGCTGCCATGTGAACTAGGAGGGTTCTGTTTGCTGTCATGCTGATATTTGTCAGATAGGAAAAAGAAAAAAAATTATAATACCAAAGCTGGAACATCAGGCTTCCTTCTGTGTGGCGGCTTGCTTTCATTATTTTTCTTTTAATCCTCAGGACAAAATAATTTTTTTCTTGCAGTCCAACTCTGAAGTTTATTAGATTTCTACAAGTGCTTCAGTGGTGCTCCTCACATGTGACCACCACAGATGACACGGTGGTCCTAGAGATCACGTTAAGCATGGCAGAAGGATGCTCCACATCAGGAATTCTGCCTCCCTTTTCAAGAACGTCAAAATGCTACCTAGCCTTTCATTTTGCCAGGATTTTGCCCATTCTGGTGTTGACATCAGCAGATTTTACTCAGTCATTTGCAACATGAAGCAAAGACAGCAGCTGAGTTCTCCCATTATTTCACCTACCCCTTGCTCAGTTCTGAATGAAGGCACATCAGCACAGCACAGCTTAAAACCTCTGAAGAAGCCATAAAACCCAGCAGCCCCTATGAAACTGTAGCCTTTCTCCTGCCCAGACTAAAGTGGTCTTTGATTGACTCTCCTTGTCAGTGGACAAGGAGACTTGTTATGAGATGTATTAATGAGTGTGTTGGGAGGGATTAACCACAGTCCCTCACCTTGAAATTGCTTCAGCTTGATTTCTTATGGAAATGAGGGCAGCTGTATACATATATCTCAGTCTCTGCTTTTCTGCATATCTGCCCTTCCCCCAGCAACTTCTGAATTCTCTGACCAATGTCAGCAATCTGTAACAGAGGAGTAGCAGTCTTAAAGATAATTAAGTTGCTAAATGTTCATTAAAGCTGGCCATGAACTACAAGAGAAAGAACCTATTGTCATTTAAAATAACAATGTGGCTCAAAACTAACTTGTCCCAATGAATCCCTGCTGGGGAGGAAAATATGCGAACCCTCTTTTCCTCCCTACACAAGTTTAGTAGAGCAGAATCCAGCCCTAAAAACTGCAGCTTCTTTATAAATTATTTCTGAGGTGGAATCTCAGATATTATTGCATAGATAATTTACCATCAAACACTAATGAATTCTTTCAAATATGGTGTAAGGCACCACAGAGAGTGTGCTGTAACATGCTGCCAAATGAAGCAGTGTATTCAAAACTGTAATGGGATCACTAATAGGGTTGCCCAAAACACTAGAAATAATCTAGTGGGATTAGAAAAGTTCACTTTGATGAGGGGTACATGGTAGCATCCAAACAGTTTCCATCAGGTGCTCGCGTGGAGCTTGTTGGGCTTGTTGAGCTTGTGCACGTGTTGCTGTTCACCCATTTTGTACTCTAACCCCATCCATTTTGTGCATGCTGGCATGGCAGCAGCAGCATCTCTGTCTCAAGCAGTTTGCAGGGAGGAATCACCTCACTCTGCAGCCCTGCCCCACAAATACAAGAGAGCAGAGTCTCGAAGCACAGATTGAGCAAAAGGCTGACATCCCTTCACCAGGAGCCCAAAGCCCCTTGTGCTGTGATACAGAAAAGGGGTGGGAGTGACAGACGTTCCCTACTCATCCCCAAGCCCAGAGCTACCACTTGAAACAGATGTCTGTGTGAAAAAAGGCCTCACACCTGCCAAACCACCAGCCTCAAGCTTCCTTCCTTGTTTCTTCAGGCCTCAGAATAATAACAGCATTTGTGCAATATGTACTGCGGCCTGTGGTTTTCTCTTGTCCCTGTACACATGCTATTGAACCTCCCCGGAGCAAAAATCAGACAGCAAAGCCTTACAAGATGGCAGAAAAGAGATGAACAGTGAAGCAGTGTGTACTCTGCTCAGCTGGGTTCACTTTTCAACACCAATAAAAACGGAGGAAAAGCGTGGGTCAGTGTTGCAAACCTTGCTGGAGAGGCATTTGAATCTGATAAATGCTACCAGCACCTCATTTGCACGTAGACTGCAGAGCACTAAACTAGGAAAATAATCTGTTAACAGAAAAGTCATCTTGAATCGGAAACTTTCAAGATTTCATTTTTAACTGCGGTGAGAATTTAGCATTTATTGCTGCTTTGCTTTTGGTTCCTGTTTTTGCTAGCATTGAGAAATGAGGTGCCTTAGGAAGCTGCATGGTATGTAACAGGCAGAAGCAGGCTGTATACAAAGGAAGGAAGATGATGTGGCAGAACATTGTTGAGGAAAGATCCTGTTTGTACAGGGAGCTGCAGAATAGTAAACCAGAACAGAGCAGGGATGCAGAATTGAAAGGAAATCAACCCAAAATGATCTTGAATCCTGTTTGTGTGCAAGAGCCCAGTAGAGGGACCAATATAATTTAAAAATCGGGCTTGTCTTTTCTCTGATTTCTTATTCTGTAGTGGAGTGGAGAAGAGAGAGAAAGAGAGGGCAGATATGTTAGCTTGAATTCCCCTGCCAGCCTTTCTTCCCAGTGCAGTCCTGCAACAGTGACTGCAGCAGCACCCAGGTTTGCTTTAAAACTGCTAGAGCCTACCAAAAGTTTCTCAACAGTCATTCCTAGCTGTGTTTTTTCCCAGGGACACTTATTTCAGGAACAACTTCTGAAAAGGTCCTGACTACCTTTCTGATTTTTTTGAGATACATTAAAAAAACATCTCTTATGTTTTTGGTTTTGTTTTTTTGTTTTTTTGTTTTTTGTTTTTTTTTTTAACAATTAACTGATTAAATGAGCTTCAGTTCCTGATAAATATTTACCTGTTCTGCAGATGCTGTATGTGTAGCAGAGGGATGTGATTTCCCTGCAATATATGCCCATTTCAGGTCACATACTCTTTTGTTAGCCCTTTTAAAGCACAGCCACTTAAGGTCATTACATTCTCTAAATAAGTCTCTAATAAGGTTTTCAATAAACTTATCTCCCCAAAGTCATCTCAAACATCTTGATAACATCTTGCTATCCCTGCAACAGGAGGATTAGCCTATGAGTAATCTGGGTGGTGCCACAGCAAGGGTTTGGGGGTTTTTTAATTGCTTCAAGTGGTTTATGGTCAAATTTAGAGACCAATACATGCAAATCCTGCATCCAAACCTGAGCATTTGTAGTTACTTTTTTGCTTCTATGTAACATTCTTGCTT